>NC_089889.1:13149166-13453333 GCF_040182565.1 Anser cygnoides
AATATACATTTTCTCTTCTTTCACTCTGAGCTTAAATTCGACCTTTGACTCTTACTCAAAACCATAAGCCTGACGTGTTTTGAAAGCAAGTAATCTGGCATTTTTCTTCCTACTTTCTGTTCAGTATTATCTTACCTTTTCCCTTTATATTATCTTTGTTTTCTGTACCTTGAAATAATCTTGAAAAAATATTCCTAAAAGTGTTTTCCTTACTTTTTATTTTATGTTTATTTTCTTGACACTGATACTAACCTCTGGATTTTTGAGGGTCATCTCAATGCTGGCAGCTGGCCCGAAGCCTGTGAGAGACTTGATGTGAATCTGTGTGGGCAGTGGCCTTCTGCATTGGCAGTACACTGAAAATGCCAAAGACTTCAAGTGCTGAATGTAGAAAACCTGCTCATCCTTCATTGTCTGCAGCATGTACTGGCAAGGCACAATCTATATAATTCATATAAACAACAAAACATGATTGAACATCTTCAAAGAGCTGTTCATTAATACCAACCTAGATTCACACATTAATCAGTCATTTAACATCCATGACACTTTGTATGTTGTATTCAATTATTTTCATTACAGTATCTGTAGTTTCCCATCAGGGTTGCTGCCCTTTTGCATGAATGGCTGCACTATTTGCTGACTACAGTCTGCGATAAAAAAGTGCTGCTTCCATTATAACAATATTTAAGGTTGAAAAGTCTCTGAGATAGCTAACACTTCTGTAGTCCAATATAAACGGAAAAGTCTTCTAATAAGGGCAACAGTAACTGAATGGTACTCAAAATTCAGGTTATAATAGCTGACAAGCATATCTTACTAGAAACTCTAAACAAACTTTACTTTCTGTGATTTAAATATCATTGAATGAAAAACTGTATCAACTACACAAAAAAGTCCCAAATCAAAAACCCATAATCAATCTTAAGTATCACACAACTTTTATTATTCTGTATTTCTTGCTTGAACCATTGGAACTTCGGTTCAATATTCTAGTTAAGATAATTTCTTTAGCCAAGAATTTCAGGAGCTGGGCTCTTCTACTCTACATGTGAATCTGTAAACGTAATTTGTTTTGGTTTATTTTGAAATAAATGTAGATCTCTATATACTGTGTACAGCCGTGAGAATATTGTGCTGGTAACTACATCTCTTAGTGAAAATTGTCTATCATCTTGACTTAGTCGAAATGCCACATATTTTAGAAGCGAACAGTAAGCACCCAGAAAATAACAGCACTTATCAAAAATTTGTAAACCCATTCATTAGTCATGTTACACAAAGATACAGTTTCAGCATACAGTTTGTGTGTTCTTGTTTTTCAGACATGGTGATGTCAATGACCGTCAATTATTTTAGTATTTTCAGTTCTGAATCAAGTAAATTGCCTGCAGACTACCACAATTTGCAATTGTGAAACTGCTTTTCGGTTCATCCCCAAACCTAAAGTATTTTGGTGACAGTTTCCCCATCACTTCAGGCGATGATAAAATGGCAACTAAGCAAAAGGTCAAGATTACCAAAAATGACAACTGTTTTCCATGACCAGTCTGATACACTGTAATAGCTTCTAATTCATCTTTTAATTAAAATATATTTAAGCCAAGTTGAGCACACATGAATAAGGCATTCAGAAATCATTCACATGTTGCTTCTTGCATGTGCTGCATACACACATGCATAGGTTGTAATCTCTGACTTCCCATTTCTTCACCCCAGTTATTTAGGCTGGGTCACTCTGAAAGAGGCATGGCCAAATGCAGGCAGTCTGGACTATAGGCCAAGCTCTGTTTCAGACTACACAAATTCAATACTTAAGTAATTCCATAGTAAGTAAGTAATTATTATTATATGCCAAGGTACACGGTAAGTTATTTTTAAGAAGCAGATAATAACAATACACTAGTTAAATTATGCATTAAATGTCTGGTTTCACATACCTCTTTTGGATTAAACAGTATAATTCAGAGAGAATATAAAAAGCAAACAACTTGACATACAACCTAATCAAAGGAGAAACTGGACACTTTTTGCTTGGCAATGGCAACCCAAGTAGCAAGTTAAATCCTTCTTCAGAAAGCATCTAGCATATGGGACTGCTAGAACCGTGCAACAGATTTGTTGTAAGGATACTGTGGCTGCTTTAAATTAATCTCTTAATAAAAATAAAAACATTTTTTTAATATATAGCCACGTGCTTTCAACAACGTAACTTGTAACTGCTTTCTAGATTTTATTCATTATCTTGCATTTTGTCTCCTTCAGTATAGCATACATATCAAAAGCACGCTGTGATACAATGACTCTCCAGTGTGAAGATGCAGTGAGGTAGAGTTACCTGGAGAATGAAAGAATTCCTCATATTCTCAGGCAAGTTATCCAACATTTCTGTGTAGCATCTCATCAAACTCAACAGCCAGAAGTTGGTTGAGGCAGATTCTTCATCTGCAGTGTAGGTAAAAGGATCCACCATGTAGATGACAACTGCTGGAGGGTAGGCATTGCTGTCCGCAGACTCTGGTTCAGTGGGAATCCCTATTCTCTCCCTCTCTGTAACACTGGAGATATGCATGTTGTTAAATTCAAAGGTAAATTACAGTTGTTAATTATTGGTTTTGCTCTAAAAGGGCAAGACTCTGAAGCAGGGGAGTAGTAACTTATGTTCAGAAACAAAACTAAAAAGCACAAGAACAGTGATTAAGTAGGGATGACTTTTATTCACAGCAGTACTTAATCCAAAATACCTGCTAGAAATGATGCATTGAAGACACTTACTGTAAAGTCTGCATTAAATGAGATTATAGTAATCAGAATAGTGTAGATCTAAGCAGTATGGAAAAGCTGACAAATACTAGGTCTGTGAGCTTTCTTCTGATGTTTGCACATGCCTGGTTTTGGTGCTGCTGTTTATGGTTTTCTTTTGGGAGTGATGGGAGGGAAGAGGGAGAGAAGGAACTGAGAACTGAGGAAAAGTGCCAAAGTAATATTCATGAAGAAGGACTGAAGTCCTCTGATTAGTTATAGAAAAGGTTCCCTTAGTAGTGGGAAGAGCAACTAAACATTTTTTTATCTTGGTAAAAATACTCCTCCATGCCTCAACTGTGAATGGGAGGCTCAACATCTGTAAGCAATAAAAAGCAGCTCAGACTCACTTTATCAGAAACCACAGTGCAATTGATAAAGAGGTATTTTGCATAGATCCAGTGAACAGATGCCTTAAGAATAACCTGAACCAGTACAGGATGTGGGTTTTCACTTAAGATACAGGAACTTCATAACATACATCATGTCTAATAGCAATATGCATTATTATGAAAGTAATGAAAAGTAATGAAAAACATGTTCGCTCAGGAAGTCACTTACATAAAATATTAAAAAATATTTTCCTAATTTTAATGTTTGATGGATTACTATAATGAGGTCTTTAAAAATGTTTTGCTGCTAAAATCTATTTTAAAGTAACAGGAATATAATCCCATTTTCTGACCTCACAATATATCTCTGCACAAAACAACACTTGTAATACAAGTCAGAAAAAAATCCATGGATCTTATTTTGTATCTGTTAATAATACTGGCATGATGGAGTTGTCTGTGTAAGAGGCATTCAGTGCCACATGAGATATACTGCAGTACCTGGTGTGAGATGGAGATAGCAGATATGGCACAGAACCTGAGACATCTTGTGGTTTTCTTGTACTGCAAATGCAGGCCAGGTGGGGTACCCTAAGGCACCTCAAACAGCATGACAACACCCATATTCATGTGGTTGTATCAAGCTTTGTTTCTTATAATGAAAAGGGGAGATCTGTTTTTTCCAACTCTTCTTGTCAGTAATGACTACAAATGAATAAAAAAGGGCCTCGTTCCATTTACACCTGGACAGTATTACTGCACATATCAGAGGGTCCTTTCATTTCAAGGATTTACATAAAGCTTAAAGATTATGAGTTGTACGAAAGCAGGAGAACAACGGATTTATTTAGTACTCCGAGTAATTTGAACACTTAAGTAACTTACCCTTCCTGTCCTTCTTGCTGCTGTTGTGGTAGGTTTTGACCTGATTCTGTGTCTCCTCCAGGACCTGTGCTTCCTTGTGAACGGTCTGCTGTATTTCCCCCGGCGCTGGCATTTTGCCCTGAACCAATGTTCCCACTAAACCCTGGAGTAGAGGTAGTGGTCATCTGGTTAACGCTGGGTGTTGCAGAAGATGCTGACAGCTGTGGCGCAGAGGATCCAGAGGATGAACTGCTTCCTGCAGGAAGGCTAGTAGTCCCACCATTGGGAGTGGAGTTAAAAGAACTGCCTGTTGGTGGTGCCCCAGAAGCTGAAAGACATGTTGAATTCGAGGGTGCAGGTCCAGTGTTCCCAGGTATTGTCTGTGTCTGGCTTGCTGGGGTTTGGTACTTCGGTGGTAGCAAGAGGCTGCTGTCAAGCTGCAGAGTGGCTAAGTAAGGTGCTGAAATAGCATGTAAAAAGGAAAGGAGATTAATGACAGTCTTTCACATCAAAGTGAACTGGATTAACCCTAAAGTCATACAACACTTTCTGTGCTTTTAGAATATTCAAAGAGTGTACAAATGCTAAGTGAATATAATCTCCATTACAAATATTTACTTTGGAGTTCATTCATTGGGGTTTTCAGCTGTAACCGATATGAATCAGATGTCTTTAAAAACAGGACTGACTTTGTGGAGCTTTGTGAATCAGAGTTGGTTCTGACACGTCATTACCTCTGGTTAGATTGTGTTGGGATAACACCTTTATACAGTGTTTGGCTTTGCAGTCTGTTACAGGTTATCTTCATCAGACTGAAAATCTCAGTCCTTTTTACCTTAGCTAAATAACAGCAAACTTTAATGCAGTTATTTCTACTCCCGAGCATCAGAAAAACAGATATCACAGTGATCATTTAAAAATAATTAATGAATAACAATAAATGAATTCCTCAATTGGCTGTGCATATGCTACATATTTCTGCCTGTAAGCCTTAAGGATTTATGTTAAGTAGCGTTGTAATAATTCCTCCCTCACAGTTATGTGGTAAATTAAAACTAAAAGCAGACTGGATGTGGTAACAGAATCATTTGAGATAGCTAAGTTCTATCTTTCATCAGACTTTCCTCAAGGGATGGGGTGAGCATTCAGCAGACTGTAGAACTGCCCAGCTATTTCTCATCTCTATATACTTTCCTAAGCTTTTCTCCAGTACCAAATGACCATTCCACACATGCAGACTCAAGAGCATTCAGTCCTTTTTCAGAACAAAGGCAGTAAGTGCTTTTCAAGAAACTGCTTACAAGTTCCTAGATATTTTTAAACAAAACGTAGTTTGCGTGCTTCAGCTCAATTAGAGATTTACATAGCCTGTGTTCTGTGACCACTGCCTGCCTTGCTGACCAGCACTATCTCAGCAAATGTATTTCCAGTGACATTTTGGATGGATCTGGGTCTTGAGCTAAGATCCAAGCCGTGTATGCCATATATGTTAGGTTGCTTCTGGATCTCTTCTGAAATGGAACAAGCATGGCTCTCCCCAGATGAATCTCTAACATGACCACCAGACTGATAAAGAACAACAAAACTTTCTAAAATAGACAAATATAACATGGAAGTGATTAAGAAATGATTAAGTGTCATCATACTTCTATTTATTTCTAAGCAGATCTTAACAGAAACTCCTCTGCTCCCACCTGCTGCAAATAACATCTAAAATACCTACAGAAAACAAAATAGTCTTGCTAGCACCCTGGTAGACTTACCTAGGTGATGCCGGCAAACTTGCGCATAAAGTTTGAGTCTGGAATGATTGTCACACTCCTCAGTGCCCCAAGGCTGGTTAAACCATTCGCTCACGAGCTCATCCGTTAGCTTTTGTGCCACCGTCTTTCCCACCCGCATAATCCCATCACGTAACACTTTGCAGATTGGTTTGTGCTGGCCAAGTCTACACATCTGGTGAGGAAAGAAGAAATGCTCGTAACTACATGCAAAGTACCTGAAGAAGTTATGCAGCCTAAACCCTTCATGACCAGCATACATCTGGTGACCTCTTAATAAATATAAAACAAAAGGCTAGGTTTATCTGTTGTGTTGAATTGCACTTAGAGCAAAACTGAAGTCACAAAGTACTCTTAGACATTCAATAGTACACAATGAGCACTGTTTAAAAAAGAAAAAAAAAGGTTTTATCTCCAACATAAGCAACAGTTTCTTTAATTGCTCTGTAGGTTTGGTTGGGTGTTACGTGCTAGGTTGCACCTGTATCAATACTAGTATTGTATTCTCTGTATAGTTTATCCACTATAGCTGCTAACAGTTTGTTCATCTGTGTGATGTTTGAGGAACATCTCAAGTGGTTATTCCACATATAACCTTGTTCAGACAAACTAAGAAAAAAACACCAAATGCTTTGCTTTGGCATTACTGAAACATTAACCAGCATTGCATATGGCCATATTCCAGGATTAAATTTTGTCTTTCATAGGAAAGAGATCAATCAAGATCCTAACAGTATCAGCTCAGTAAGAAATTATTCTTGACTCTGAAAGTGTAGAAAGTTCTCAAAACAAAAGAAATCCTTATACAAACAACTGTTACTTTAAAAACCATGGATGTCTCCCAATGAACATGCAGTAAAGCAGAAATGACACTTAAAGAAGAAATAATTCAGTGGGGTTCCTCTTTCCAACCTCGTATACAGCACTCAAGTCCCTGAAGAAAGTTTTGGCTCCATCGAGCAAGGCCTCATTTTCTGGACACACCACAATGTAGGCGACATCCCGATGGCCCCCGTATGGGTCTAGCAACAGCCTCTCCCAGAATGGCAAGGAGAATGGAGAGATTGTCAGGAAGTCCTTGTCATATCCCACCAGTAAAGTTGGGATTGGAAGAGGCTCAGGAGATTCCTCAGAACCTTTAAAGAGAAGAAAAAGAGAAAGAAAAGATGATGTTAAATATAGCTGGTTTAACTGCAGTGGGCTGGTTGATGTAACAGGAGGTTGGTGGTCTGGCAGAAATATTGGAGATCACCAACCCCTTGCTGTGCTGAGTTTCCTGGAAGTTTTACCACAATACAGGAACATATACAGAGACTGTATCACGCCTGACAAACCACAGCCTTTTCTATGGAAAAAAAAACTACCTTTAATTAAGGACAAGAAAGATTTACATTGTGTATCAGAAATGTCATGAATCATGAAACAAGTTCAGCCAACTGAAGCACCACTTCAGCTTTCCTAGAAAGATGCAATTAAACATGTTTCAGCGTAGTGTAAATAAATCCATTGCCCTTCCTGAGGCTTACTCTCGCAGATTTAGGAAGAAGAGGTTTTACTTTGTCATAACCATAACCACAACCACATGTCATGAGTGCCTATTCAACCAAAAGCAATAACATGAATACAATAAAATCTGATTTTATGGTTCTTCATCTACCTCCAGATGGGGGTGCACAATTACTGAATAAAATGGTTAGCCAAAACTTAGATTTCTAAGGCATATAATAGTAAGGAAAATTATCCTAATTCAAAAAATTGCCACTCTCCTTTCCATACCAGCACACTTGCTGTCACAGCTGAGAGGATTACCATCAAGTTTAATGTGCTGTCTCCCAGCCACTGCTCATTAGAAGAATGCTGTTGAAAAATTCAAATAAAAATATGCTGATAGTTTCTGCAGAGTATTATACAACTTTTTAATAAAGTTGACATTCAGTAAAAATCGCTGAATCTGTATCAAAGGCTACTTACTATATGGTAGTTTGGGTTTTATTCTCTAGCAACAGTTGGCAGGTCCTAACTAACTTAAATTTACAAATGCTGGATAAAAGTTTAGATTAGAAATACTTCTCATGAAGCACAACAGCTTTAGACAGGAACTGTTAGCCAAATTGTCCTAGCCTTGAAACAAAGTAGCAATATATCAAATACTAGCAGGAGAAAACAGAACACTTCAGAACCTTAGAAAAAAATAAGACTATATCACTTAAGACTGAAATAAACTGCAAGCAAGAAATACATACTTAAAGGCAAGTCATGCACACACAAAATCTATTTTGTAATGTGTTTTTTTGAGAAGTATGGCTCATAACCAGGAGATGCTTGAACTGAAACTGAACTGAACTATGGGAAGACTATGGGAAAGCTCAGAAGCAGCACAGCTCTGTGGGGGAAGTATATGAATTTTTGTATTTGGAGGATTTGAGTGTTGGCTCACAAAGCCCCTCTTCCCCATTATGATTTGGTACCATTTTAACAGCTTCCTCTCTTCACGTTACACATATAAAGTGCAAGCCAAAGAATAGATTCATCTTTATCCTTGCCCAGCAATTCTGCACTCTAAGCGTTCATCATCTGGAAGGGTAAAACCTCCACTGCAGTACTAAAGTGTGTACTTCAGAGGCCATTTAAGACCATGAAAGTTATCCGAAGAGCCCACTGTAACGATGCATTTCCAGAAGAAAGGGTGCATTTCTAGAAAACTATACTTTCATTTTAACTGTTAGTATTTAACATAATACATGTACCATAGGTTCCTCGTCCTGCCATCTTATGGAACTGCTGCCAGGTGAGTGGTCCCTGCACGTGCTGGATGTTCTCCCAGGTCCGTCCTGTTCGCTTCTTCTGGATAGCGTCCTGGAGAAAGGGCTGCAGTGACAGCAGCATGCGCACCACATCCTGGGAGGAGAGCATGCTGATGTCCAACACTGCAAGACAAAGGAGCGCCTGTCATTTTCAGCGAGGAACAGGAGGAATGCTTTTGACATGGCAACACTTTTGGGCTTATTGTTCTTTTGTGTTGCTCTTCGCAGTGCACACAGAAGTTGAATAACTCTAATTAGCTTAATGGAATTTGGTGCGGTACTTTATGAAACCAACAATGAAATAAAGCTGTCATCGTAGTCCTTTTCACATACCTTTCAATGTTACCATTGCCCAGCTCAGCTCGTAAGAAATCAGAACATCTTCAGTATATAAACACCTAGCCTAGTATTTGAGTACAAAATCACTTTTCTATTTCAAATGACACTTTCATACAGTGCAGTTCTTTTCTGATGACTACACCCTTCTCCAAAAAAGGGCCATAATCCTGCCTCCCCCCAAATACTTGATGCTTCTTTCCATCTGTGCTTCAGATTTGTTAAAAGATTTGATAAATTCTGAGACAATTTAGACCACTAAATCTAAATGCTAAGGACAACTGGACTACTGTTATTTTCTGTGTAATTCATAATGTTTTCAAAAAACTACTTCTAGAATGTTTTAATGCATTTATTTCCTGCATAAAGATTAAGTAAGTCATGATTGCCAAGTTTCAAACAAAGTCATAAAGGTCACAAAATTTAAAGAAAAAAAACTGTTCTGCTCCCTACCATTGCTGTGAGGCCAAGAATGCACAGTGGCACTTCTTACTAGGGCTTCATCCACTTTTCCACCAGTGGGGTTATCGACGTACTGCCTGCCTTGCTCAAGGGCATTGAAGCATTCTATCCAGGAATCGTTGCTGTCTGCCTGCAGTCTGTCATAGCTCCAGTTCATACATGGGAGTGTCTGACGGTTATTGGAGGACATGTAATCCAAGCAGCTCAGAGATGTGAAAGGCTGTGTGTGCTGATTCTGGAGGAGCAGGAGGAGGCTCATTGGAGGTTCCTGGGTCCTTCTAGCTCCTTCTCCCATCTGAGAGATCAAGTTGCTCTGACATATCATCAGTCGTCTTTCTGCAGCTTGGCCGATGTCTGAGGTCTTGCCAAAAATATCCAACTCGTCCTCAATGAAGAGCCCAGAGTTGTAACCTAATTTGCGGTTCATAATAGCACTAAAGCCACAGGTGCAACGGTACTGATCCTCATTAGATGAATCTGGGATGTATAATCCAACATCTGCACCTTTAATATTCATATTACAGGCGCATATACAACAACTGTCAAAGTTACGATCTTTGAAGATGTTCAGCACAGAGTCTGAGAGAATCAAGGTGACGTACAGGCTGTGTGCTTCGGGGATCGGCTGAACAGTGGCTGGCTCCACAGAATTAAGCGGTCGTGTTGTAGACGGGGTAGAAGCAGGTGAACCTTGATCTGTGCTGTCGTATTTTACAGATCCTTGACCGCTCGCAGTACCCCCACCTCTAGGAGTCCTTGGGGTTCTGGGAGTGCGCGGGGTAGGGACAGAGAAGCGGGGAGTTGCTGGTGATGGCAGAACTCCTGCTCCACTGTTGCTGGCCGGAGCAGTACTATTCAGCGTCACTGGTGTATTCATCTGAGGAGTGTTCATCTGAAGATAGTCTTGGTCAGCCAAACTCCCAACACTAGGCACATTGCTACAAGGGATGTGAGAAAAACAGAGACAGATGCAACAAACTGGTTGGCTATGAAGACTGAGTTCATCAGAACATATTTTTAAATAGAGGGAGATGGTGAAAACTGAAAGGATTTATTGTAACTGCAGTAAAGAAGAAACACCATCAGACATTCTGCTCAGAACCTTTTACTTACGTCTCTTTCAACTACAGTTTTAATTCTCATCATGAACATAGCAGTTTCTTATCAGTAGGATAAAAAGGGATCCTCTCAGGCACTTAACCCTCCTAAAGATTATTTCCAAGGGATAAAATTCAAATGCTCTTTAAAAGAACCTGTAGATAAATTAAGTTTTTAGGGTATTTGTAATTCTTTTATGAAAAAGAGAAGGAAAATTACATTTTGTTATTGTTTTAAACACAATTACCTGTAAAGAACTATACTATACATCAGTGGAAAAAATAAAATATTTCAGAGTCATAGAAATGTTACTTTATTTTTGAAATTATCTCTTTAAGTATCTTTCAGAAGTAATGCAGCATGTGGCACTTATGTAAGGTATTGCCTAATGGTGGTCTGCTATTAATAATAGCATTTTGGATATTATAAATTCAAAAATACTCATTCATTTAGCATTACATAGTCTGCAGCACAAAATGACAGGTACCATAACAAACTGTTAATCCACTAAAGCTAAGAATCATATTTTTGGGTTATCTCCTGTCATCAGTGATTTTTATTACTCTGTTTTTGTCATTTGCTGTAAAACTTAAGTGACCAAACCAGAGTTTGTATAATCCCATGACATCCATCTTCCCTCCGGAATGACTCATTTTATCAAGAAACAGGTAATATGGAGCCAACCAGAATAAAAAAATCTTTACTTGACTCTTTCCAAGTTGCTAGTAAGTTGCTCATTTTTCTTGAAATGTCTTCATTACACGCTAGGGCAAGGAAAAAGTGTAAAAGCTCAATATGTCTCTTAATAAAAGAATGGAAACTTTTTTTTCCATGTCTTTTTTTCCTGTGTATTTTGCGTATTATATAAAATGAGTACTATTTTAATGCTTACATCTTATTAGTAGCTTGAAAAGGGAAACAGTGAAGACCTTATTTCTTAGGATCATTTTATTACCTTGAACTCATGTGCGTCCAACTCAAAGCAAGAGGAAAAAAAATGAACAAAGGTTTGAAGGAATTCTGAACCTGAAGCATACTGAATGCCTCAGACTAACAAGAAAAGGTGACCTAGAAACCTTGATTGGCAATCACCGCTCTGTCGGAAGCCTGCGGTAATAATCTTCACTCTAATTGGATTATATTGAAAATGAAAGATTTTTTTCCCCCAACAAATACTTGAAATTAATAAGCAGCCCAGGCCTGGTGAATCAGTTACTATTATGAAAAAAACTGAGAATTAGATTGCTCCCTAGGCACTATCACTGCTTTACAATTTCTTTTTTGCAATTCTTTTGAGAACACTGAAGGATCCTTTGGAGCTGGAAAGGGACTGATTTAAAGGAGTTATAGACTGATTTAAAGATACAGGCTACTTCCTCTAGAAGCTCATGCAGTGCAGAAAGGAGACCTTTGTACTATAGTGTGTTTTTTAAGAGGGTTTATGAACTTTATGGTGGAAATTCTTGATAGCTTTGAAGATGTCCAGCAAAGAATTTATTCCATAAACATTGCTAATTTCTGAGAACTGAGTAACGAATGCAATCTTTAAAGTTTACTAACAGTGATGGCTTACAGGTCACAGCACTGATACTGGCAAGAGGTGTGGCATCTCGTCTTTCAATATTTAGAAAGAAGACAACAGCACACATCCAATCAGCATCTATCCCAGCGGCTTAGTACGTGACCCATTCAGATGACACCACAGGAACTCAGAAGAGCTAACACTGGGTTCACAGACAAACTCACAGAGAGCTGTCACAGGCTTACTCAAAATTTTAGGAGCCTGCATAAGTCAAACTGGTATCGGGACCAGCTCTCATTCACCGACTGTAGCTCAAACTGAATATACAGGTACAAGTAAGAGCAGAGAATAGCTGCAGACCAGAGAACTCAATGCTGAAATGGGAGGACAGAGACCTGAGAGGTTAAATGCATTCATTTTATTCCCTAGCTCTTCTGTTTTTATGTTGAATCACAATATATTCCTGTATCAGAAATTGCAATTAATTCAAGTACCATTTGTTCCTGTTTTTTTAAAAGCACTAAGAGTGCAGTGGACACAATGTACTGTATTTTCCAAAAACTGTTTTTAATTCAAACATTCCTACAATCAGAACTTTTTTGATCTGAGGCAATGACAGATTTAAAAGGTTTAAAACACATTTGCAGTCTATTTTATTGTTCTGGTGCTTAGCTAAATACCCTTTAATATATGCAAGAATTTTAATTAACTAGCCCTTTGAAGTATGGGCATGACAAACTGTAATTTCCTGCAAGACTGTACTTACTTGTAGCCATCTCTAATGAAAGGGGCTGCAGGTGGCAAAGGAAGTTGTTCAATTTTAGGAGGAACAGCCCAAGAAGGCCTGAAAATGCAGGCATCCGGTATCTTCAGAGGTAGGAGGCACTGACTTGGCAGTATCTTCAGTGGAGCAAACATGGAGGAGCCCACAAAAGGTTGAAATGATGGAACTTTGTGCACGTACGAGAAATCCTGTAACATCCAAGTGACATTGTTTACAACACTGTGGTAAGGTGGATTTTTATGCTTACATATTTAATTAAAACCTGTTGTACTGTTTGAACCCTCTATAACCTCATTTTTTTTCCCCATAATTAAGGATATTTATTCATTCTACAAAACATTCAAGAGCAGATCCTTCAAGGAAACTCAGCTGAGGCTCCTTGGTACGCTAAGATACCATACAGCTTTAACTAATGGCAGTAGATTTACAATTACACTACACTCATTAAGTCTGTCTGAAAAGCAAATGGTATACTGTGAAATATTCATACTCTGACTTAAAGCACCTAATTTAGGCACTTAAAAGGTTCGTGTTTACAAGACTTCTGTACTGATAACGGAGAGGTTGAGTCACACTGTGAAGAAAACTTAGGTGCCTTTAACTCAGCCTCTTTGAATAACCCCCACATTGGGGATGAATATAATCCAAATAATAACAGTGGACACTTTACACTAGCACCACTCCTAGTATTAAATATAAATATATTATTATAAAATCATTTATTAGAATATAACCAATACAATAAACATAATATAAAATATAAATGAAATCCAGTCAAACTGGACTTCCAATGGCTGTCATGGTTGGTTGCAGATAATGATGACAAGAACTTCAGCCAAGTTTCTAAAGCTATTCTGTGCTTCAGAAGAAAAGAACTGGTTCTTTTGAGGCATTACTGCAAAGTGAAAATAATTATTAAAATACTAACAGCAATCTTTCTCAGAAATTCAGTATTTAATATCTCATTAGATCTTTCCATTTTTTTCCCTTACATCTTGTACAGCATTGATAGATGAGAAATGCGTGGATTACTATCTTCAGCTGCTGAACATTCAGCACAAGAAATCTACTTACATGTTCTCAAAATGATCAGCAATGGGTTTAGGTGCTTGTTTCCCCCACTGGTGTATATGAGCAGGTGTGACACACTTAAAAGCAGAGTAAACTGTGCTTGTTGGAAATGTTCTCAGGCAGCAAATTAAAATGTATATTTTAATACTCCTAAAACTGTTGCGAGGGAGATTAAAGTACCTTCAGTATCAATGACATGCTAAACTCTGTTTCCACTCACAAATTTTCAGCTCATCAAATCACAGTAAAGATTTTCTTACCAAGGCCAAATTATCCTACTGTTAGCAAATCGTTTACTTTGCAAACAGAAGAATAAAACAAAGCAAGGTTCGTGGCAAGGCAAGGCCTTACAGACCTTGTTAAAAACTTATTTCAAGCTTCTATAATGATATCCAAATTGATAGACACACAAACTATGCAAAGAGAGTGGACAATTGTACATCAGTAAAGCCTTTGAGAAGATGCCTTTTCTCATCATGCCTTCAAGTTACCAAGCTAGGAGAGAAGGAAGAAGAGGTCTTGCAATAACACAGCAGACTTGCTAAGTGCCTGATTTTCCAGGTGGGTAACTCGTCAGAAGGGGGCCACTGCTAACTCACTTCCTTACACTTCTGCAAAGTTTCTCTTTCTCAACGGCATTGTTTGTGTGAGCTGGTAACTCCTGGATCTGACTAGACACAATTTATCATTATATGGAGCTGTAATCTTCGAATGCAACCATCTGTCCTACCTCCTCCCATGGAGGTACCTGAATGCTCTTACAGAGAAAGTCCCCCCATGGCTCGCCTGTACTTTACTTTCAGTCTGCCTTGAGTTACACCAATACTGCCTAGCAGGAAAATTTACTCATTCATAGCTGACTAAATCATTTACACTTAGGCAAGATTATATATCAGTATTCCCATATTGAGTTATAGCCACTTCTTGTCCATGCAACTGCAAGTTCTTTATGTGCACAGCTCACTCAGCAGTGCGGATAATTAAAAATAAGCCCTCAGCTAATTCCTAGGAGCACAAAATGAAAGGGAGGTAGGTGGTGTAGGGGAAAGAAATGGCTGCTAAAATAAAAGGAACAGGCTGTGGCAGATTAAGGAAAGGGTGGGCCAGAAGGAGAGGATTTGGGCTACAAAATCAAAGGTTAGGGAATACCAGGAAGACAGAGTTCTTGTGTATATCTGTCTATTAATTACCTGTGTACAAACAAGTTTGCACTGCTGCAGAAAAAGGAAACGTGCATTTTTAAATTCAAAAATCCCTCAAGCTATACACATGGAAATATGATAAAGATAACTTCCGACAAAAGTGACAAAAATTGGCCAAACAAGTTAAGTAATGCAGCATGTACACAATCAGGCAGAATGACTGTAACCTACCTGTTAACCTGGGCTAAAGATGGAACAATGAAATACAGATCAATGTAGACTGGGTGCTTATGTTAAGTCTTTTTATGTGATGCTATGGAAAAATGGATACATCTGGATATGTAAAGCAGGGGAGGTGAGTACTAGTACCCAGTAGCAGAGTCCCCATTTAAAAATACTTCTTTACTCAGATATACTATAGGACTCAATAGAGGAGTAACTATGTGACATTACCTGACCTGTGTTATACAGAAAGTCAGATAAGAATGGTCCCATCTGGCCTTAAAACTTGTGAAGTAACATCAGCTGAAGAAGAAACAGAGCAAGTTCAACCCCTGGGCTTTCTCAGTGATTTTCAACCCTAACCAAAAAAGGCAACATTTCAGAGAGAAAAAGGCAGCCTTTCTACATGCATGATTTTATCCTAGCTGCATCCCCAGAGACTGGCAGCAAGGAGTGGTTATACATAAAAGGTGCTACAGAAAAATTATCTGAAGAAATAAATCATTTAAAAGCCACATAGTCACAAGTACCATGTTTTTCAAATACGTTCATTCTTTCTGTTAGGCAGAGGGCTCATTTCACATACAATACTCTTTGTTTCCTGATAGCGCCCAAAAACATTACAAACATAAAATTATACCTATCATATGAGAAGAAAAATGCCTACAGTTAAAATCAGAGAAACAATTAAAAGCTCTTTTACTAGAGAAGATTTTTTTTCCAACTAAAGACCAATACAAACTTTATATTGATCTCATTCACAATTGTTAAAGTAGTCTGCCAGGCACGCTACAAGTAACTTGCTTATAAAATCAAAACATACACAGGTGAGATGATGAGAACACCACATGTGCAGCTTGTTACCTTAATTTCTTCAGGTTTAGGGCTACCTAATCCATCTTCCACCTCCATTTTGAATTCAGCAAGCTGTGTTGGAACCATGCTGACCATGGGACTTTCCATCATTCCCAAGGTGGTCACAGTCTCTGAACTTATTCCATCTTTATAACTCATTACCGGGGAGAAGGCAGGGTGTTGTTCTAAAGAAGGTGGTGTTGGGAACATCCTTTGGAGATCTGCCACAGCTGAATACGATGAAATAATGCACCGTTATTCATTCAAACATAAATTCTCATGGAAGTCCAATATAACAAAGGAGACGACTCAGTACGAGCTCTTATTTTGTCAGCTAAAACTTCATAAAGATTCTACAGACTTACTACAGGTCCGATGCCAGTAGAACTCTAGACTAAAAGTTAACTTCGAGGGATACATTTCAAAAACTCCTAGGGACACCTTCCAAACTTATTGTTCAGCAGAAACAGCAAACTGGTAGATACACAACTTGAAATATACAAATTTTAACCAAAAAAATCTTAATAGAAGAGATTAATTGACACTAATGGAAAGTTCATCCCAGCAGCTGTTACTAAGGAGATACAAAATAGTTTCTTCCCTTTTTTAGAGCTGACACCAAATCCTAAAGCAAAAACTTTTGGAATTAGTGTGCACTTAGCTCCATTTTTCCACTGACATGCAGTCATTGCAGCCTCATTTGGTCCATAGCAACGTAACTCCTGACAAAAAGACAGGCTACCGTTGCTAACACAAACATGGGTGATTTTGCTTAGGAATCAGCCTGCCAGACATCCAAAAGTGTCAGTTCTCAGAGAAAGCTGCAAAATTATGATTTTGCATCACAAGACATTAAGCCAGGAAAATCCCTAAATTTCCTCTTGCTATATTAACACACTGTAATCCTCCATCACGTATTTTTAATTAAAAAACAAACAAACAAAAAAACCACAAAACTGAAATGCTTAATAAAATGTTATGTAGTCTGTATAATCAAACCGAAGTCAGAACAAAATCCTGTATTTTCTGCCAGCTACATTCTTTCTCCCTCCAGCTACCAGCTTCCATATTTATTTTGCTTAAAATTCAGAACACGTGCTATCTTTTCCTTACTTGAATTAGGACAGTTATTCTCTGGACATAACAATCACTCTGGTGAATTCATTGCTAAAACACTCAAATTAGAGCAGGGTAAATTCCCATAGGTGTCTCTTCTGAAATACTGTTTTTGATAGACTAAATGCCCAGTTCCTTTTCCATACCTATACATACCATCCAGCCACAGCTGATAGGACACAAGGACATACTTGTATGCAGTCTAAGGATTATGGAAAATTTATTAATAAATAGAGATCCATTTCTGACTTGGAAAACACTGAGCTGTGGAAATCAAAACTGGTGAAACAGTACAAGTCTCAAAAACTAATTGGAGAGGAAGGAAATAAGCAATGGAATTAAAATCATATATAGTTTATGAGTACATACACACAAAGAGCAAACAGTACGTTTTTGTAGGATGGTGCAACCTAAAGTTCTTTCTCCACTCTACCTTAACAAAGCCAAAACATGAATTTTGTTCTTTTTTGTGCACAGACCTTCTGTCTCCTATTTAATTCTTTAGACAAAATTAATCAATTTGAACAAGTGAAGTCCTCCCAAAATAGAGTTCTGGTGATTACAACAGTCAAAGCTGAACCCAAGTCTTGCACAACCTGAAGTAGCAGAGTAAATAACTGGCAATGCTAGTATGAAGTGCAATCTTCAGGATGCCACTGGGATTAAGTACTGCCTCTGTTTTTCAAAGAGATGGGTGCTTTAGAAAGTAGAGAAAGGGGACAGGAAAGAAGGTTAAAATGCAGCACAGTCAGTAGGACTTTACTATGATGTATAAGGTGTTTCGGTTCCCTGCAGATACTGTTATGCCTCAACAGCTGGTGTCAAGGGGAGATGGCTACAAAACAGAAGTGGAGTCTATCTTACTTCATACAGCTCTATACTATATAGCTTGCTCACATTCAAGCCCCAGTTAGCAAAATTCTGCAATGCAGAGCCATAAAAAAAAGTTTAATTACAAAAATCCCCCAACCCTATAGCAACAGGCTATCATTATTCATTTTCATATGTGTTATGCTTGAAAAAGCTTTGCATATTTAAAAAAGCTATGGATCAACTAAACCTGTCAAAATTCAATCTCTGTATACTTCAGACTTCTACATTTGAGTAAATCAGCCCAGCTTTTATGGGTCCATAAAACTCTGACTCATCTCCTTCACACTGTATTTTTTTCCCCTCAATTTGTCCTCATTACCAGCTAAAGTTAATGAGAAGGCATTAAAGAATGATTTGCAGAGAGATTTGATTTCTGCTTATAGCAGCTACAAAAATCAAGTATTCTTACTTCTCACCACAAAGTAATTTGTAATTCACAACCTGATCGGTTAGTATCACATAAAAAATTCTCACCTTCTTCCTCACACACACGCTAACACAAATACATACACACAACTCTCAGGAGAAATACCACCTACATAAATAATGCAAGAAAACCTATACATCCCAGAGAGTAAAAGTTATCATTCCCAATATTTGCTGGCACAGTCCTTACAAAAAAAGCCCTATTGTTTTAATTTGCTTAATACATTTTCAGTGTACTGTTTTATTTCTAAATTTCCTGCGCTTCTATACCCTTCTTTGTATTACACGCGTAGTGCCTGCACAAGCATCACTTCTACCATGAGCATTTGTAAGAGGTTTATGACGTGTCTTAAATTAGAAGCTAGTACTTCTATTCCGTTGTATTCTAGATTCTTCCACACCTAGATTAAATCCTGAAAGCGATTTTAGTCTGAATTCATCACACGTTGAATGCAGTTTTCTACCAAGACAGTTGCACCATAATGGCCAATTGGTAAGTCACAGCTTTAAATCCTGAACAGACATGTAACAAAAGATTTATACTTAAAAATGCATATGGTAATGGTGTAAGTGACTAAATGAGTTTAAACACCGAACTGAGGATACAGGGCTAGCTTCCAAATGAACATTTTTAACAACTCCCTTCTGTGCTTCTATTCCAAGACAACAGTGTCAGAAGCAGAGCTTTTTAAATCTCTGTAGGCATATTAAAAATGTATGTCTGTATTACCATCCGCTGTTTTCATTAAAATACGCTTATCCTCTTTTAATACTGGCATCTAGCAATTACAGCACAAAATAAGCACACTAGCTCATAGTTCTGAAAAAGTGACATTACAAACCTCCTACAAAAGAGGGAGTGTGGTCACTATAAGGAGATTCTGACTGTCAACAAAGCGGTGATCACTTGTTGCTACTTACTTGGTGGGTAAGGTACTGCTGTTCTACCATCCTTCCCTACGGGGCGTTCCTCAGACCCTACTGCAGGCATTTTTGATGACCGAAGAGCTGGTGATACAGCCTAAAAGCAGAATAATTACATACCATATTAAAAACATATGAAATATTAAAATTCACAAGCTATTAAAAATTCTTAAAACACTCTTAATGAAATTCACAAAAACACAAGAACACAAACTGTACTTTTCTACTCTCCCATCCTGCCCCACTATGGAATTTGGATCTCTTTTTCACCCTCTTTCAATTCTAAATCCAAAAAAAGTCTCTGAAGTATTTGTGTTTGTACACACACACATAGACACATAGAAACACACAAATGTATCTGTATATACACAAATCATAATCACAAACACTGAGCTTGAAATTCATGTGACTACTCTTTTTTCCATGTTTGGACTACTCTAAATACGAAGAACTGAGGTAATACTGAGGGTATGTCACTAAGAGTAAGAATGCCATCAACAGAGTCTACAGGGTACAGGTGAACACATCGCAAGTTTTAAGGCAGGAAGAACGTGAGGTTCACCCAAGCCAACTTAATAGAAAAAGGTAATTTTTTTTTTGACAAAATATTTCTCTGGTAGATTGGTATATTAACGGTGACATCTTAAGTGCAGTTTTTGTGAAACCACAGAACAGGGAGAAACAGTAAATAAAGTGGCGTACTTGAAAAGTACTGCCAAGAACCAGGAATTACAGTTTTAAGCCATATTATCTATCATCAGTCAGCTTAGGATCACCTTTTGTAACAATATGGCTATTAAGCTTAAAAAGAGTAATTATTCAAATTTCGATGAGTCTTGTGGTTGTTCCCCCCCCTCCCCCCCCCCCCCCCGGTTATCAATGTAAATCAGTTTTTCCTTGTGTATTTCCTGATTTGTCGTCTTTGCACAGAATAAACTGCTCATAGACATATAAAGAAACATGCTTCCAAGAATTACTTAAATAAATTTGGATTTATTTTTCCTTTGTGCAGCTTCTCAAACACGGTAAAAGAACAAATCATCAGTCAATGAAACTAAAATCTTTCCCACAGCTCTCAGAAACACAAACTACTGACACTAAACTAAAGACACTCAACTAGATCTAATGCACTCAAAAGGCAACTGCATTGCTTTACCTGAGGAATTACTCTTACAGCCTGTCTCTGCAATGACTGAGACAGCAAGTTAGTTGATTTTCCTCACAGTATACAGGTTCTCTTCATGACCAAAAAAATGTGAGATGACACAAGCTTTGACATTACCTAACTGATACTCTAATATTCCCGAACTGTACACAGTGATGATTTCTCTCTTTTGCAGATCTCCTTAAAGGATACGTCTATTTGCTTTCAGTTATTCCTGGTTAAAAAACAAGCCTGCCCTGGAAACTGTCCCTCCTATCTATTAAGAGATAACTGCTCCCCACTACAATTACAGCATCTTTCTTCTGATTTTTTTTTTCCATTTGACAGGGTTTAAATTCACAGAACACTCAATCAAAGACTTACACCAAGCTCATCTTCATCTGAATTATCAAATATATTGTCTAGATCATGAAGTGACGGTGCCAGATCTGTCACCTGTGTGAGGCTACTAGAGCCTACTCGGCTTGCAGCATTGTCTTGCCGGGTATCTATCAAAAAGAATGGAAAAAATAGATGAAAAATAGCAGCAAACTTAAAAACCACAAAATTGCCTTTTTTTTTTTTCCAATTATACTTCTCACTCTAAACAGGGAAGAAGCAAGGATCACTGAGGTCCCTTTTCTACGATGTAGACTAGAAATAGCTTTGCAGTCAAGTTTTAAGCAAAGGTGATTGGGAAAGAACAAAGATAGCTACTGCTAAACTTTAATATTTAAAAAAATATGTATGTTGTTCTAAGAAGAACAAACAGAATCAAGCTCCATATCAGAAGCTGTCTGTAACTTTCATGTTATAGTACAGTGTTCAGTATACGTTTTTTTTCTTCGGGATTTTATTGTGTAGCTTTGAGTATTTTTGCTTTGCAGAATGAATTAAAGAGATTTTACTCACCAGTCTTAGGTGCAGAACTGAAAATAGACATGGCATCTTTTCCATCAGGAACTGGTGTAGAATGACCTGTTGTGGGGATTTCCTTGGTTCCAATTCCATCTTCTGACTATACAAAAAATCCAAGAATTTTTAATGGATATGAATTCAATCTATATAAGACTGACTGCTGTATTATTGGCTTTCCTATGTCAAGCTAAATTCAGGGCTTTTGATTCAATGTTTTGAGAAGTACAAAACATTTTAAGAAGGGAACAGAACACAATTGTCTGCTGCTTGTCTTAGTATCAGGAAAAACATGAAGTAACATAGTATATGATTTACAAAGGATTCCACACACATCAGATAACTTCAATAGGCAGTACAGAACATTAGCCACCTTAATTTCTTCACAAAACACATCTAGAATTTTAAGTGCAAATTTCATTGTGGTGAGGTGATATTTCAAGCTCAAGAAAGTAAGAAAAATGCCCAGCAAATCCTTTTGTCTCTACAAGCGAATATAAGGCTTGAAATATTTTATTTCTTGGCTTAAATCTGGAACATGCAGTGGTCAAGCCAAATATACATAAAGAGTAGGCGTTCCTTGCAACAGCAGTGTTTTCGTCTAGAAACGGGTTCAGAGGGATGCCAGCAAATGCTGGTTCCAAAACACCACACTGAAACGAACCTTTTTCCTGTGTGCCTGTGCAAGAAAATCCCTCTGAGCATGCCCTGTGTAACAGGTTTGTGTCTTCCTGAGAGCTGTAGAGCAAATAGTGTGCTACGGTACTACCACCCCAGCGAGAACATTAATGATAAAAACTCTGGATTTATGTTACCTTGTTCTTTTTCAAAGGATCTTTTTCCGCCCCAAGTTTGCATTTTTTATTGCCAGTGAAGCTGTACTTTATGTCACCATCTTCAAAAGTGTAAGGGTCACTAGCATCTCCCAAGCCTTCTCCTGGTTGTTGTATTAGAGGCAAGGGATCAAGATAGTTCAGTGTCTGCACTGGTTTCTGTTCTTCCAAAATTTTAAACCGTTTATTAGGTTGTGCTAAGAGCCTGGAAGTAAAAATAAACAAGCAAACAATGCCACTATGAAACAAACCAAGCATACCTTTCGCAGCAGAGAAAAACAACAGCTCTTAAGATCTGTAGCTGTCACACAAAAATACAGCCCATGTCTCACTCCATCCTTTTTGATATAACAGAAATACATGTTTCCTCAAATAAAGGATGCATTTGCCTACACTTAGTATCAAACACCCCACTGTAATAGGAACTTCTACTATGGGACAACGAGAAAAGAGTGAAACTTGTCACTAAATCAATATTCTTTGAAGTACGTACATATAACCTTTTCAGCCTAGCAAGTTCCACAGTAATTATCAAAACTGATACTGTCATAACTAAAAAAGTGTTCTTCAATTAATTCTAGCTTAGTCATTTTCATTAACTACTCTTTGGTGCATTTTTTCTATGCATTGTCAGAATGCAAAACTCAGCCTGCATGTAATTAGTTCAGATACTCAGGCTACAGTTGATATGAAATATCTTTGCATAAAAGGAAACATAAAAAAGCTGAAAACTCTGTAACATTAGGTAGTTCACATTCCTTAGTGAAGAAGACACTACGTATTAGAAGCTGCAGCATTTCTAAGAGATCAGATTTTACTAATTTCTCTGTAGACAAAGTAGTCTGACAGTGTTTGCAGTTTCAATACCACAGAGGCTGAAGCTAACAGTAAAGGTCCTATCCTGGCTTCGCAGTACTGATGCCATTACAAAAAAGCAGGCTCATTCCATAATAAAGTATCAGCTGCTACTTCTAGAAAGCGTGTGGTACAGTGCAATTTTAAAACCACACAATTGCAGAAACCACGCTGAAGTGCCTCTCCAGTGCCAGAAACAGCACCTCACTAGCTGAAACCAAACATGTATATTGCTGTAAAGTTGCAGAACTGAGCACAGATTTTGTTTTTATAAGCTTATTAACTCTCTTCCATTTGCTCAATTATTTTGATATAGGTTACAAAAAAGATTCCTCAGTTGTTCCAATGCCCAACAGAAGGCCAGATATGAAAAAACAACGCGTATTACAACAGCACAATTCTACTTGAGTACTTAACGTTAACTCCAGCACATGTTGCCTTTGATGCTACAGTGAAGCCTTCTACCTGTTGCAGAACTTTTATTTGGGAGCAAAGAAATCAGATGAGAAAACTGCTATTAAAAACCTCTCTACATTGGTTATTTTCCTACCAAACATCACTGTCACACAAAATTAGCAGGGAGAGGTCCCGTCTTCTACACCCTCCTCATCCCTACGCTTTTGATATCACAAGTGAATTGCATGCTTACAACTGAAAGCAGAGTTTCATCGTTGTTTAATGTAATAAAACCAGCATTCAGACCAATCTTCACTCTTACCTTTTCAGTGCAGTGCTGTCCGAGTTGACTTCCATCTTGGAATCATACCTCTCACATGGAAGATCCGGTGGCCTGAATTCTGGATCATCGCTCGGGGGGACGCTATAGGTCCTCCACATATCTAGTGACTCATTGTTCTGAATTAACCCACAATATAATGCTGTCTCACTGACCTCTGCCATCAGAGGTAACCTCGGTCCAACAAGAACTGTCCTATCTTCTAAGCTGGGCAACGGCTGGAGCTCCAGCCCACTGCCGTAGAGTGCTGGGTTTACAGGTACGGAAGGAGGGTCCAGGTTCTCTGCTTCCTGACCTCTTGGCTGGGGGCTAAGTGTAGGAGGCAGAGGGGAAGTAGGGGAATGGGGTGAATCCATAGGATTCATATTAATTTGCTTGCTTGGATTTCTAGCAGGTATAGATAGCGGCTTCTCGTACTTTCTGGAATTAGGGACTTCTAAAGAGGGATCCATTCCTGCTAATCCCAGTTTCTGCCCTGACGTGTCCTGCTCCATGCACAGCTCTTCAGTCACAGAGGGCCGATGGTGAAATGGCATCATGGGCCTTTTTTGCAGTTTATCTCCTTTTTCCTGTCTTTCTGTTGTTTTGTGCTTTGAAGAGGCGGGAGGTGGCAACGACGATGACGACGATGTTCCCACACTGAATCCTGGTTGATTTATCGTTGGGGGACGGCTGGAACCAGCAGCACAACGCTGTTTGAAAACCTTGTGCCTGAAAACAGAGACAAAAGCAATTCAGTTCATGGTTTATACAGTTATCTGATCTAATGGGAAGAAAAAAAAAAAAAAAAAAGGATAGCATCAAGAATCTGGATCTATTCCTGATCTTTTAACAGATTTTGGAAAAGTCACATGATCTGCACCAGGCTGTTCAACCCAACTTGGCTGTGGCATCTCTGACCTATAAAATGGAGAATGACAGTCTCCAGAAACTAGAATTTGAAGCAAAGAAGATTTAATGTTTACAAAAGCTCAGTACTGCTCAGATCGGAACGTAATGACAAAAATAAAATAAAAATCAGGCTACTGTTTTCATTACCCTGAAGAAAGAGAGCCTTTCAGTAAAACGACTGCTGTGGAACTACACCACTGCTCTTGTACTCTGTTGAGCATCTGTTACAAAAGATACAGATCTGAATTGTTTTAGTCCACGGATGCAATACGCAGCAGAGTGTTCATGTCAGTTTCCTCCAGGTCACGTTAAATAAGTAAGTATAACTGGTCAAATATATATATATATATACATATATATATACACACACATACATATGAAGGAAACATAAATCACTCCATCCCTATTTTTGTTTATAAACTGCAATATCTAGTAAAGAAAAAAAACACCTTCAAAACATGTAATATGCTTCTTATTCACAAAGATGAGATAAACTACATTCTTTCAAATAAGGTAGACTAGTAGACTGAAAAAAAATCTGCTTTTATGACTTAGTTATGAAAACATCCAGGTTTTACAGTACACAGTGGCTGTCAAATTGTACAAAGCACAACTACTTGTACTACATCTTTTTCCTGTTTCCTCAGATGGTTATCTATGTTCTGTGGTATTGTCCTGACTTTATTTGTGTTTGTTTTCTTTGTGTTAACAGGAAATGTTACAAGTTCTCTGTACCATAGGTGGTCCTTAGATGCAATCACCCATAATGCAGACCTAATGCCCTAGTAACCGAAGATTTGCCTTAAGCACGTGCTTACAGCATTTCCTTGAGCTGATTTCTCTATCATTCGCCACATGAATGTGACCCCAGAACTCAATGACCCCGGAAAATTTTTTTAGATGGTCTGTTACTCTACACACAAAGCTGGTCTACAGAAGATTGAATTTGCTGCTATCTGACGATGCTTTAGGGCTCCATATTTAAGATCGTATCTTCATATTTATGCTTGCATTTATACACTACACGGGCACATGTGATGACTAAACAATTATATTCATATGACCGTAGCTGTCCAGCTTCTGCAGCTATACAGAGAACTGCATGGCACACATTTATTGCTGTTTGAAATCCGGTTCCTCCTTCACCTCAAACATAATGTTTAGATTTCCCTGTAGCTGTATTTACTACCTTCAGCATGATGTAGTCATCAGTGGAGGTGTTAAGAAACAGTGTGAAATGCAGCTGAACCTATCTATAGATTCAGGCTTCCATTACTGGTTCCCCAAGCTTTCCAGGGAAGTCTGGACTTCAGTTTTCTACAGAAAACGCTTGGTATCTCGATGAAAAATTTATCGGTTCCACATTCTTAAGCATATATACAGCCAATAAATAATCAAGAGTAAAGAGCAAGGCTGCAGAAGAGCAACGCTTTCACTTAGAATACATCACAGTCTGTCCAGACCGAACACTCTGCCCTCTGCATGACACACAGTTCCATTGCATCCCTTTATCTCTTCTTCTAAATACACAAAAAAGAACCTGCTTCATGAGAAGTCAAACACAAAAGGTACAAGGACACAATCGTGCTTCATTTCATTTTGTACAATGGAAATTTCTAAACAACAAACCTTCAGAGATCCGGAGAATGCTATATTCCTAAATTTCTCTGACAGCCAAATCTATACAGGAAGCTCTACAGAGACTGCTGTGGCAGGTAACACATTTAAAGATTCGGTGAGACAATACATTAATTTTAATATCACTAACTACAGCGTTATTCTCAAGCTTGCCCTGCTATTAAAAGAAGAACAATAAAAACAAAACAGCTATGCCTAAACCAGCCAAAAAGCAGAGAATCATTTCAGCCACATCACTGGCCACTGCATTGACTGTTCCAGCACAGATCCTTCTTGTAGTAGTAAAACAAACAAAACCAAAAAACCCCAAACCAAACAACAAGATACCAAAGGATTTATTCAGCATGGCAGGATCAGTGTTTCTATTTGAAAAGCCTGAAGGATGAGCTCATTACAAATGAGAAATGTTTGAGTGATTCTAGTCCCCACTCTGTAGTCTGAGATCATTTTTCCACTTAAGGTGGAAAGTGCGGCAAGTGGACAATGACAAGAGATGCTTATTAATCACCTGAATGTGATGTGCAGAGTTTTGATATTAGTTTCCTCGTTTTGGAGCTAAAAAATAACACACTTTGAAAAGCACGCCTCTGTTTGAATCGAACATGCTCTTTCAATATGAGAAATGCTTACTGTCTTTGAAGCTCACCTGGAACAAGAACAACTGACTCTTTGGACTGGATCCACAAAATCCCAAGAAACAGTATTGTTAGGAACTTCCTCTTCCAAATTTGCAGTTGTAATTTGACTCCTCCTGAAGAATAAACAATTATTTTAGTAATCATCACCTTGTGTAAAACAAAACTTAAAAAATACGCCTGCATAAATTCACATGTTAGCCTCAAATAAATTACTTTCTTCTACTTCACCTTTGAAATAAAATTCTGTATTTAACAGTAATTCCCTCTAGTACACCTAGAGACTCACAGTTTGATTTGTATGGGAGGATGTTACCAGCTCTAAAACAGACAGTTTTGTCTGGAGTTTGTACACAAGATACAAGAGCCAAGCAATTTAAACTGCATCTGAAAATTCTTCTAATGTATCCAATGAGGAAATTGTACGGAAATACTGAAAAAATAAGGATTTTCAGGGCACATCATGCCATGAATAGACTTTAAAATTCAAGGCATACAATACTAACAGAAATACTTTACCATATCCTTATCGATTGGAATTTTAGTCTAGCATATGTAATGTAATGCTTCACAAGTATTACCTATAGAGTTCTAAATATCAAACGTATATTCTTTGTTCTTCACTACTTGTAATCTAGGTACTAAAACTGGAGCAAGAAACTGCAATCATTAAATCTGAAAACATCTAGCTGAAGGCACCTACTACAGATTTTTAACCTCAAAGCCTATCACAATTAAGATACGCAAGTGCAAATACAATGTTAATAGTGTTAGGAGTTTTCAGCTGAATGCAGTAACAAATTTTCTTTGATAATGCTGTTCTGCATCATTAGCTTTGATTAGTGCCAAAAAAAGTCTGTCAGGAATAGCATTATCTAAGGTGCAATTATTAAAATTTAAATTACATATTATGTGTTATTAATAATAAAAAAAATCAGGAGTACTGCCTTACTTGGACTGTGACCTGTTGAGAATGCATTCCTTCCAGACACGGTGAACCATATGATTGTGAAATCTTGGAGTAATCTTGCTTGATTTCTTTGGACTGTGTACACTGACTGTCCCCTCCTGTACAGCTGAATGGCTGATACTGCTCTGAGAGCATCCGCTTTCTCCTGGAATACAAATTAAGAATTAATGTTAGAGCATAATTTATGTATACTATTTGAAAGCAAGAACCATTTTTTTATACTCAAGATAAAACCTCAATGAAGGAATGAATGGAATAGTGTTACACTATTTCTTTAAGTTATGCTCGAATTGAAATATCAGAATCAAAACTTGCTTCAGTAAAACCTTACAATTTGGATGTGTACATTACAGAAATTGTTCAAAAACTGATTAGTACACACTAGCAACGTAGCATGTGAGGTTCTCAGTAATATTGCATGATTATCGAAAAGATAACAAGTGAAAATATAACTCCAACAGTTAATAACCTGAAATTTCCAATTTACATTCCACACTTCGTTTCTGTCTGTCTGTGATGCAGAAACTTTATCAGTTATTGATAAATAAGCAGATGTTTCTTTCTCTACTATGAAATATGTTTTTGTTCATATTAACGGAAGTCTACTACAGTCATCCTTAAAAACCCGAACTGGAACAGCAGAGGGAGCTTTAGGCTCATTTGGCCTGGCAGCTGAGTAACGCTGTATTCTGTGTTCTGGATGGAAAACTAAGTAAGGATATGCCGCATTTTAACAAGGTCAAATCAGTGTACAGAACACTCTGTCCTTCTGCCTGACTCAAATTAAAAAGCCTTAAGAATGAAACGCTAAAAGTATTCACTGCCATACATCGCTGCATCTAACAATGCGGTTCTGCTGATTTCTACTAGGTCACTTTTTAAAATACACCTTTTAGAATTGCACACAAGCTGCCTAACTCTCCATCTTCTCTCATTCTTCATGCTTACGGTTATTTCCTCCACTCGGAACTTTCCTGCTTCTCTTTTGGCAAAGAATTCTAATAAAAAGGAGGCAGTCAGAAACATGTTCCCAGACATGCTGAGGCCAGAGGCTCTGACAATTTGTTTCACTGGCTTTCAAGTGTTTTACTTTGTTTATGAACATGACAGATTGGTAATAAAAAAAAACCAAAAACATAAAAACTGGATCAAAACTTCAAGAATTAGCAAATCTGCCCTCCTTTTCAGGAGGGGCTGTGTATATTTAAACAAACTGCGTGAACACGTACACGTTGCGTAAGTTAACAGCAGGACAGTTACAAATGGTGGTTAGGCAAAAATAGTGTAATGGAAAGGGGGGGATAGGAGGTAAAGAAGGATAACTAATGGGCTACCAGAGCTCTGAAATTACATTTGAGTGCATTAACTATTGCTTTCCAAAATTCTGTAGTATGTTTATACACATAGTGCAGCTAGACGTGCCATAGCACAAAATGGCACTTCGCAGCAGGCACAAACATTTCGTTCTCATACTCTGACACTAATTTCTAGCCATGAAAATCACTGACAAGATACGGGAACACACACGTACATCCAAATAATTGTCATATAATGGTGTACATACAACAGGAGGCAAACAGCCACTCACCAGTGGTCACTTCGCAATCCCACTGCTGCACTTTGTTCCTACACATGAAAAAATCCCGTTCCCTAGTTTCAGTGGCAAATTGTTTTTTTCCATACTTTAGACCCAATCATATACAGTATGCTTGGTAGAGACCTGAAGAGATCATCTAGTCTATCCTGTTTCATCCCTGATCAAAAATTGAATTGAAGAAAGGAAAAAGAAAAAGGAAAAGCAAAAAAAAAAAAAAAAAGGAAGAAAAAACCCCCGTGCCTCTCTGCTAATGGTAGCTTCCCACCAGCCAATTTATTCTAACACTTAATTATCCTTACTCAGAGAAAGTTTTTCCCCATGTTTAGCCTAGATTTGCTTTGCTCTAGTTTAGATTCATTACTTACTGGTTGCAGAGAAAAGATTTGTCTTTTTCCCTTTTATGTCTCTGAAGACTGTTTCACTGTCTCTCCTTCAAATTTCTCTTCTCTAGACTAAACAACCTCAATTCTTTCCATCTTTCCCTGTGGGCCCTGTTTGCAAAATCTATAACCATTCGTACTGCGCTTTTCTGGACTCCATCCAGTGTGTCCACATCTTTGTTTAATAATGGTGCTCAAAACTGGACATGGAACTACAACCACATTTTTACCAGTCCGGGGCAGAACTGAAGGATTATTCATGTGCCTCAGATTAACCCCGTTTATGTATCCCATTTACCAATTCCGAACAGCATGCCATGTTTTTCCAATCCATTTCTCCGATTTGTCAAGGTCTTTTAAAATGGTAAATGATACAATATAATGGAATCCTTTCGTTATTCACTGGGGAGGCACCAGTTTCATATTGCCCTCCTAAACAACAGCAGAGATCTGACAGAAATTGTGGGTGCCAGATCAAACAGTATGAACATTTTTTAGATGTTAATAGCTTACAAGCATTGAACTCGCTTGTGATGTTATGTAAATTTCACAGGGATCTGAAAAATTTAAAAATACAATGGCAATTTTTCACATTTTAATCTGCATTAGATACTTTAACAATCTCTAGATTATTTAGAAGTAGATTGTCTTGCTTCAGTTACTTACTAATAAAGTAACTTGCTTTTCGCTTATTTAAGCTATAAATTGCCTTGAAAAACACTATTCGAGGTGAATTTATATCTCACATTCTACTTGAGTAGAATTATTAGCAGTAGATACAGCATATTTTTTATTGTATTCATACACAAGCACTGTTCATAGACAAGCACTTCCATGGCAGTGGAAATGATGATGATTTTCCTGGGCTTTCCATTGAGATCGATCCTCCTCATCTGACAGAGGTATCTATTAAGTGCTAAGCCAGCCCAGTAGCTCCCTAGACCTCAGCGAGGGTATTGAAAGGGTTCTTCAGCCCCATCTGGGAGTTTACTCTCCCAGAAACTCGCAGGAACTTCACATCTCTGACACGTCTACTGCTCTGTCGTGGCAGACACTAATCAATGAGTTCAAAAAAGTACCCTCACATGTACTTAGTGTTTTGCAACTGCTTCAAATACTTTCAAAAATAAAGTTTAAATCCATTATTCTGCTCATGTACTTTGGGCAGCATGAACAGATGCTCCTTGACAGATGTGTATTGAAGATTCCACTGCGATAAAGGCTGAAATGTTTCTGAGAGGCCTCTGGCAGAAGGCTGTCCAGTGGGGAGTGGTCTCTAGTGATTTTGCTAAGTGAGAAAATCTGAGAACTGAGAACTCAATTCCAAAAAAAATTTCATTTGCAAAGCATAAAGCATGCCATTGCTTGTGAAATCATTATTAAGAAAAGTTACAAGGCGATTGCGAGAAAGCTGGGGGAGGAATGTGGATAAATACCTGCTGCGGAAAGCAGAGAGGATACCAGCCAGTGGTACCCGTTGAAAGGAGATGAGGCAGTGGGCACAAATTGAAATACAGGAAATTGCATTTAAACATGAGAAATAACTTTTTCTTGTGAAAGCAGTCAGCCATTGAAACAGGCTGTCCAGAGAGGCTGTGAAGTGTCTGACATCGGAGATACTCAAAACCTTACTGGACGATGTCCTGAGCAGCCTGCTCTGCCTGGCCCTGCCTTCTGCAGACAGACTGGACGAGATGATCTCCAGAGGTCCTTTCCCACCTCAACTATTTTGTGATTCTGTTAGTAATTGGCAAGTTCGTAAAAAGTATGTTCAGAAGACAAACTATACAGAAAATATTAGCTGTAAACATGCCTTGAAAACATTCTTTGAACAAAAGTCAGAGTTTCTTTTTTTCCTGTATCAGGTAGTTCCATTTTTTCTTTTACTTCATCATCTTAGATGTTTGCACACAAACATACATTTGACTCCTCTATTCCAAAGTCCTTGTTTGCACACAAATGTATGACTCCTCTATTCCTTAGTCCTCACTTGAAACTGCAATCCTGAATTTGTTGCAGCATAACTACCCCAACAACAACTAATGTGAAGATCTCATCTGTATCCCAAATGACAACAGACTGTATATTTATTTTCATTTCTGAGGAGCAACAGAATATATGTATTTATTTCTAAGAAGCAAAATACTGAGGATCTAGCACCCTATCTACCAAATATTTGGATAATTTCCAAGATTACAACTACTATGGATCCAATCGCTTGAAAGGGGCATACTCCTCCCAGACAAAATAGGTACAATGCAGGTATAACGCAGCGCTCTGTGTGCCACTTGCAGATGATGCAAGCCCCTATCTGACCCCATTTGGGAAGCCCAGCTCTCTGTCACCAGTTCCAGAGACTTGTGCATTTCTTTTGACTGGCCTCTAATTAAAACCCAACTGTCATGGGTAAAAAGAGTAGCTAGTATTTGCAGATTTTTATTACACCAACACAAATAACTAGTCAAATGCTCTATTTCTAGCTCTGTACAAAATGAGCTACATATCCCTGTATGTTCACTATACCCTTGTACAACAATGAATCAACACTCTCCTCCCACCATGAGCTACACAAAAATGGAAGAATGACTGCAGCCTGCTGAGCGTATTGCTTACCCATAACAGCCTGCTCTGGAGAAGTGGGTGGAGTGAGTGGCATCCCACAGGTACTAGCAGGATCTTTCATGCTTCCAAGTCCCTGCTGTCCCACATTTATATGGCCTCCAGTATTGGCAGAATTCTGTGACATGGGGATGTCACTCTGGGAGATGAGAACAAAGGCTGAAGGATATACCATCCTTACACCACCTACCAAGAAATGGAAAAACAAAAGTCTTAAACATACCATATAATATTCAGCAGCCCTAGTCCCTTCCACTTGATTTCAATGTCAATTAGACAAAACTTATCTGAAATACAAAGAGCTAAGGAATTTCACATACTAATAAACATTCAACCCTCTACAGCCAGTACAGGGAGAAACAAGTAGCTTGATAATGTGAATAATAGCATGTGGGATACAGGGAGTAAAGAAGCTTGAGGCAAGATAACTAGTCAGATGTTCCAGTGTCAAGAGAGCTACAAGAGAAGATAGGAAAATTATAATAGCTGTTTCTGATTAATTAGATTTTTTTTTAAGCATGTGGAAGAACAAAATCCTTCAGGCAGAATACTGAAACTTACCAACAATGACTTCAACTGCCACAGGGAAATCGTTGTCATATCCCAGCTCCTCTTCCTCTTTCATCCCTTCTTTTTTCTTCAGCACCATAGGGTAAAAATACTGCCATTCCTCCATCAGCTTACGCGTTGCTGGGTCTGACATCTTATATGACTGGCCCGTGAGTGTACCATTCAAACCATAAGGACTCACCAAAACTGCAAAATAAGAAACAACAGTGCCTACAGTATGTATATTTCACCCATATCAGCCATTCTGTGCCTAGCTTGACTCACTATTCCATTTGTGTGCTGATTTAAGGAGCTGTCTTCAGGGAAATGCCATTGCAAAATCAGGTAAGGTCATGAATTTAAAGCTTCATGACACCGTATTAGCATACTTACTGAGCTGAAAAACATTTTTTTTTTTTTTTTGCAGTTTAGACTAATGATATCAACACCAAAGTTATCAAGTGTACTGGAATGACACTCACTATGGCAAAGGGATGCTCATATATGGAAGTAATAGGAGACAGATACTCAACAATACGGTTTTTACCAGAACACATGGTACTCGGGCCTTCTCAGCATTAAAAAGGATACAGACAGCAGTACCTGAAGAAGACTACAGCCATGACAAACAGAGAAAACTAGTTGCTCTACAACAGATACTTCTATTCAGACTCAGTCTTGCTTTTAGTTATATTTGATTGGAGAGACTAATCAACTTAGCTCACTGAAATAAAATCTTAAATGATTTAAGTGTCTACACTTCTGCCAAAACTTCACATTTTGTAATGAAACATTTTTCAACAAAATTTCTATAAGCACTCATTTTCTAATCTCTGTGTGTTTCTTTAATGTTTAACTTTATAAAGATCTCTTGCTTTGATTACTTTGAAATTACAATTTCAGACTAATAACAGTATAACTCAATGAATGAATTATTCTAAATTTGGGGGGTAGAGAGCTGCACTGCAATTGCATCATGATTTTAAGAAGCTGTAACTTAATTCTGTAAAACCCTAATTTCTTACACTGGCAAATATATAATCAGACTTTTCATTCTTTCTTATGTACCTTCATTCCTCCTTAATATTTGTATTCCTCCAGTATTAAAGTTATGGGTTTGAACCCACTGACCTAGACACCATGCAAGAAAATGGAATCAGTGCACTCACGTTTTAAAATAGTAAGTCCTCTAACAAAAAATATACACTTCTTTTTATTTACTACATATGCGTACTTTCAGAAACAATATTAATGAACAGAAAGCTCTGGAAAATTTGCACACCATTCATGGCTAGCTATAGTTTTGAGGTCCTAACAACATTTTGCCTCATGTCCACAATTTTCTGAAAAGAAATTTGAGCTATTTGAAGAATTCCTTAATTTTATTTTAATTCATCTCTGAAGATAACATCACCAAGAGCCACACAGCAGTGAGGATAAGCACATAACGTTCCCAAACTACCTCCCTTACCTTGGAATGGCGATGGTGAGGACTGGGCCATATGGATATGCTCCTCGTTGATCAGGTAGATTGGCTGGTGTTGAGCAATCTCCACACTGGTGCACACATTGCTTTCCCCATGAAGAAAGAATGTGAAGGCACATGACAAATGTTCACTGGAGATGCAGGGAGACAAAAAAGAAACAAGTTTAATTAGCATGTTAATGAACTCACAGGAGTGATTTCATAGCCTCAGAGGCCAAACTGGCTCAAAATACACTCTTAGGGTTTGTCACTTGTGGCTACTGAGTGCAGGGTGAAAGACTGACCGATGACCTTGTACAACAGAATGACCTCTCCCTGGACAGCTATTTAACAGTTCTGGCACCTCCCTCTAAGATGCGTTTTCCTGCCTGTTTCAATTAATAAGATCATTACAAACATACAGGCCTTTAACCAGGATTTAAGAGGTAAAAATAAGGGTCTTCAAAAAGAAAAAGCAATTCTTCAAAATTAACTCTGAAACTGATTCTAGCTGAATGGGAGTAGGGAAGGAACAGGAAAGATGTTTGTACAACACCTCATGAGAACCTCCATTAAGAGAAAATAAAAGCACTTGTTACAAGAAGCTGGCAATGTTCTAAAATGAACAATGGATCAGCTACTGATGATTAAACTTGATTTAAAGTGAATGCTATTTAAACCTTTCCTACTTAATTCTACCCATTAAGTAACTCTCATCACTGCCAACTATTTGCCTAAATATCCCTTGCAACAAAGTCACAAGAAAAAAAACGCACAACTGTGTTTCATGCTTTTTATCATTGTGATCAGTGAAAAATTTACAGAGCTGAAGTGGTAATGACGTGGTGATTTTTCAGTCCCATACAATAGCTGCACGTAGTTTTATAGCTGCTGGCTTTGACACAGAACCAGCCATCATTTTCAAGCCACCTTAACTACCTTGACCAAAAAGGATTAACACAGGCAACTGCAGCAATTCCGCTTCAGTATTTAATACAACCAACTGCTCAACTACTGTCACTTATTTCTAAACAAAGCACTGATGGGCTGGAACAGGAGGCTGTTTGCATCTCACTAAATCTCGGTATGATTCCACACATTGTGTAGGACAAGTTTTCACCCCATAGCACAAGTTAGCCATCTGTAAGCCTCAAACGTTACCAGAGGAAAACAGAAAATGGTCAGCTGAGAAAATCTGGAGAGAAAATGTTCCTTAAGTGAAAGAGAACAGCGAGACTTCCTTGGTGCTACCATTCTGTACCCAGCGGCACTTTGGGGCATTTATTTAACACTATGAAATAAAAGGGTTTTGTACATTTCCATCTTTACAAAGGAAAAAAATTTCAAGTTATTGCACATTATCATCAGTGTTGTAGAAGTGAACTGCACATTAATTCCTGGGAGGTGAGGAACAAAATGCGCCCAGGTATTCCTACCCGCCCATCTTTCCTGCCCCATGTTAAAGGAAAAACTAACAAACAAGAACGGACTGTGCACATCCAAGAAACACAAAAATAAAAGACCAACTATATCATCAAAACCCGTTACTTCCCTGACATAGGACAATAGCCTTGAATATAAAGAAGATCCTACTAAATCAAAAAGGCTGAGAAATCTGGTGTAAGATCAAGCGGGAGGATAATCTCTGCAATGAGTTCTGTGTGCAGCAGGTCAGCCTCTCTAAAGGAGAGAGCAAAGCTATTTGTAAAGGAGTCATTTTCAACTCCTGTCTTTAGGATATTACACAGAAATCCTCCTGATTCTGCAAGCGTCCTACAGTGTTTGCCTGTGAAAGTCTTGCTTGTCTTCTATTGAACTGCAGGAAAAATAGCCTTCTGGGACCACACAGGGACCCTTTCAAGCCTCTTGCAAAGAGGTCTGGCATGAACAAATCACGTGCCGTCTTATGCAACAGTCACAACTGACCATAAACACTGTCAGAATAAGAAATAGACAAAACCAGAGTTTGAGAGACAAAAGATGACTTTGTTTTTCCAGGGAAGGGAATACGTCTCACTAACTTTTTCAGAGAATCAGCTAACACTGAAATTAATCATTAAGTTCAGAAAATGAAATAGCTTCAGATAAAGAAAACGAGCATCCAACTAATTACAGACCAAAAAAATACCCAAATACAGTACTAGGTCCGGTTTAGTTTCCCGAAACCACGGCAGATGACAGAAGAACCGCACCAGCGTGGCCAGCAGCACACATTCGAGCTGTGAAGGACAGAGCACGGCCAGCACGAGGCACGCACAGAGCACAGAACCCGCCAGGCACAGCTGCACCCTGCTGCCCCTCCTGCTCCTCTTCCTCAGCCTTTCTCCCTCCTCCTGGGGTGGCCCCCAGCACCCACGGGAACACTATGCTCCCTCCAGTGCCAGCATCGGTGCCACACGATCAGCTTTCAAGACAAAAATTGTAAAGATCAAGGCCTGGGGACTTCCTACACTCCCAACAAGCTTCTGGCAGATGCTGAGTAAAATATTTACTTGAGTAACAAATAGGAATTTTATTTCAAGAAAATAGTGTCAGCGCCCGGTGATGTATTCCGCTCAGGCACGTACACCCCAGCCTGCTGACATTCCTGACTTTAGCACATTTCACACAATTCCTTAAATACCAAGCTGCAGCAATCACCCTCGCTGCGGACAAGACACATTGCCGGATGAAATTCACGCAGAAAATTTACCAACAGCCAGGCTTCACAGGCAGACTGAGCTCTCAAACTCTGCTTTTCAGAACCACCTCGACATACACCAAGACCTACGTACTTCAGCCTAAAGCTCTAAAACCCACATGTTGTTCCAGTCCTCGCTAGAGCCCTCCAACCGTGTTTTATCCATGCCCTGTGCTGCTGACCAACCTACTGCTCTCCTGGGGCTAAGGAAGGCGCCGTACAACAGCTCCACACAGTGCACATCAGGCTGGAGATCTGGAGATGCTCAGCGCCATGTTCAGACTGATTTTCTTTTTGATATTTAAATGCATTTCGACCACATTCAAAAACAGAAGCTGTCAGGCTTTGGAATCCCACTCTACAATCTCAACAGATTCATAAACCTGCCAGTTTCTGTACCTTCTCTTCCTTGTCTCTCTGCCATTTGAAGTATCAGAAAGCACCAGAGAGGCCCGTGAAATGGCTTCCAGGCCATCTCCCCTGTTCTGTGAAGTCTGCTGCGCCACCCTGAGCTGCCAATTCATAGCGGCTCAGAACAAGCACAGTAACACAAGTACTACCACATTTCAACAGCTGTGTTACACGCTCTCTCTGCATGGATTAATGGATTGCGCAGGGAACGAGACTAGCTTTACAATCACACTTCTGAGCTTGTATTGCTATGCAGATGAAAGGAAGAAGGGCCAAAGCGTCCTCAGGTGGAAGGGCAAAAGCAGGGTGGCCATCCTGAGCAAACTGCCAGGCAGCACAGCGTGCCACACGGCCCCTGGGAGCTCCCCATCAGGAATCAGGGGACCTAAGCATCTGATGGATTGAAAAATGTTGGGAGCATTCAAAGTTATTTCAGCCTTGGGGGTAGTACTAAGTGGAAATGCTTAATGCTTAGTGATACTTTTATGACCTTACACTTCACATATCTGTGATAAAGACTTCAGCTAGATTTACTCAGCCAGCTACAGGTTAGGGTTTAAGGTTTTTAATTCCTTCCTTTCCTTTTTTTTTTTTTTTTGGTTCAGGCATACAAACAGTGCCACCAGAGCCAGTGGTAGTTGCAGCAATTTCCCATCACAAAATTTCAATACAGATTTTCATAAGACCTATTCTTTTACCCTGTTTTATAAAAATTGAAAGCATCTTAAAAGAACGCAAATCTATATGGTACCTCTGCTAAGCCATGCAGGAATCATCATCCCCTTTTCACAGGTGTTTTTTCCAAAAACCTCTCTTTCCTTTAGAGGAGACTGACAGCTGCCGCAGTTGTGATGTCACATTCCCAAACAGAATATTTTGTGTTATTTCCAGCTGTAGCCGCATTTAGGCCAAGCTCTAAGAATGCTGAGCACTGTGGTCTTGAGCCAGCAAATTCTTGAGCATATACTTTAACGACTATTTCCAATCTATTTGCTGAGAAAGACTTATTTACTAAAATTAAAGTCGTTGCTTAAGTAAAAGGCTTCTATTAATAGAAATACAAAGAAAAAAAAATCAAACCCCAATTCCACAGTGACAAATATTCCATGTCATTTCACTTAGTTTGAATCTGTTCTTTGTGTAGGAAACTAATCCTACTATGCTTTAAGAGCAAGGAAATTGATAAGGAAAACCCCCAAAAGAAATAACAATGTTATCTAATTTTTTTTTGTAACACAAGCAAACATCTGTGTCCTCCTAAGTGTTACAGGTACTTTTGTTTTCTCCTCTATTTGCCATACAAAGCAAACAAGATTTATCGCAGAAAATCCTTTCAATAAAGACTATTTACATTTATCAGACCTTCAGTTTGGCACCTCATCACCTGCAACTGGCAATAACTGTCTTTCAAATACTTCCTCTGGGACCTCCATTCCCTTAAATAACTTCTGAGATACCTAAAAGGTACCTAAATCTCTTTTTAATTTAACGTTTAGGGCTTCCCATAATCTTTCTGAACACCATTCCCTCCGTTACTATAAACGACTTAAAGGAAATACATGAGTTTAAATTTATGTATATATAAAAATCAGATGAGAACTATGAAAACATGACGAGGTTTATACTACACAACATTGGCAGAGAAAGGAGAACATCTGATGGATTTATTATCTTACTTTTCCCATATGTAGTAGGTTTATATAAATACCTGATGGAAAATGAGCTAGTCTGCATTCAAACTTTAAAGAGCTTATTTCCCTACAACTAATTTCAATGAAAAAAAAAAGCTGAAGAATTGCATTTTGTAACTGAGCTCTGAATGCATGTACAAAATGAGAACATGCACACGTGGCTTATATGAAGCACTTTGACAAATGTTATCATCTCTTACTCTAAATTAAGACTGTACGTATTACGTGTTCTCAAACCCTCTCATCACCGGTACAGTTATTGAAATGGTTGTTTATCATCACGAATGTAACCCCAGTCTTGGGTACACTTTTGCTCTCTTGGAGCACACCTCAAAACTTCCCTTCCTAACACAGCCACCAGAACTTTGAGCTCAAGCTGCCAGGCTGCTGGCTGTCGCGTTTCTCTCCTTTACTGTGTAAGCTATTGTCAGTAAAGCCACTGACTGCCTTAATAATTTTTTGGTTGTTGCTTAATGAAGAATAATCTCTACTGCTGTTCTAGTTCCCCTCAAAATTAGGGTTGGGATCTGGAAGTCCCCAAATCACAGTTACCCCAAAATAGCTTTATCATCAAGCCTGAGCCCGATCTAAGAAGAGGCAGCAGTAAGCCATGAGCATTAGCCTCATTTGTATGATGGTGTGTTTTCCTAATCACTTGGTTGATGTGGACTACAAAAAAGAGGGCATGAAAAGGCTCTGCACCAACTGGGAACGTAAGAGCAAGAACATAATGATGGTTTCCTCCTGGTTTGTCTCAAGCAGCAGGACAGCTACGAGCGGGTCACAGCAATGGTCCGGGCAGGAGATGGCAGTGTCTGGACACCTACAGCTCCCAACATGCATGAACATGTGTCGGGACATTAACAGCCCAGTTTGAAGATTACCTCTTTGTAAATAATCTGGATATAAACGTTCCCAGTCAAGTATGAATTTGACAAAGCTCCTCCAACTACAGATTGAACGTACTGGGAATGGAGAAAAGAGGCTTTTTGCTTTGGTATTTAAGTCACACCTTTCCCAGTGCCTATGCTCATCCTTAAACGAGCAATGGTGCGCTCCCAGAGCGCCCGCATCAGCAGGACACTTCTCCATGACATACAATGGTGCAATTTAGCAACTGGTGCTGCAGGGACCTGCCAAGCAGCTGTGTTGAAAGAGAAAGCTTCTCCACACATACTGCGAGAGCAGAAGAGGACCTGGAACTGAGACTTCATCAATAGCAGCTAATTAAAAAGAAAGGCCAGGACCCATTTTCTGGCCCTTAAAGGAAATGGCACAGCCAGAGGATCATTCAGTTAAACCCTCCTCATCTCTCCCCCGAAAGGAGGCACTATCTACACTGATTTACTGGAAACCCTTGGCCCATGCTAGCCCCAGAACCTCTCCCCAGGCTTTGCCTTGGACGAGTGCTAGCTGCCACTGCCCGGAGCCAAGCAGGGAGCATGCAGCAATTAGGCAGGCGGGATGATTGCAGGCCCCTTCTCGAGACCAGGACCTGTCCGGTCTAATAACTGGTGTACATACAGCCTGAGAAGCAAAACATTTCCGTGGTATTTCTCGTGCTCACAAGTAACCCGTAACATCCCCTGCCTAGCAGATGGACTGCGAGCATTGCCCAGGCTGAAATAAGACGAACTGCATTATTCAGAGGTGCAGCTTCAGTAGTCTGCAATATACAAACATTTAAGCAACACAGTGTGATTTGTAACCATTTCTGCAGAAACCACAATTAAACCAGAACGGAAAGCAGTTCTAGACATGGACAAACACACGAGTTCCGTGGATGCAACAGCCTTGCTGCAGGTGGTCGGCAGCCCACCAGAGCCGGTGGTTCCCTGTGCTGTGGCCTCAGACGCAGCCCCTCAGCAGGTAGGTGAAACAACCTAGAGCCTGCTCCTTGCTCTTCCTGTGCAAGGAAAACTGACCCCAGGAGAAACCTCACTACACAAGGAACACAATCTGTGTGTCTGTAGCTGTTCCTGCCCCAAGCCACCAACGGTGGGATGGCAGACAGTAAGGACACGGGAGGCCGAGCTGCAGATTCGATCATGCTGCTTTGGCAACTTCTCTTTTCCCGTTCTCTCTCTGGGGGCAGGGGGGCATGCACAGAGAACTGCAGTTCCCAGCACTGCCCAGGCCTTTCGGTGGTTACGTTTTGTACGTCAGTATGTCGACTCACGTGTTGTGCTGGAATTTTTTTTAAATGTATGAGATGTGCACCCAGAAACTCGGAATAAATATTAATTACCTGTAGCGTTTTTCCAGTGTGCTAGCAGTTTCACAAGGCAGCAAGCATTTAGGTAGCATTATCTAAACGCTTTTTGTGTTAGACTTATTATCTCAACGCTTCCTCAGGCATCACCGACAAAACCTCTTGCCATGGCTAACACGCCTCACCACGGAGATGCTCTCCCTGATCCCCCCTCACAGCCTGCCGTCCTTCCCTCCGCAGAAACGTATGCGAGGTGACACGGGCGTTTATACTTCAAATGGGTACATCAATCTGCAGCACGGCAAGGCTAACAGCGGTACGAACACCTCCACGAAGTCAAGGGGAAACTGCTGCACACTGCATTAGCGAGCGCTTTGAGGAGTAATTCTATCAGAGGCTCTGCTTACGAGGCGCGCTGCGGGTCTCTGCTGGAGGAAGGGGCACGTACAACGTATGGAACCTTAACACAAACACATTATAAGCTGCTCTGCGATTTCTGCACTGGCTGTTTATGATCTCTTAGATTAAGACAGTCCCATGTTTGTTTTCTTTTTTACCCCGTGACCTTAACAAAGATAGATGGGGCTATACACGGAGCAGCGGCGCAGCACTCGGCACTGTAAGAATATTGCACTGCGACAGCACTCCGGCTTCGGGGAGAAGTTTTCCCCTGTGTGGACGGAAGACCACCAAGCTTTTGCCACACAAACTGCAGAGGGAAGAACATGTTCTGCAGTACTAGCCCCCCAGTTTACCTTAAACCTCTACAGAAATAGGCAAACTTTTACGGTATAGCTATAGTTAGCTGCCCCAGCCCACCAGCATTTTGAGATTTTCTGCCAGGTACAACTGAAGTGGCAGTGTTATTCCTTCCGCCCTCTGAATGAAATACCACACCATAACAAATGCACATTTCCCATACAGATTCAAAATTAAAACCTTCTTTTTCTCTGTTAGGTAAATGTTGCATGCTGAACATGGCAATGTACTGATTTGTTCCTAGCTGCACACGTGTGTATCATGCGGCTTGTCAAAAATGTGCTGTTCTGATCAAAATCTCATTACTATTATTTTGAAGATGAACTGCAGTAATTCCTAGATTGCTCATAGTTACCGAACAAATAACCCAGGTTAACACAGCACTCCTGAATAATTGGACATGAGGCTGCCTGCCCACTATTAAGTTTTTCCTTTTACTACACACAGGGACGAATCCTGCTTTTCATCTCCATCAATGCCACTTGGGGCAAGAAGGAATACTGAAAGCCCTTGGAAAGCCAAGGATGAGGCTCATCCTCACACCACGTATGTGGAAATAGGGGACAATGACAGATGGCAAGAAAAGCCTGGTCAATATACCTGCTAATATAAAAATGAACCAGTTAAAAATCAGAGTAAGTTTGTTCAGTTGGCACTTCAGGACTAGTGGCACAGCGCATTCAGACCAAGCGATGTGACGTCCTGCTCTGCAGAAGCGTGCCACCTGCAGATCAAACAGCAGGAAACCAAACGCTGCGGCCACGCACGGGGAGACTGCGTGCATCTGCCTGCTAACAGTTAACACTTAGGAACTTTTAAGGTGCTGCAGGTTACAAAATACACTGTCTGCAGATAAGAAGATGAGACAAAAAGAGAAATAGTTTCACTCTACCAGAGTGAAATAAACTTAAAAGAGATTCAGCATACTTAAAAAAAAAAAGCTGAATAATGATTTTTTAATTAAATCCAATTTTTATTAAATCTATTCAATGCCAGATGAAAGCGACACAATGGAGGTACTTTGTATGCTACCAAATAAAATTTCTGCAGTGAAATCCCAAATAATGTTCTTCTCTTAGCAGCAGGTAAGTGTCAGAGGCAGCACTCCACCCTTGGACTCCCCAAACACCATAATGGACAGCTTGAGGCACCAGTGATTACTCAATGCATTTTCTTTTTATTTGTGTTGCAGTTCAAAGTAGTGCTGACTTAGAACTACAGCTGTTTTCAATTATCTAGATTTGCATTATCAAAAAAAATGATTCTGCAAGTTTATCACGTGCATTACGAATATCAAATCACTGTGATAAGACACTGGATCCTGCCTATTTAGGAAATAAAAGTAGTTGTGACCATATTCTTATTGCAAGAACGGATATAGTCTTTACAATGAAATCCAAAAACATACCAAAAAAAGAAACCAAGGTTATTAAAGGGATATTCAAGTTAATGTTCAAATAATTTCACTGAAACTTCTAAGCTTCCACAGGAAAAGAAAAAAACTAAAAAAAAAAACAGGAATTTGCTTTTAACAGTACCAGTCTTACCAGGTATTTTGAAAACAAAAGCCCAGTTGGCAATAATGAATGACAGTTAACTAGAAAATTGTCACGATGTGGATGCAAGCTTTCTTGCCCTAGCATACTCAATAGAACGACATCAGGAAAAACTGTATATACGGTTTCTAAAATCACCACTGTTCCCATCCTTATGACCTGCCTTATCATTACTCTGCCTTCCCTGTTTGACTCATTCTGTTCTGTTTAAAACAGACTCCATGGGAAAATTCATTTCCACAGAAGACCTCTCTTTAAAACAGGAATGCAGCCAGCTCAGCACATATATCCACAGTGACACATAATACTCATGGTAGCTGAGTAAGTTACATGTTAGGTAACATGTGGTATCCCAAAAAAGCACTCTTCTTGTGCTATTTCTCTTAGCTTTTTATTAAATACTATGCAGGCATAACATCACCTCAGAATTGTCATGAACGGTTCTGCTCTGGAGACCAGGACTGAAAAAAAATCCTTTTGAATGTTAATAAGCTAAAATCAAGAACAAGCCTGACTAATGCTGATGGAGGCTGGCCAACCTTTTTTTTTTTTTTTAAGCCTAAGGCATAAACTGACCTTTTCTCAACAGCTCAGTACTGCAAAGTTTAAACTCTGGATCTCCCTTGAATTACGCTTCCCTCAGTAATTTTACCACAGATAATACAGCTCTCAATTACTTCATCTCATGAAGTGAGCTGCAATCAAACCGCTGACCAGCGCATCCGTAGGGCGATCCACCCGCGGGTCACGGACCCCCAGGGCAGCTGAAGGAGCCAAGGAGGCTTCCCACTGTCCCCAAGAAAGACGTTTTCAGCAGCTGCACCGCGGGTGAAAGCGACGTTCCTTCCCTTGCCAGCGGCGTCACACTGCTCTGCCACTGGCAGCTGTGGCACACAGTTATCACCGTACCGCACCGAGGCACAGTAGTGATCTAATCACATTCAGCTTGTAAAGGAAAAGAATACTTACACACAGGTACGTATGAGTATCAAGCCACATTTACACTAGGAGCTTTGTTTTCATAATAGTAAGCGCATTAAGTAGCATTACTACTACTCTGGAAGCAAAGCCATAAGTTATTATCAGTCCTTTGGTATTATTAGGTGGCAATTCAAAACCATGTTAGACAGTTTTATTGTTTTTTTTAAATACACCCTTGTGGCACAGATTCACTCAAAGTCAGAACTATGTCTGTAAACCCATCTCTGCTCTGCATTCCCAAAGATTAAAAATACACATTTTTGAACAGACATTTTACATGGGATAATACAAAATATCTTCCAAAGGAAAAAGTAAACAAAATCAAACACACATTATATCTGGATGGTTATGTCAAAGTTTGCTCTGAAAGCTACAAATTTCAGGTGCTCAACTCTATTCTGCCCTAAAAGGCTTTGAGCTCAATAGCAGTTTGTTAACAACCATCGCTCACAACAGCTCTGCAACTTGAGCGAATACTAGGACGTAGGTAAACACTACTGTATGCGTTCTGGGGAGCTACTATATCATTATGTATGTAAAATCTGAAATACCACAATGTTTTTTTTATATATGTGGGCATCTTTGTACAACATAGCTCTCGGTTTTTCAGTAACCAAGAAAACATTTTCTTTGTGTGGGGACACCTAGTTGAGAAAACTGCCCCAGTACTGTTCTAACAAGGCTACAGAGCCTTGATCCTATAGCTACCTTAGCAGAAAGCAAAAAATATATGGGGAAACAGTAGGTGAACATACAATGATTCTCAGATGGCAAATAGCACAAGGAACAAAAGTGAAGCAGACACAAGACATTGCTACTTCAGCACTCCTCCTTGCAACGTCTTGAAATAGATGGATGGCTTGCGTCCAGCCTTCAATTTATTGTTTTCCAAATCTTCAAAGATTATAAGATTGCTATCGATAAATCCCCAAAATGGGGCTCAAATTAATGAAACCTGAGGTCTTCTGGAAAAAAAAAAAAAGACAAATGTCCCTAATAATAATGGAAGCTAATTTTCTAAAAAGCATGCAGTCTTCTTTGTCGTTGCTTTTTGACTAATTTAAGAAGAGCTGGCACAGTAATATCAATCCATAGTATTTTACAAGTTAATAGACACTACAATTAATTTGCTGGATCTCAACTGAAATTACTTTTTCAATCACTCACAAATATGCTCTCCAGACATGCACACAGGCTCTGTCACCACAGAGAAGATACCAGACCACAAATATGTAGCACACTTGACGTTTAAGTTATAAAAATAAAAACACAGCATATCAAATACCACTCCTCTTTTCAGCAAGGCTTCTGAACAGACGCTTATTTTTGCTGTCTGCTAATGTAGGTTAATGCACCGTTCTTCTCTTCACCCCCACGAAAGCTGAATGCTATTATCCAAAGTAGCATTATATTAGATTAAGGCCATTCAGAAAGAATATTCTTGAACAAATAGGGCAACTGGAAGGGAAAGAAGGGACATAAGCCCATACTTTGTTGTCATTAAGTTCAGTGAAGATGAAATTACATTTATCTGTCTCGTTCACACAAAGTACATTAACAACACTACTTAGTTTCTTCAACACAGAAAAATTAGGAAGAAACCTAAAAACTACCAATGTAGTTTTGATTTATACCTTCAAACAGCTGCTTACAACAGGCACCTCAAGGAAAAAATACAAGTAAATGCATTATATCATAAGGTTATGTGAATCTTTAACATAAAACTGAACACACACAAAAAAAAACCACAAAACCCCATCAGGCATTAAATACATCTATCTGTTTTCCAGTATTAGCCATTTTTTAGTTTCTCTAGCAGGTAAACTTCAGCTCTGTGAGCTCCCTGCTGCAGAGGCGGGCAGGCTCCCCGAGCACGCAGCGAGCTACCTTGTGACCATCCCAGATCAATTTCAAAATGACAATGGCATATGTGGGAAGACGTGACTCCCCTCTGTGTTTGTTTCTCTCCCAGAACAAATCTTCTGATACCTTCACATGATTATAAAGCTAGGACACCAAGCCTGCATTTGAATTACAGAACATGAAGTGATATGAAACTTGACAGAGAGCTTTAATATTCCTAGGACTTGCAGCCAAACTCTCACATTTAGCCAGAGGACAGCGCTACCATAAAATGAATGCCGTTTCTGTCCCCTAAAAGGAAAAAAAAACACACAAAACACCTACACCTCGACTGAATTAAAAACAACAAGAAAATCCCCAAAGTACTTAAATCTCCCTGCATTTCTTAGTGCTGCACACCTCAGTCAAGAGCCAAGGAGTTGAGCACTTTTTTGGCTAAGGGTATGATGTCCTTCACCCTCCTGTTGAAGAGCATAAAGCTTAATGAGCTACACCTGATGGGCCTGAGTTTTTGGAGAGAGCTGGACCCGACTCATTTTATGGCATGGTTTCAGAGAAAATTTGTCATCCTTTGCTGTATCATCTGTAAAAGAGACTGCAGAAGATGTAAATACCTACTAATATACATTTAACATAATGCTGTAAGCCTGCTGCCAGCTGTGCTTCGAGAAGATGGCTGTGGAAAATTATTTCACACGCACCCATTATGCAGTATGATCGCAATTCATGGAATAAATTTTATGATCCAAAACCATATTAAACAACATGTAGAAAATACTAAAACCTTGAAAAATGCATTAATTTATTCATTGCCATGCATTTGTGATCTTTCCACTTTCAGAGTACATTTTAATTGACTAGTTTAGAGACCAATTAATCCCTTTGCATTTAAGTCAATCACTGAATCCTCTCCAAATAATTTAGCGTCTACATGCTGGCTCCCATTTGATGTCCCTGAAGAGTGAATGCAGTTGAAACGGGTGGCACACAACTCAGGTCTAGTAATAGAGAAGGAAGTGCATTAACAAATATAAAACAAAGCTTTGCAGTTTAGTCAATCATATTCCCTGTTTCCTACCTCTGCAGCTCCTATTTACCTCCTGAAAGTTTTCTTCTTTTCCATGACAATTTCTTTGGTACTAGTGTTTTTTCTCTATGGCACCTGGTCTTCTTGTCTTCTAGCTCTTTTATATTTAAACTAACACTAAATTGGACTTAATTAAGGTAACACATTGTTTACCTCTCATTTTTTGACTTAATTTCAATTTCTTTAATAACCACTTTCCTTCTAGGTTTACTCTTCCATGATCAGGATTTATTTTCTTCTTGTCAAGCTCCCATACCTAGTTTAATGAAATTAGTCCCACTGTGTCACTTCATATCGCTTCACAGAGACCACAACATCTTTAATACCAAATTATTTTCAAGTATCTCCTAAAGAGAGGGAAAAATGACTTTTTCCTATTAAAACCACTCGAAATCTCACTGATATTACAATTGGATAGGACATTTGCTTTCCCTCAAAATAACACATTGAATGGCAATAGAATGAACATGGGATTTCTCTGCTACACCAGTAAAGTACCTTTGAAAATGAGTCGCCTTTTCTATAAGCTGCCCAACCAAGCACAAAATCTGAAAAGAAAAATTATTTGCAATAAGCCATAGTTAAAAACACCCCCTAAAACTACATGAGGCTCAAATGAATAGAGCTTAAACAGATGAAAGGAAGGTATCATTTCGGTACATCTGTCCAAGATGTATTATAATATTTTTAACATTTACATAGACATATGATAAACGGATCATCTGAAAACCGAAGAACATATGTTCTGAGAACACAATTCAAGAAAATAATGTGAGAAGGAAAAAAATACCCTTCTATCATTTTAAATGCAAGATTTCTTGTTTTCAGTTCTACCAAGCAACCTTACAACACAAATTACTTCCTCCTCAGTTTTTCCCTTGTATTAAAAAACCGGTCTCTGGCTGAAACTTCTGCTGAAAACCACCACACACAAAAACACTTCTGTGGCGAGAACTGTTTTCTATAAATGCCAAGCATACCAGTCATGTGCCTTACAAGAAAGGAACTACAAATCGTGCTGCAGAGCGTGCTGAACCAAGCAGAAGGCTCTGGTGAGCAGCACCCATCCAATTGTGACTCCGCGAAGCCCAATGACCACCAGAGAAAGGGAAGGCAGCATCACTTATTCATCTGCGATCTTTAGCTGTGGTAATGCCAAAGCAAGCCAAATGCAGAGAGTTACGGATCTCTCTGCTCTGAAACGCATGAGAACTGGGTGTAAGCCCTAAGTAGGCTTCCTCTCTTTCGAGCCCAGTGCCTGAGCCTCTACTGCCATCTATACTGCTGACTCAGGACCGCTGCCAGTCCAAACAATTCCGTAGGAAGGAATGTGCTGCAACCACTCATTTCGTACCGAGTTCTCACCCACGTAGCAAAATGAGACGGTTCAAACTGAGGCTGGTTCTGTGCTACCAGCTATTGTGGTGATGGCACGTGTTTGCTCGCAAGTGTGGAACAACAGTTCAGAACGACTACAATCCAGGCGTGGAAGCGGAGTTACAACAACTGAGAGCTAGCTTAGGCCAGCTAATTCCCCTGCAGAAGGCGCGCTGCTCTTGCTTGTATCCAGCCCCTGTCTGCAGAGATGTACACAGGGGTAATTCTGAGCTCCAGCAGACAACACAAGCCCACAGATCAGCAGCACGCTAGGAAAAAAGATGCAGCGTGCCCTGATCTCCAAACCAGCCTGGCCAGGTAAAGCACTGAAAGGAAATCCAAATCACGGGAACAGCTGAACTCTGCAAGCTGTCTGCATGTGCTGTTGGAAGGAAAAGCAGCTAGACTGACGCATACCTATGAAGTGTTTAGATTGTACAAAGTTCATGAAAGCTTTCTGAAAACCCCAAAGACTTCATTATTTCCAACAAGTCACTGAAATTTGGCAGGATTTCCCTCAAGGTCAGAAACTTTCTCTTCACGCGTTCAATTAAATACTGCTGAATTTTGACTGAATTACAGGGTGAAGAAAAAATAAATAACGGCTTCCCAGTTCTGGTTCTTCTTTCCACCTTCCTGCTCCCCCCCCCCCCCCCCCCCAAAGTATAACTTGACAGCCTGCCAAAATTTCTGAACGTTTCAACTAAAGTCCTTGCTAGAGCTATTACCATTGCCATCCTATTCCTGAAGAATCCAGAAACAGAGAAAACACAGGTGTTACCAGTAAACGTGGGAGAAGGGAAATGAGTGAGACTGAAATCACGCTAATATCCTTCAGTATGATTTGTGGCTTCACGATCCAAGTTTTTTCAGTCTGCTTTACAGAAAATGTCTCCTAACAGAATTAATAAAAGGGAACCAAAAGAAAAGGAGTTATACCTCTATTATTTCCTCTACTCCTGCTTTTCAAGCTTCTAGCTTTTGCAAGTCCTACAAAGCAATGCGCCATCCCCTATAAAAGCGCACGCGGTTTATTTACAAAGAAGCGATGCTCAGATTACCAGATGCAGAACCTTTGCTCCCCAGGAATCCTTGCATTGATCCCCACCGGCCCTCCCAAAGAACCTGACGTAACTTTGCCTAACGCAGGTTTGTCTGCTCAGCGGTACCCAGGCTGCGGCCGACTCAACATGCTTTATACCACTGTTACTTGCCATTTCACTGCAGCTCAGAATGAGCAAAACAGCTTGAAAATATTTTTCTTTGCTGGCTGGTCAGGATTCCTGGAATGGGCCAGGAATCACTCCTGTGAGCATTCCCAGCACCTATATTACCATGGAAAAGAACTAGTGCCGTAAAGAGCTGACAACTGGAAACAACCCAACGTGCTTAAAGAAATGGTCAAATGTCATCACTACCAGGAAATCCTGCCACAACATCAGCCAGAGCCTCTGCTGCCTCCTCAGACTCCTGTCTTTGTGTTGGCACAGCTGTTTCTCGGTGGTGCAGACAATTACTGTATGCAACATTCAGCCTCACCAAGCCCTCAGTTTGCTCTCTAGTGCTGCCTATCAACCCCGAGCTGTCCAGAACCACCGCATCCCAGTAGCTATAACCTCTATCCTGCCCTCTGCCCCGGTGGAAAAAGAGCTAACAGCAGAAAATAGAAGTTTCTTGGTAACACCAAACTGCTCTTTCTTCATCCTGACATCTGAAGACAGGTGGAGTCTCTGCGATGTGGTGTTTCTACACCCTACAAAGGAGGCAGTCATTTCCTTTTGAAAATATTCTGATAAATGGTGGGGTTGCTCACCAACCTGATTTCTATCAGGGAAAACAAGGCACGCAAGAAGGCTTTTGAAGATGTGAGCACAATAGCCTGCATAATCTTAACGCTGTTCCCACAGAGATGTCAGGTTTCCATCACACACTTCAATACCTGCCTGCACGTATACCTTTATCAAGCTCCTTTCTTCGAGCACAATCAACTAGTGCATGAGATGCATTCAAGTGTTGTAGAGAAAGGGCACGTAAATATGTGCGAGCAGAAGAGCAAAGGGGAAAGGCACAGCGGAGAGCTTAATGTGGGGTCTTGCATGTGGAACAGCTTAGTAACACCAACATTGAAAATGACTGAAAGGAACGGAGAATGTATGCAGTTATTTCACCTTCTCCTTTAGCATGTATGATTTTTCTCAATATGCAGGCTACCCACCTGGTTTAACTATTAGAAAGACACAGGCCTTCTTTGCTGGTGGTTAGTGACCTATTCAAAAATCCCACTGTAAACAGACTGGTTTCAGGTGTTACAGAGGGTTGTGAGATTCAGAGATAGCATTTGTTAAAGGCAGCAACAGACACGATGCACAAAAAAAATACTGAGTGTCTTCATTATGTCCTAAAAAATTTTGGGAGCCTTGCTGTCACAGGAATGCCAGGATTGCCCTGGGGAATCACCCCTACCTACCAAAAGGCAAGTCCTCCCTTGCATTTCCCTCCAGAATTTAAATCCAAAACGCAAGAGGACAGGGGTGACGCCTCCCCCAAGGACACCACTGCTCAGACACCTCCATATTTGGCCCTCCCCAGCACTGCCCAGGGACTGGGGCACCTCACCCTGCCCACCCCCAAGAGTCACCCCACTGTCACAGGGCTCAGAATAAAGGTATCTCATGCCCAAGTGCCTTCATTTTGGTGCCAGGGAACTCTGGAGTTCAGAGAAAATGCTGGTGTTTGCAGTCTCATTCACTGCTAGATTGAAAACGTGCTGTCTTTCATCACAGGGGTAACACTAGTAGGCATGTTTTGGGGTAGTATTTGTAAGTATGAGTACTATGAATGCGGATTCAAAGTGGATCGACTGATTATCGGTAATGTATTTGCAATGAAAATCACAGGGGTACTTTATGTCCAAGAGCAGCAAACAGATAGGATGTCAGAAGCTATAAAAGATTTTGCTGCATTCCTGCTGAGAACTCAGCTTGTTAGACACAGCATTCATACATTTCTGTCTTCTTTCTTTAACTCTCCGGTAAGAACAGACTAAACTAAGCATATACCTGGTAACACCACCTTCCTCTCTGACAAAGGAGATGAAAAACAATTCCATTGTAATACCTCTCATGTCACTGAAGAAATTCCCTTTCTGAACTTGAAGCTACATAGGAGTAAAAGAATTAAAAATTGCTCTTAAAATAACTTTCTATGGCCCAGTAATCCCATCATGACTTTAAATAAAATTTTTAGAATACCCTAAGTAGGTGTGTAGCAGGAAAATCTATTTTATTCTGATATATTCCAAAACTACATCTCTTCACAAAGAACAGAGAACTGCCACTTACAATTATTAGTAACTTCATGTACTTCCTTAACTGTAATAAATTGTTCCTTAATGGTAATAAGTTGACAGAAGGGAAGAATAAAGAATAATAATTCTACTGCAGATTAAGATAAGATGCCATAGGCCAATCAGTTTAAAGAAAACACCTGAGCAATGTTGAAAAAGCATTGGAACTGTACATTGTACTGATGTAATGACTCTTAATGTTCGCTTCTGATTACTGTAGGATTCCACAAGGATCACATTTCCACTCAAGACAGAAAATACAAAATATATGAATGAATGAATTTGAAAAATTTCTGCAAAACCAGAGGACTAACAATTTAATGAGAGAAAGGGGAGACCTGAAGCATGCCCTGGATGACAATACAATCAAGAGACCAGAGGCAGGGAAGGTATTTATGTTCTCATCATTGTAACTTTTGATCCAATCCAGTCACACAGGCTTTAGGATGGAACTTAACCCAACTATATCTACTTCTCTCCAAGAAATGAAGCTTATTCAGCAACTTCATAAAGCCCATAAAAAAAAAAAGAGCAGAACAGTTATGATGCTGAAAGGAGCAGATCTTGTGGCATGTCTCAATCACCTGACTGAAGCCCAACCCACCACCAGTTTTAAGTTATTAAATGCTATCTTCCTGCAAAATACCAGCAACAATTCAATAGGAGTTTCTCAGTCTTCAAGTAACAACCCCCCTCCTCCCCTCCACCAAGCAGTAGAGCTAACAGGACATGAGTGATTTTGTGGCTCCTTGGCACTTGGCTGCTCCGTAAGGCTCTGAGGCCCTGCATTTCCTACACATCCTGTAGCCTTTCTCCATCTTTAAGACACCGTTAGTTTAGTTACGAGAGGCTTTCAGAGAAAATGTAAAGGCTTCTCTGGAATACAGAAGAATATCTGTCCTAAAATGAAGTTTAAAATTAACATTTGAAGCGTTAGATTATTTGTTCCACTGGCCAATACTAAGTATATGACAAAAATTGTGAACATTTTATATGTTTAGACATGGAGCAACTTGCCATGAGTATCGGTAATGAGACAATTTGTTTTGTCAGTGTGCATGCATTCTTCAAAAATTTGTAACATTATGCAAAAAGCTGCACATTTGTATTTTACATAAATATAGCTTTCAACAAGTATCTGCTCAGAGGAAGAAACATTTCAATGATAAAAATGTAAATATATATTCGCAAATGTAATTCATATTCATACATGACAATTATTTTTGTCACACAAGCAGTCAGTTTCAAAATCAGAGCCCGGTATGGAAAATTCTGGCTAATTCTGCTGCTGCTTCCTGCCAGCAGCAGTGCCGCGGGAGCTGGAGGGGTTGGCAGCTCTGCAGCGGCTTCCAACTGCCAAGCGAATGTGGTGCAGGCCCTTCTGCGAGAGGTTTCATGGATAGGGAAGGAGCATCGTGCTCTTCTTACTTCAGACTTGGTGGAAGACTGAGTGATTAAGCAGAAGCTGTTCATTATGGTACTCCTATTAAAGTCATAAAAAGAGTTAAGAAACGGATACAGCTCGTCTCATTCAAGACATTTAGTCAGTTCTGATCCATTTCACTGATTTCTTCTTGGGGGGGAAAAAAGAAGAAACAGAAAAACCAAGAGAATAAATGCAATTGCTTATCTTAAGCTGAAAAGAGCATGGAACACTTCAATATGATTTTCAGGTGTAAAATACGAGTGGGACACAGCCAACACATCAAAGCATTTGCTGGTATGAAGAAGGAAGCTCCAATTACCCCCGCTCCTCACAGACGTAACGATGCTGGCAATGGCCCCACCACAGATGAATCTACATGAGCAAAGCATTACCTTCTGCTAGCATGAATTATTTCTGTTCAGAAGTGCTTTAAGCCATTTTAATAAAAATAATTCTTGTACATTTAAGCTGTAGTAGGATGGGGCAGGTTTGTTGGTTCATTTCTTCACATACAAAGTAGAGGAAGACCTTCCAGTAGTTGTAGCTGTTCAGTCACTATGGTCAATAGTTAGAAGCAGGAATTCTGACATACACAGACTGAAAAAATCAATCTTTATCACAAATTCACATGTAGCAACTACTGGAAATGAGACATCCATACTTATCTATTAAAAACAGTCCATAAAAGTACCCATACAATTATCATATAGAGTATACGTGAGCTGTAAGCATAAGGTCATCTAAGTGAAAAACCAAAACTGTGAGCCAGCTGTGAAACACCATGTCTGTCTGCGTTTGGGGAGGAGGAGAATGACTTTTTGCAGCACAAAATTACTGGAGCAAGACGTGTAATGAAAGAAATGCCTGGTACTAGGAACACTGGCAGTGACTATAAAAACACCACCTTGCAGCAAGTAACAGCCAGTGTTGTAGCTAACTTCTAATGCCTAGGTAGGAAGTAATGTATAACCCTGTTTGGGTACAGTGTACACACTACAGTTGTTGCCAAAGAATTAAACCATATGAAACTAATTACAGACTGGATCCCATACTGCTTTATTTTTTTCTTAAGCAAACAATGCCAAGATTCTTAAAGCACCTAAACATCTCTCATGAGAACTTTGTAGTTAACTATGATTTTCCTCGCAATTTGTTCTTCCATAACCTAACGAAGACTAATCACAAGTCATGCAATGCTGATCCAAGCTACCCCTAAAATTTCCATTTCTAAACCTTTCTTCATAAAGCAGAAAGGATTTCAATTTTCCAGCAACCACAGCAATTCGAAAGAGCATACAAAAAATCAGTTCAGATAGAGGGCAAATTTTATTACATGCAAAAGTGTGAAAGAAATCTATATCTAAGAAAATTATTTAGAAACAAAGCATGGTCTGGTTTTGTAAAAACTATGTAGATTTAGTACCAAGGCAAGACACTGCCATCAAATGGCTTTAGCAGGTTCTGTTTTCCTTGTGTTAGGATCAATTCATGAGCTGAGTATGAGAGAAGACTTCCTTCAGGGTTGAAAGGGTAATTTAGTTTCTATGGTCCATTAATTTCTTGGCTTCTTTCCCCAGTCTGCTCATTAGTGTGAAGTGCAGTGATGAGTTTCAGAACATGGAAGTTGAAACTGTATCTACAAAATTCCTTCACACAATGATTGCAAAACATCTATCAGAATTAATAAAGCTTTGCAATTTCCTGGCCTAGAAGTCATACTGGTGGCCTGCATCAATAACCATATTTACCTTTAAGAATGATTCAAAGTCAGTTAATTGCATTATTCATGGCTTCTCACAGTTATTCATCAGCATTTAAGCCAACAGCCTCCAAACAAACTAGTTCTACTTCTGCTGTATGAGTAACAGATGGAGAAGATACATTACCCTCAATCACAAGGTTAAACAGATAATTATGAGAAACACGAGCCTTCAATATTATCTGATCCTATTAAATGTTGCACGTGCAATAAGCAACACATAGCTGAGTTGAGGAACAAAGAATTATTTAGGTCACTTGTAGAAACTGGTTGGTCTACGATTCCTTTCCTTGTCAGCACTGACTGCAACACCGCGCTGCAGGAACCACGTGTGGCACTGGGGAGGCACACACAAGCCCCAAGCCCCGTGTAAGTTGTAGACTCCTGGAGTTAGTGCTCTGCAGTACCAGCAGCTAGGTTTAAACACTAACATGACTTGACCCTTTTTGTTCCAGAGGAAGGGGTAGAAGATTATTACACTTCATTCTGATAGTCTTTTTACAACAACTGTGTATTACCTTTGTGTTGTGTGACACACAAGAAAGAACCATCCTTTCTTCTCTTACAGAAAGAAGTGGTCTTGGTCAAAAAAGGCTTATAGCATAGAGGCATTAGGGGTGGTCAGAAAAAGATTTAGTAGATTACTCTTCCTGCATTCCCACCCTATATCTCACAGCACGGTCCTTCATTTTTTTTTTGTTTTTAAACCAATGATAAAAAACAGTATAAACCTGGGAAAATATTAATTCTTTTGTTAGAGTCCATATTCAATTTTAAAACTTTAAGTAGATTTGCAGCAGAAAAAAAAATCCGAGTAAAAACATACACAGATGTTCAAAAAAAGTTGAATTCAACCACTTTATGGGATTTGGCTTCATTGAAAACTCTTGACAAGAGAAAAAAACTTCACTGTAATTCCTGCCATCCAAGATGACTGCAGCAGGACTCCCCGCAAGCCTTAACCCTTGTCAACTCACAGCACTCGGGTGGTTGCACTGCCTGCCACACCACGCCAGCGGGAAGTTTCTGTTCCAACTATGACTGTTATTCTCCTTCGGGCAGGTTTTCTGTAACAAGCTCCTCCTGACAGAGGTGAGGAAAAAAACCACAGATTTTAACAACAAATATACCTTGCCAGAACCAGGTGTTTGATCACTGAACTAAACCAACCACCTCCAGCTATCAAATGGCATTATTTCCCAGCACTGGCTTCCACACAGAGCGAGCTACTCAAGGCTAGAGAGGGCACTACAAAGGCAGCAGAGAACTCCCAGCCTATTTTATCTTTCAGTTTTTAGTTTTACACATATGGGCAAATTATTGCATAGATGATCCCAGCAAGTGTTACGCTACTGCTTGGAGGTGGTCAACGTACCACCTCTTACAGAGGTCACTACAGTAGTGCAGTCTTTTTTTTTTTTTGTTTAAATATTTTGATTCAGCTGTTTCTTCTTTTATCGTTTCAGACTGAGACTGAAGGTGGTTGCTGCATTTTAATTGATTAGCCTTGCAGAATGGGATTTTGGCAAATGAAAAAGTAATACTGTAGTACACCTGCTTTTGAAGATGCAGACATAAAACAGGAACTCTGCATGAAAATAACTTAGTTCATTGGAAAGGAATCAGACCACCTGCATTCCTTTCTTACTTTCTACAACAAACACTCTCCCAATATTAAAATGATCTGGGTGGAACAGCTCAGCTAACATTTTTCAACCATTAGGAAATGTTTTCATAGTGCTACTGCTGAAAGGCAATGCTTTATCAGTAAGATATTTTAAATGAGTCTAAAAAAAAGAATCTACTATGAAGCCTAGGACAGATCAAGTTGCAAACAAGAAAAATCTAAATATTAAATTATAAATCACCTGGCCACAGAACTCAAATCTAAAATTAGGTTCCTAAAAATATGACTACATTTTTGAAGCGTTTCTTGAAACACAAATCATACTGTGTGCATTTTGCCAACAAAACAATCCAACGAAATAGAATTTTAATTAGAAAAATAAAGAACAAAATGATGAGGAGGAAATCAAGATATTTTTCAACACGTACAGGAATACACATTCACATACATTATTGATCTGAAATGATCACTTGTACCAAATCTAAAGGTTCACGTAGAGGGGTGGGGAAGGGAAGCAGATGCCTTTCGTCCTGTGCGTAAATACAGGCAAACACACAGTACGCTTCAGAACCTAATGTCACACTGGAGAAGTTTCAAGATTTTATAGGTTCATGACAAGTAGACGAGAAATGAATTTACCACAAAAACATGTGAATTCAAAGGATCTAGCAGAAGATACTGCTGCACGAGTATAAAAATCCTCGTTTTGTGTGTGTTGGTACATACAGAGGGGTTTTATTAATACATGCTCAGGATAGCTGGACTGCTTTGCAAATGGAAAGTCCAGAACTGATGTGCCAGTCGAGACTTTTCAGTGTATCAGAAAATTTAAAGTCCAAACATAGCTAACATCTACTTTAGGAAATAGCCCCCAAACTCAATTTAAAATGGAGATTTCAATTTCACATTGAGATCACAAAGCATCACTGGCAGCTACTCGGCTGGGAAAAGAATCTCTTTGAAGCCGTTCATGACTTAGGAATGTAGAAATGAAGACTGTATCCTAATTCAGCCAGACAAGGAAGTAAGGACATAACTTTAAACAATCATGTGGTTACAATGGCTTCAATGGAATGTGATGCTCTGAAATTATGTGCAGCTCAAGTGTTTTTTTTAAGAACGTGAAGCAATCAAACTGCAGATGAAGGAGTCATAATACTATGAAAACCAGCACGCATCAGACAATATTTTTTACATGTTGTAATGTAACTGAAGTATTAAAGATGCATTTCTCACTTCATTATTTACTCTAGTTCACACACTTTTACCTTCTACAATACAGATGTGTGCTAAGTTTATGCTTGCTGTGAGAAATCTACCCCCGATTTATGTTCCCTGACCATTGCTCTCATTAGTTTATTTCACTTTTTGTTATTCACAAGACCTACCCCATGATAAATCAATTGTATGCTACATATTTAATTGGCAAGTAACTAATTTAAAGAAAAATATCTAAACACTAAGCATGAAAATATCTAACACCTTTCCGGTTAAGTGTTCCTTTATTCTATGATTCTAAATATTTTAGGACAGATTTTTTAAAATTAAGTTATAGGCAGACTAGTGCATTAGGTCTATGGTTGGGGTTTTCCAGCACTGACATGTGCAAGCATGATTTAATTCCTCAAACATACATTTACATGACTTGGTAAGTAACCCTGGTGGAACTGTTCACGTGCAAAATCAAATAATTGTGAAGTGTTTACCACATCTTGATCTTTAAGCAATGCTGTTTGGCTTAGGAATTTTAAATTGATTGCAAGTGCTGTTATTTAGTTTTTTACAGGAAAAAATCCATAGAAAAACATTCATAACATTCATATATTCAACTACAACACAGAAGAACAGCTGTGTCTAAGCATTTCATTTTTCTTACTAAAAAAATACCTGAAAAATGTTTTCCCTATGAAAATAGCTACAAGGAATAGTGGCAATAGGTATCTGTCTATAGATGCATACAAAGGCATAACGTGTGTATATACTGGAATGGTCCCACAAGTGGTGGCTAGGCATCATTTTTGGTCCCATTTCTGCAGTGCATTTTAAACTAATAAACAAGCAAAGCAAAAGTCCAAGGGGTTGCTAAGAAAGCTAATCACATGCAGATGTGTCATCTGTATTAAGGCAGAGGTTTAATTTGATCAGTGCCATTCTTTGGGACATAGAAGGAGCCATCCAGTAGCTAGAAGAGCCATTAGCATAGGAAATCCCTTCTACTTCATGGACAATGCAGATAAAAGCTTCTCACCGAGGGTCAGCTTTGCACAGTCAGCAAAAAGGAAAGTAAAAAACAGCTTTCCACTCCCACTTCTCCAGGGAAGGCTGAATATTAGGCTATTAGGTACTCAGATACATTATTTTATAGCTAGCAAAGCCCTTGGGTAATAAAGAATGAGTGCAACTGCCACAGGCAGCTTTACAGGAAATTGTGTGAAACAATGACAGATGCTCCAGAATTGTTTCAAAACAAAGACAGCCATGACGAGCACTGTATCAGCTGAGGGTTTGGGTTTTGTTTTCTTCTTAGCTCAGACTACATGCTCTAGTACACTGATGGAAACATGCATAAAAACTGCATTTTAAATTAGGCACATATGCGCATACACAACCATATGAATGCGAAGTTAAATGATTCTGCCAATAATTAAAGATGCTAATAAATATTTATTTATATCGCCATCCTCAAGAACAGCAGAAGACCTTTCCTCATGTGACAGGAATCGTTTGAGAAGCTGACTGTGAAAGAAATCCAACAGGAGTAAGTGACAGAATTAAAGTCTTTACGGAAGTCCCATTTTGAAAAACACCCAGGTATTTAAAATACTAAACCTCACAAAACCTTGGCTGGATTAGTATTCCTCACTCAGTTCTGGACGGGGGACTTACACCGCCTACTAACTTTGGAGCGAGGTTTTAAAAGATTTTCAGAATTGCTTTAAGACAGAAGATGATGACATCGGGCAGAATCTTAAAGAACCCATTTTTGCCCAACTCCAGCTAAAACGAACATGAAATAGGAGCCTAAACATGTCTGAAGGCCCTACAAGTAGCTACTTGCGTATTAAATCACATAAATGTAATTCACTGCCCCCCACAACAAGTTTCTCAAGGTTTTTAACTGAAAGAAAAAAATATCTTACAGACTTAGGACCAGGAAAAAAGCACTGAGTCTTTCACACAGTTCAGCTGTGACCTGCTTACTGTTGGCAGGACGATGACTTATTATTTTGCAGTGCCATCTGACTGTTTAATAAATCAGGCCTACCCGCTCTGATCTTCTAGTTATTCCATGTGTCGAAGCAACCACATCTTTTTCTCACTTAATATATGTTTACATTTCCAGTGTACTATTTCCTATAAATTGCTTTAATCTATTTGCTTTAATATGCTACCTATGCAGTACATAAAAATTAATTTGACTGGCATTTATAGAGACTTTTATAAGCAGTAATAATATTTAAAAGCTTAACAGTAAAATCACATCAATAAAATTAAGTTAATACTTTTTGAAACAAAGTACTGGAACTTCAGTAAGGTATACATCTGCAAAGAGCACAGACAGGTGAAGTTACTGCAGCACTGCAAACTGTCTAAGCACTTGACTTCAGTTGTGATTCCAACTGTTCATTAAGATTTAGGGAAAACCCCGCTATTTTAAAAAGAATTTAGTCAGGAGTATTTCTTCAAATGATCAAGTTCTTCATTAAAAATGTAATGCTTAATCCTCTAAAAACACATCTGAAACGTTTGAACTGTGTAGCAACTGTACCTCAAAACTCTTAACCTGACAAAGTGAAGAAAGCACTACTCATTTAAAGAAATAATATTTTTAAAAAGGTGATAGAAACCAAGTTTTCTTAGGTTCAACATCCTCAGTTTTGCATCAGGGAAATTGTACACTCAGCTGTATTAGAGAAATCAGCAACAAGACAGGGAGGGAGGGAGCACACCTCCTAGCAGCCATCTCTGCTGTCAGAAAGAATTCAAGAGTCTAAGGTAAAGCAACACTACTTTTACATTTCTGTTGCTGTTGATTGCACCGCACCATAAATAGATTCTAAAATAAGTATCAGGGGTTGGTGAAGAGTTTATTAGTCCATCTGTTCTCCAGGAATGTTGGATTTTTTCTCTAGTGCTGTATAAATGACAAAGCTGCTGTGTATGAAGCTGTTCTTAAAAACAAATACATAAATCAAGAGTACTTTCACAAAAAAACATGCCACTAAACCAAGTCAGTCCAGTCTCAAAACAGCGGTTTACAGTTTTCAACTTTAAAAAAAAATCACTGAACTAACACTCTTATTGCCACATCTGTTATGACAACATATTGTGAAAGGGCTGACTAGTTTATTTTCAACTCAGAGTAAATCATCTTCACTCACACAAAACAGTCACTCAAAATTTGGAACTTTTTTTTTGTATATTCTTGTACTAGTCATTTACATCCAAAATACATCTTTAGAGATCATAAATGCTACATAAAGGGAAAATGAGAATACAACTGAAATTACCAGTGTGTGACACCATTGTGAACATTCACGTTTTTGCAAGAATGAAAAGATGCATCTTAAGAAAGATGAAGTACAACAGAAAATCCTGCTATACTGCACGCTTTGATACATATTATGAACATTCACCATACTAGAAAAGATAAATTTAGTCCCATTAACGGTATCAGTGTTATCTCCTGTAAAGAAAAGTACTAGTGATGCATGGGGTGGGGATAATTAAGTCCATTGGCTAGTGGAATTTCAATCAACTGCTTTAAAATATTTAACTCCTTCATTCAGAATAACCTTTTTCTATCCTAAATTCCATCAGTAATACTTCCATTGATTTTTTGATAGTTCTTTAGTTCTTCCATTTATACAAACGCCATAGCTGCTTGAGTACCTCTCCTGAGATCACCTAGGTTCCTGTGATTTCCTCACAGTATTTAGGCATACTCCTTGACTTAACTTCCCGTATAAAAGAAATGTCACAATTATTTGGGCTAAACAATGAGAGTTACAAGAAGCTCTATAAAATGAGGAAGAGAAGAAATAACATTCTGCTACTGCTAGGATACTGAAAAATGTGAAAAAACAGAACTCAAGGCAAAGAACTAGAGAACACCTTCACCAGCATTACTGATAGGATGAGAAAACTCACAAATGAAATTCATTAGAAAAACAAAGTAAGGGTGCAGGAGGGGAAAATAAAACATATTCTTTCTAAGGGATTCTGGTTTTGAGCAAGATATTGCTGGCCAGGAAAGAACTTACTGGATCTAAAGTAAACATTTCTACGGAGATGCATCAGTTTAGAAATAACAAAAAAATACAACAACGCTCAGAATTCAGATGTGTATAAAGAACAAACAGAAGATATCATTGCAATAGCCCATAAACCCATGAAAAATAGCAAATGCTCGTAAAACGCATATTTACAGGTTTATTTCTGAATCCCCTTAACCTGAAGAAATGACAGTAGAAGTAAGAAATGCACGAGGAGTTAATTAAAAAGGTAAGTATAGAATGGTACTCATATGGAAACCATACATGAAGTATGTACATTAAAGTACATAAAGAGTCTTCATTGTGAAGGCAATAACTAAAGGATTGAGACAAAAAAGGAAATAGTTACATTTTCTACTTAATGCTGGAAGTAAAAGACAAAGCTACACAAGTAAACCGGAACATTAAAATAAAACAAGAAACAATTTTTTTCATTCTTTGCATGGATGAACTATGGTATTAATTACCAACAAATATCTGCGCATGCTAAAATTCTGTGTGGGTTCAAACTCAATTAAACAAACTCACATAAGAAAAATTCACCAACAGTTATTAAACACAAAAATATGTCAAGCTATATTGCCAAAATCAGCAGGAAGCTGACCGAGAATACACAAAATCACTGTATTCTTGGCATGACCTTATACTTTTCCGTAAGCTGTTCCACTTTTGACCACTGCTGGAGACAATTTTTACATTAAGGGATTATTCAAGAAGTGTATCTGGGCATATTTAAGAAACTAAAAGCATATAATAGCAGACAGCTCCCTGAAACATCCAGAGTGTCTATATTACACTGCTTTTTATCTTACTTGGTTAAATGTCATGCCTGTCTCATGACTGGGCCCCAAAGCAGACAAGATCTGAAACACTTTAGGCAACATCTCTGCTCCTTCCTAAATTAAATCTTCTTCTAGGAATTGGGTGGGACAGTAAATAATTCCAGTATCTCTCTCCATGCTAGAGAAACGTTATTCAAAAGACCAGGTCGTAAGTATAGTTGAAGCAAAACTGTGTGTATGCATGCAGATATGTTTTTACATAGTCTGAAGACTAATAAAAAGATAATTCCATACATTAGACATCCAATTCCATAAATTAGACTGTCAGATCCCTCAGCAAGAAGGAATACATTTGCATGTTCTTTCTTCAGATCTCTACCACCCTCAATGGGCATTCTTTCCAGTCAACAGATGGAAGTTATAAAATTAAATGCGTTGATACCATCATACAAAAAACACTTGCAGTTCCTCCAGTTCCTCTACTCATTAACAGTTGGTACCAAGGAGAGATTAAAGAGTTGAGAGCCCTCAAAGTAATTTTTAAAGCTTGGTTTATTAAAAAAAAAAAAAAGGAAAAAACACCAAACAGAAAAACAAAATCTCAGGGAATGTCTCCAGGAATGCCTGCTCTCCACCAACAGAGGAAGAGGAAATTTTAAAATCAAATGTCACCATGACATTCTGACTGATAAAACAGAAAATCAAGGGAGCATAACTGTTTTCCATGCAAGTTTCAATTTGTACCTAAATATTCTGCTATCGTTGGCTTGTCTGTCTAGTTACGTGGAACTTAAAGATGACAATTGTTACAGAATATAGCTTAATTAAGAAAACTGCTTCTCAGTCCAAACCTGAACTGGTTCTCAGAAATCCACAGAGAACTTGAACCACAAGCCAAGAAGAAGAGGGAAGTTGACTTCTGCAGGAAGAAAAACTCTTGAAAGCCAGATGCTGAAGAGGTTCACCGAGACATTACTAAATCCAATGATGCATGAGGATGACTGGTTTTCTTACAAATTTCCGAGGATCAAAAGGCATTGCCACACGAGTGATATGAGATTAGAGTACCTTTTATCTGTAACACCCTGCACAGATGAACTCTGACCAAAACATCAACTGAAATAATTCCACACAAGTACAGTTTTAGGATTTAGAGTGTCTTTTTCCTACCTAATGTAAACGCTTTGTAACAGACAGAAGCTGTTCCAAAAGTAGTACTTTAAATCCTGAAAAACAGCATCCACATCCAAGTGTTACAATGACAGAGCTGCAAAGGAACAATTACAACAAAGCAGTTTGGAACACACGTATTACCACAAATGCAAGCCACAACTGGATCCCCTGCTGGAACAACAGAAGGTGAGGTCAGTAGATGGCAGTATGAAGCATCTTATTAGTAAAGAGATCAGTTTGTCAATACTCGACGAAATGAGCTCTTTGCTGGCTACCTTTGCCAGCAAAAAGAGATTTTCTCCTTAGTGATTTCTCTTTCTCAGCTTTATTATCAGGGTGAAGTCCAGTAAGACTAAATGCAGTCTGTACTTAGTATGGGTATTTTTATGTGTAGTGATTTTCAGGAAAGAAAAACAAACAGCATCTGTTGTGACTGACAGTGAAAGAGAAGACTGCCTATACACTTTAAGTCAGAAGCAAGAATGCCATGCAGGTGGATATATCCAACCTGAAGTAAAAGTCAGCTGGAATCCAAACACAGTAATGACCTCCACTTTTCTTTTCAAAAATTTTATCCACCCCTTGCTCACTTATAAAGTTGAGAAATCCTGGACAAGTGTATGCACTCGGAACATACAAAGTCACTTCTCCACCTATCTAAGAGCACTTGAAAATTGCCCAGCATTTATGATTGAGAAATGACCTACTCCACGCATGCTCTTTCTTCATCTTGCCTCGGACTTAGACCACATCTTACTTGTCTGAAGTTCAGACTGAAGGAACAAGGTGTACAGTACAAACTCCAAACAGGACAGGAAGGTTTTCCTGGGGAAAGGACAGACTAAATTCTCAAGAGGTGGGAAAAGGTGACACTCAACAAGCACTAGTTCTGTACTTTCAACAATGAACTGGAGATGTACATTAAGACTTATTTTGCTTTACTCACTTGTCAAGGAAGTTGCAGCTAGCAGAGTTCATTAATGCTGATACACTTTAAGATGTATCTTCTCTAATTACTGTACATCAGCTGATGGGTCCTATGCAATGTTCATTTCAGTCATGAAAAGCATGGCCTACAGCTCACTGGTTCATTATTAAAAGGAAGAATAGAGTTTTATTTATATTACTAGTCCTACACAGAAGAATTACGTAGCCTTATTTATATTATTTATGATACAGTGTTCATTCAAGTTCCCTATCCTCTAAACTAGCAGTAAATTAAAACTAAAGAGGAGCTATTTTGAATGTTTTATTATCTTGAATCTGAAAGCTTAATAAGCCAAAACATTAAAGGGATTCAGAAGACAGTGTAATTCAGCTTTCTCTTCTTTATGAACGGTTCCAGCCAATTATTTCAAAAAAAGGCATTTCCATAACTTTTTTGATATAACGTCAGTCACAGACCAGACTATTTATATCACATCTCCCAGTGATTTCCTACACAAGCAACCTGATTGCACAATGTCTGACGGATAGTGCGGTATTGCACAAAGATGACATTGTGCAGTATTTTAAAATACTTGTTCTACAGGCTACAGAGACGCGCAGAACACTGCGCTGGCACACTACCTGCTACAGCTCACATTCAGGAGAGATCCCTGAAGGTATGATCAGGAAACCAAGCTGGGGAAGAAAGATTTGGGTAAAGAAGAGGAGAGAGGAGCCTGAAATTGAGATTGCAACCAGTTAAAACAAACAAGCAAAATGTCATGAGTGCCTGGAGATGTGCTAGCAGAAAAGATTACCCATGAATTAAAAGGGAAAAAACAATCAAACCCACTGCAGTTGAAATAGCCTACGTCTTCAGAAATTAAAGGTTAGCAGAAAAATATCTAGGTGAACGTTAGTCTCAGAAAACACTTTCAAGATTATCTAGGTTATTTATACTGAAAGAACTTGGTTTCCAAAGGGAGTTTGGTTAATTTTAAAGAGGCATAAAAATGTCAGAAGAATAAATGAAAAAGGTATTATTGTTGACTGAAATAATTCAACGGAATTTCTTTATTTGAATTTTTTTTCCTATTTGTGAAGAGACTGAACGATTTTTTGGCTTTAGGCACCAATTTGATTTGGGAACACAAAGAGTGTGTTTCACTTCTGAATTGGACTTAAAACAAATCCTATACAGTGCCACTGCTTTCCCAGAACTTAAAAGACCACCTGCTGCCTACAAGGATTATAAATCAGCTTAAGCACAAAATACAGCTTGATTTTTCAGAAGTTCAAGAAAGCTGATACCTCTTCTGTTTGTGAAAGATCTTGGAATACAGTAAGCAGAGCTGTAGCTGTAACTACAATTAGAGTTGCAACAGAGTAAGTATTCAAAACTAAGGCCCTCTAAATATCTACAAAAGCCCTTAAGTCAATTCATTACTGATACAGCAAGTGACAACACTTGTGTTTGGCAGACAGTACAACTGGGAGTCCTGACAAATCTAATTAACAGCACATCAGGGGCACTTAGTTTATCCTTTATATACAGTGCCAATAGTGAGTGTATAATGAGAAAAGAAGCTTACACATTAGTGGGACTTCACTAATTGGTCACCAAGTCCTGATTAAGCCAGGCTTCATATATAATTATTGAAGTTCAAAACAGTTAAGCTACTAAGTAATTTCTACACTAGATAAGTATAAATGACTAATAAGATGACGACAATAGAAATACATAACCATGCTTTCCTTGGACTACTTGCTACTTGTATACCCCTACTCCAAAATATGTCAACCCTTTAAATAATTATCTTTTAAAAATTGGCAAGTGTGAAAAATAGTGTTTCAATTACATTAAATAATGTAAACATTTGGAGTACATGTAGGCATTCCAGTAACCTTAATATGTGCACATATTTGTATACAAAATAAATGCTGCCTGCAAATAAGTACCAGAAGAGAAAGTTTTGCAAAATGCAGCAGTTAGAGATGAGAAGAACAGTTTTATATAAATTTGCTTGCATTCATTACACCAGTAAAATGATCTTTTATCTATAAAATTCTAGAGAAAATTGATTTGCATTTTATCTACAGGTGTATTTCACCATGTACCCCAAAATGGTGAAACTGGTGACCTAAACAGTACAATTAGATACACATGAAAAACACATACCTTCTGTATATCCTGGCTTTCTCAAAATCCTATACAGAAACAGTAGTTATAAACACGTGATGAAAATGCATGGATTCAGAGTGTTCCAGAGGGGAAAAAAATTATCCAGAGTTTCAGGCACCTCACCAAAATAAAATCTGTGAAAGCTCCATGACACTCAGTGACAGCACCTTGAATATTTCAGCTGCCTCAAGTACAGAATAGGAAAAAAGGCTACCTTTAGAGGCCAGAGGGTGTTATTTCCTTCCCAAGGCAGAAAGGGGTAAGAATTCTGCTAACATTTCATTTTGAACTGGTAGAGGTCTGCCAGCAGCACCTTGCTTCCTTGCTGGAAACTCCTCAGAAGCCAAAGTGGAGATTACAAATGTCCTTTTCCAAGGTTCCTGGAGGCCAGGCTGCCACCCTCTGCCGCACAGCCTCCTGCCTCACACCAAGCTGCCCATATTTTAGAATTGCTCCATGAATTCAGGACCCACATCTTATATTGTCTCTGCCAGAGATAGGCAGGCACTCCAAAACTTATAGTGCGCTCCAAAACATAGTGCAAATACAATAAATTTCATTTGGCAAGCAAGCAGCAGTCTCATTTTGAGATAACACTGCATACACACAAAGAGGCAACTGCAATAATATAAACCCTGCTATCAAGACAAGGGTGGACTCGCAAAGATGGAATTTCAAACTCACGTCTATCAGCAAAATGCAAAATATCGCAGAACTGAGCAACAAACGGCACACTTATCAACATCCCTTACATTTTATCTTGGCTGCCTGGCTCGGTTCCATGCTTTCAGCAAACAACTGTGTAAGACTTTCTCCAGCATCATGAATTAGCTGAAGTGGATACAGGCAGCATACGAGAAGCACTGCTTCTATGACATCCTACCAGTGACCCCACGTTGGGAGTCTTTCTATTGTTCCCAGGACTTTATTTTGATTGGCAAGGGTCAATGAATCTGAAGAATCAGTGCCTAAGGTTGTTTTGCCACTGTTTTTTCCTGCTCTTACCCCAGGGGAGGAAGATGAAAAGGTTGGGTCATTATGAAGAAAGCACAGTCCTCAGCAACGGCTGCTACAGGTACACAGCTCTAGATTCTTGTTTCATTTACTGAAGGCCAGCCCTAAAACAATGTAGGTGGCTACGCGCCAAAACACACGGCAGTGCAGAGATAATGCAAGCCGGGTAGTGTATTTAATACACTCAATGAAAATTTTACAGTACGCGCTGTGACAGTTCTTACTGCCTTTTTCAAAACATTGTTTTATTATTTTCATTATTAAATGAAAAGTATCAGGAGACTGAATAAAGAATACAACTAAATTTATAGCTTATCTAGGAATTACCTTGGTAATAAAAACACATGAAGGCTTACAGTCCAAACCACTTTTTTCCTGCACAGTGTGCTAGCATCTTCAATCACATTTTACATGCAAGATTCTTGCAATTTGACACAAACATTCCAAGGTTACCAGTAGCATATATCCACGACAAATAACAGTAATTAGCAATTATTATTTGAATATTGTTTTTCCAAATTATCTTAATTATATCCTTAAGTATCCCTAATTAATTGTTTTACTGTCTATATAAAATATTTATTGTACATATAAATTGTTTGAATAATATACTTGAACATAGTTTAAATATATTAAAATGTTTTAGAACATTATTAATATAAGCATATTGATATAAGAACTTTTGCTGAAAAATGCATGTGAAAACATGTGCTTCACATTCTATATCTTATTCCTTCTGCTAAAATATGAATGCAGACTGCATTCCCATGGCCGCATTACCCAGTATTTCAGAGTAGGTACAAATAAAGTCAGCTTTAGTACACAAGGTTGCCAATATAATTAAAAAACAAACAAACCACACAATATAAGCTTGGTGTAAGAATTTTGCTGAAACCGTAAGACTGAGAAAAAAAGATTACCATTACTTTTCAGAATTTAAACCTTGGAGGTACAAAAACATTCGTCTGGGAAGTAAGCCTGTTCTTGAACCAAAACAGAAAAGCCTAATTTTTCAAGGGTGTGAACAATTATTGGAAAATATGCAGTATTTCTTACCACCCAGTAGCTCTCTCTCACTTATTTGAGAAGTAAGCAATAATCATACCTGATTTAGAATTAAATCAGGTTGATTTTTATTTTCCTTCCTTGTCTTTTCCTCAGATGCAACAGTGTTTGTTGGCTACACCGTGAAGATGTATTACTGGCGTACCACTATCTTCAAGAAATGCATACAATCACATTACTCAAATCTTTTCTTAACACTGTTAAAATACAAGTACATAAATAAGATTATAGAATTAAAACAGTTTAAATGGCTTGGTTTTGCCAAATTTAAGAAAGTAAAAAACCCCTCCAGTTCTAACTGAAGCACTGTCATTGTACTGGAGCAGACTGTACATGCACAATCAATCAATTACCATTTCTCAGCTGAGGAATTCAAATCCTATTAAAAATCTAACTAGATCAGTTAAACTTGTTTTACCATGCTCTTACTGAATTATGTCATCATTTAATGAATCACCTTGATACCATTTGCCAAAAGACATAATCTGGGCAACGTCATGTGCCAGAACCAAGCCTCTGTATCAGATTCAGACAAGGTGCTCCAGCCTTAGACAAGCACCAGTTCCACTGGTTTCCAGTTCCTCCCAGCACAGCACTGCAGTTTTTCTCTAGGGCTCACTAAAACTGATGTTTTCAGATGAAGATACTGACTGATAGGCGTTCCTAGCATGGTGAAAAGAACACAGCTTGCAATGTTATTTGCAAGCAATGCTGAATGTCATTGTTGGTATCACTGATCCCGATATTCCTTGCAAAAATCCTATAACTACTCCTAGGAAACTGAAGGCATTGAAAACTTCCAGGATCTCAAAGAGGAAGCTGTGCTTAAGGTGTCTGCAGTCTTCAGGTTTCAATGGCACTCGTTAACACCCCACTTTGATGCTTGCAAAGAGACGAATACAGGTATTGAGCGAAATGGATATGGATGTACTCTCTGAACTCCGTTAACCTGGTACGAGGGACTTAGAATAGTGTATTTATTAAGACACTGTCCATGAGCTCCTAATTTAGACAGTTCTATTCATCCATTCATCTATTCTATTCATCCATTCACACATGGATGTCAGTTAACTGTCTTACGGGACAGTAACAAATCAAAAACCCGCTCTGAAACTGAAATTAAAAAACTATTTTTCATTGCAGCCTGACTGTACTTCCACCTGCACAGAGGACAGCGTGGCTACCTAAACATCATTGCTTTCAGACCTCTCACCTAGTAAGGAGAAAAGAAACAAACTTGACTTCAAAATACTTCACTGATGGAACTTTTTTCCTCTTAACAGTAAGGAAAACCAACAGACTTCGGGAAAAGGAGTTGACCCATCAGTTACTTAAGCAATTTTAAAATAGCTTAACTTATGTTGTTCACACAATTCACTAAAAACTGTTTTTTCTTTCTCAATTTTCTACTACACACCAATAACACAGACACTAAAATAACTAGTGAAGATCCTTGCATAAGGTGGTTGTAGGATATTTTTTTTTTGTCAGTAACACATTTAAAATTTTATGGCAGCGTTTTCAGAATCCACAACCCCAATACAGTAATTGGAAGTGATTGTGAATAGACTCTGAAGATGAGTTTTCACCACACAGTGCAAGGAACTATCAATTCCTTGTATCAGACAAATTCTGTAAATTACAAACATATCATCTCCTTTAGGAAGTTGTGAAGATAAATAAAGTTTAGTATTTTCCAGCAGTCACTTGGAAACATATTTTAGACACATGCTGCTGTAGAACAGACAATAAAACATGTAGTATTATTTAGGAAGTGACACATAATATTAAATGATGCTACCAACAAAAAGGAAACTCAGGAAAGAAAACCCGCAAACACTGCACTAAGTTTCCTGTCAAAAGCATCTGGTTCCCACTGTAAACAAAACAATTGCATATGGATCTGTAACTCCCTCTGCTGTTCCCTCACTTCTGAAAAAGAGCAGAAAAACTCATCTTGCGTATTGGTTCTCATACCTTCTCAGAGGGTCATCTGCTGTTCTTAGACCTCCTTTTCACATCTCAGGACTACATAGGTCACGGCCACTGCCATGCTCCACTTCATCTTTGACTTCATTTTAAAACCACAGATCTCTTCACCCTTTTCCTTTAATGCCATTCACAAAAATCACAAGCCCTGAATGATTACTCCTTGAATGATACTCCTTGAAAGCCAGCTGCATGAGTTCTGCTCTTTCCCTGTTTCCTTATGCCCAGCTCAAGACTTTTCAAGTATATTCCTGAAATGAAGTTAGGAACTCAGGCTGTTCAAAATCCGAGATGACTATCTTTGCCATGAGTATAAAAACAGATTTCAGAACCATTTGTATTTCTTTGCCTGAATGACATTTGCTCATTTTTTCGTCCATTCAAGAAGGGGAAAAAATGTTAGTTCTATAAACGTATATATATAAACATATGTATGTTTTTACGTATATCTCTTCCCTCTTTCAAGGGCAATATTGCATTCATTTTCAACATAGATTACATGCTCTCAGAAACCAACTTAATTAATGTACATAGGTGTAACTTATTTCTAGTATTTTATATATTAACATAGGTTTAGCTACTGTGTTTTCACGTATCACTTTTTTGTGGTCATGAAGGCATTATCCACAGTGCTAAAATACCTGGAGACCTTCAGCTGGCCTCTTCTTCCTGCAACTGCTCCTTTTTGTGTTATCTACTACAAGCTGCTGCTTAGAACCAAGGTTTCACAAAGAATTTATATGGAACCAATGTGAATAAGTTAATTTGTGTAAAGATCGCTTATTGTGCTGTACAGAGACTGAGACCGAGTAAGAGGAAAAAAGCACAAGAGATTAAATAAAGTCAGGAAAAATTACTCCCCAAAGCCTTCTGATATTTGCTGCTACTGTCTGAAATAGACTCTACTGCCAACCTCTGCAGTCTTTACTGCCATCTTTCAGTAAGACTAGCCAACTCCAATGATATAGATACAGCAGAAAAACCACCAATCTCAAATTAGGCCATGATTATATTGCTAAATAAACATGTTGTGTATCCATAGGGTCTATAGTGACAGTTACTTCACAAAGAAAACAACAATCAACATCATCTTCAAATCAAGAGTCTACCCTTCAGCCCTAAAACTCTAAAAGAAGTCCCTTTATATACAGTAATAATTCAAATATGGTTTATAAGTTCAATGTTAATTCATTTTTTGTACCATGTTCCAAAGAAGACATACTTATGTGCATATTTTGTACATACATTTACAAACAAATCATAGAATCATAGAATCATAGAATATCCTGAGTTGGAAGGGACCCTTAAGGATCATCAAGTCCAACTCTTGATACCGCACAGGTCTACCCAAAAGTTCAGACCATGTGACTAAGTGCACAGTCCAATCTCTTCTTAAATTCAGACAGGCTCGGTGCAGTGACCACTTCCCTGGGGAGCCTGTTCCAGTGTGCAACCACCCTCTCTGTGAAGAACCCCCTCCTGATGTCGAGCCTAAATTTCCCCTGCCTCAGCTTAACCCCGTTCCCGCGGGTCCTGTCACTGGTGTTAATGGAGAAAAGGTCTCCTGCCTCTCGACACCCCCTTACGAGGAAGTTGTAGACTGTGATGAGGTCTCCCCTCAGCCTCCTCTTCTCCAGGCTGAACAGGCCCAGTGACCTCAGCCGTTCCTCGTACGTCTTCCCCTCCAGGCCTTTCACCATCTTCGTAGCCCTCCTCTGGACACTCTCCAACAGTTTCATGTCCTTTTTATACTGTGGTGCCCAGAACTGCACACAGTACTCGAGGTGAGGCCGCACCAGCGCAGAGTAGAGCGGAACAATCACCTCCCTTGACCTACTAGCGATGCCGTGCTTGATGCACCCCAGGACACGGTTGGCCCTCCTGGCCGTCAGGGCACACTGCTGGCTCATATTCAACTTGCTGTCAACCACGACCCCCAGATCCCTCTCTTCTAGGCTGCTCTCTAGCGTCTCATCGCCCAGTCTGTATGTGCAGCCAGGGTTTCCCCGTCCCAGGTGCAGGACCCGGCACTTGCTCTTATTGAACTTCATGCGGTTGGTGATCGCCCAGCTCTCTAACCTATCCAGATCCCTCTGCAAGGCCTTTCCACCCTCATTCGAGTCCACAACTCCTCCAAGTTTGGTGTCATCAGCAAACTTGCTCAAAATACCTTCTATTCCTACATCCAGATCGTTTATAAAAATATTGAAAAGTACCGGCCCTAAAATGGAGCCTTGAGGGACACCACTGGTGACCGCCCGCCAGCCTGACGCAGCCCCATTTAATTAGCCCCAAATGTAATGATCCCCTACAGATCACCCGGCTTACAAATGATATGGTGTTTCACAGATGTAAATAAGACACAGAACCTGCGAGGTACAAAAATTCTGAAGTAATGATCCTTTCCATGCCAGTGCTGCTGCTGTTTGACAGACAGTCTACTGTATCAGACGCTTCAGTTTTCAGATTGATGCACACCAGGAGTAAATATGAGATTCACAAATGCATTGAATTTGTTTTATCAACTTCATTGCAGCCTTAGAGCGAACAGCTTTTGCTGAAAGAAATTGTCTCCCTTTTCCAGAATCTAGTATCAAACCATTTCCGGCGCCACTTTAGGGAACTAATCTTCCAGAAAATTAAACTAGATATTGGTGCGATTAGAAAAAAACAGAAAACATGAGCGAGGAGGGGTTACGTACAGCCAGGACATAGAAAGGCATGTATAAAACTGGACCTTTCAACAGCTTCTTGTACTCAGGTCAAAAGGGAGATCACAAAGGTTATATATACTGTGTAAGCCTACTAAGGTACAAAGAGTTTCAGTAGTGCAAAAGAGATATTCATATGCTAAATTAATGCTTTCAGTTTTTAGAAAGACAAATTCATGTTTAATTACCACATTGTATCTTAAGAACAACTCCTGTTTAGATGAATCCAGTTAACACAAAGTCTGTTACAGAATGAAGCCAATGGTTTGCAATACTTCACTGTAACAGAAGACAGTTCCGTTGTAAGACAATGCAGTGAGATAAAGAGATGAGAGGCAGATGATATGGTCTACAGAACGATCTCCACCTGTACCTACAGCTACTCTCACACACTGTGACTAGCTACACTGGATGAAGAAGTTGCCACCCCACTTCATCTCCACTTGCTCATTACCTTCAAATCTCCCAGCATAACTGCATGTTTAGTCACTTCCTAACCCAGTTCTGTCAAAATGATTCCCGTTAGAAAATCTGTGTTTCAGCTTAACTCAGATTATTTTTGACAGAAATTGTTTAGCGGATGACTATAAATGCAAGTACCAGAAGATCTGAGAACATTGTAACCTTTAGAGCTAGGAGAGGAAATAGCAATGAGCAAGTGGAGACAGTTACCCCTTTCCAGGCTTCTGTAGCTGCAAGAGCAGCACATTAATCAGCCATAAAAGTCCGACTTGTCAGCCTGCCTCATCAATGAGAGCTGCATATCAAGGCTGGAAACTGTAAATAAAAGAAATAAGTAAATCTACAGACTACTTATTTTACTGCTTAAAATTTCAGATTGGGATTAATTGTCCAGAAATTCCAAAAAAGAGATTTTTAAATAACAATCTGGAATTCTGTTTTATGAGTAACAGACATGCTATTCAAAACCTATCAAGAAGTGTGACCTTTCTGTAAACTTAAGGGGCAAATACTATCCTCACCTTCTTATCTCAAATTATCATCACTAACAAAACCAAAACTACTTAATTATTTTCTGTGAATTATTGAGGTGAATAGTGACTGTGTTTTTCCTTGTTATATGATAAAGGAAATGGAAAACTACCATCAGAAGGCAGCAAATTATCGGTATGTGAAATACAACACTGACAGGAAAAGTACTTGTTACATAGATCACCTTACCTTTTATTAACAGGCTTCTCATCCTTGTCATAGGGTCTTATGAACCATTTTCCAATTCTCACGAAGTTTTTATCCATCAAGCACCTAGAAAATAATTATATCAACAATTAATAATTGTGTCTTAAAATGTAATTAAAAGCGATCTTTGAAAACCGTCAATTTAAGAGATTAAACAGTTGATTTTCCATCATACTGAAATCAACTCTGCTGTTTTTGGGTTCAGAGTTCCATGCAATTTCTCCACTTCCTGTTTTCCCACGAGTCACAGCACAATCACTGCCCAGTCTCACTGATGCTGATCTCCACACACACATTCTGCCCCATCTTTGACAGAATCCCTTCTGCTCCATGCTACTCTTTTTGCTGAATGATCCATCGCTTTATTTTTCGAACCCCTCTTCCTGAGCAAAGATGATTCATAACATATTTTCTACACTGTGTTTCTCTGAGATTTCATGATGAAGAATAATGTATTTTTGGCATGCAAATGACATAATATAACTTCCTGTAATTCATATGCCATTGTTAGTTTATACTAACCAAAACTTAACAGAGAACCATTTTTTCTTCACGTGATCCGCAACATTATTTCAGATCACTTAGATAATTGCTGTTTTCTCTCTCATAAAACCTTTCTTCAGCAAACATATTCCTATGTGACTAAATTCAGAGCAGTAAGTTGTCTGCTTTCTGTGATACTGTTAGAAGCGCACAAGTTCTTTACAGAAAAAGCAGGTTCTAGCAGGTTCTGTGGCTTTAAAGAGAGCAGTGAGAATCCAAAGCAATCGATAATCATTTTAGGCTGGCAAGTTACAGAAGTGCTTGATGACTGCCTAAGTCCACCTGTACCTATCAATCACACTAGCAATATGCTAAAACAATTTAAATATGCTTTTGTACCTTATATTTGTAGTGGAACATACAACCTGAAGGGATCACATACAGAAATTTGTTAGAAAGGCTTCTTTTTCAGTAAGGTAAATATTATGGTTTGCAAATTTTGAAAAACTGGTTGTTGCCAGTGGTTCATATTTCAATGTGTTTACAAATTGCAAGCATTACACAAGCTTTCCCTGCGCATTTCAGGTCTAAATATTATTTCATTCCTGGGATAGAAGAACTATACATCTCCATTCGTCAAAGTTTTTCAATCATTTATTTCTATAGCAGTAGCTAGAGAATAACTAAAAAATAGTCATATGAAGTGTTGTGGGAAAACACGTTCTTCAAAGCTTAGAAAAACTGTATGACACGTAATTTAAAACTAGCAAATCTAGTATAGATAGATAGGAAACAGGCAACAGACAACATAGGTACCAATATGTTCCCTATTCTTTGGTATAAATTTGGCAGGGTTTTTGAAAATTAAAACTAGGCTGAAGAAAACTCGAAGAGCAGCATTTCTCATTTAAAGCAAAAAGAATCCAGTTCAATTGAATATCCTGATATCTTTAACTGAATTGGGAAGCTAAACCAGGAGAGATCTAGAGACACGGATCTTGTGCTGGCAGAAAAGAAAAGCGCTTCAGTAAGTGTTTCTCTAGGAAAGATTTGCTGTCTGAGAAAGTCTTTCACTGTCAGCACACTTTATAAAAACAAAGGAAGTCTGTAGTGCTTACATTAAATGCCTAAAGAAAATAACCTATACTAGCAAAAAAATGTAATAAACTCCCCGCACATACACACACTTCAATGCCACATCATCATGTCTCAGGACAGCAGGCTTAACCGCCTCCAGCTAATGGTAATTTCCCAGCAAAGAGTCTTCATGTGTAGAGTTGGCCTTAAAAATCAGCCACCCTTTGCATGCTAAGTCAAGTCTCAGGTTATTCAAAGTATAATCCCCTACGAAAGGGGAAGCATGATTGCAGAAGCATGGATCTCAAAGATTCGTCAGAGTGAACAATTAATGACAGCATTGCTTTTTTTTTTTTTTGGCTATGTAAGTGTCCAGTAGTAACTAGAGCAGTAACAGTAAGCAGTAACGATGAAAGTGAGTAAAAAAAAAAAGATGCTGGTCATAAACCCCCCAAATATACACTTAAAAGCAGTTATTTAATCATATGAAATAGAGACATAAAATACTTTGAACTCCTTGGCTCATTTCTCTAGTTAAGGCTGAGTGATATTTTCTTCATAAACAGTACAGCTGTTATAGCATTTCACTATCAGTTGACCTCTCATATTTCTGATTTTACTTTTCTAAGATAAAATGACCTGAGGAGGGTATACTAATGATTATAAAATAGTACTGTAGTATTTTCAGTATTATGTCCTCAGATCTTATAAAGATTTTCTAAATGGCAAGCCACCAAGCCACTGGGGAGAGCAGACAACATACCTCTGTCTTCTTCACTCGGTTATACTGAATTCAGGGGCAGGCTGAAGGGGACAAAAGTAGCCTGAAATGTTTCTTCATCCCTGTCATAGCCAACATGGGCTTGATTGAGGGGATTCTTATTTTAATTTGTTGCCAATTATCAGGAACTTCTGATCACTAATTTGGGTACTAAGAAAAAAAACAAGCTCCCCCCTCTCCTTGGCCACAACTCTCCCCTTCGGCCCACAGAGGCCGACGCTCCGTAACAGGCTGAGCAATCCCAAGGAGCGACGGTGTTAACTTCTTGGAAAGTCCAAACCACCCCTGCTACATCTTGGTTGGACATGAGAGGTTTCAGAGACAGGAATATCCTGCCCTTCAGTAACTGTAAAATCAACTAAATTATTTCAAGCTAAGGCCACAGCCCTGTCACTTCCTGATAAGATCAAAAAGAAGTTTAAGACTTCTTGTTGATTAATCAAGCTTTTCCTAAGCACAGGATAAAATGAGTCTTTAAGAAAGAGAGAACAATATTTCACTCTTTAATAAAGCCTGCACACTTACTGCTGTTATTTTTAATGAAATGATTATGATGTTAAGATTTCATATGGCAAAGAAAGCCGCCAAAAATGGGATAATTTAAAATAAACTCGGCCTAAAATTGAGGTAGCTAATTTGATAGATATTTGGCAAACCACCATTTTCAGTCACCTTGCCAACTACTTCATTAGGATTACAAACTAAAGGGCTTCCCACAGGCCTCCATTGCGGCTCCTATGTAGCACGAGGCCTGCGTGGGGTTCCACCTCAGGAGCAGGCCGCCACGTTCTGCCCTGCAGCCGCCGCCAGCCCACAGCAAGAAACTGGGAACTTCATCTTCGAGGGCGAGAGGCTGAGCCCAGGGCACGTGCCTGCTCAGCCCCGGGGGCACCCAGCGCCGCTCTGAACACCCAGCACCATGTGCCAGCCAGCAGAATTGCAAAAGCTACTACTGAAAGAGAGCTTGAAGGTGTTCTGTCAGCTGTGACTGAACAACTTCACTAGCTCTGCCAACTGTTTTCACTACAGTTTGTTGTGGTGGTTGATGTTTTCTTTAGAAATTCTGCTTCACAAGCTTAAAGTGTTCCAATAAATAAGAATATCCACTAGGAGCCACGCTTTAAAGCAAGTTGGCTGGGTACTACAGATCAATAAGCGTGTGTACAATGTATTTTTCACTTACACACTGCAAAGTGACAAACAGAGCTAGCGACCATTCCAGACTGGGAACTGAATTCCCGTATTTTTATTCACTTTCTTTTACAGTAGTCTAGACTGTTACTTGCATTAAAAATCCCCTAAGACCACCGATGAAACAGAAAAATAGGAAATACAGCACCTAGTCCTGAACCTGTGTAGGCAACCACTCAACGTGCTAGCAGGCACGAACAGGTAACTGATAATCACAGGGAAGTTATTACGCTCGTGGAAACACAGCCTCATGAACGTAATGCAAATCTGATTACTAGTAAGTAGATCAAAGCAAGCACTATACTAAATGAGACAAGATGAAAGTACTTTCAATTAGCTTACTTTCAGAGAAAAATATTTACTGCTACATTCTGCAAAATCACTCTAACACAGAGGTACAAGAGATGCATTACGTTTTTATTATTATTCTTATATATTAAAAGAAAAGTGGGAATAGCTTAGCGACACTTAATTCTGAGAAGACTTCCAAGTATGTAACAAGAAGAGCTGAAATATAACACAGAAAAGATGGTGTAGACCTGAAGAACTGTGAAAACAGATAAGGAATAAAATGAACAGTCTAGGTGCAGTGTCACACACTGAAGGACTAACAACAAGCTATTCTTCTGTATGCTTACGATCTGATAGCTAGGTTAAGAAAAAGTCTTAAGTGTATTAACAAATCGCAAAATAGTTTTGCAGTCAAGCCATACACATACAATGATTTAAAAATGATTAAGACAAAAAGCAATGCTAGGTTACACTAGGGCAGTGAGACAGAGCTGTTAAACTTCACCCTGAATATTGTGCACAAAGTTAGCCAGGTTGTAACATGCATGTAATTAGGATGACTGGAAGAATAGAATTAAGATCTTTTAATATCAGCTGTTAAGATACGTACTATTCAACCTCAAAGGGGCTAGGGATGTGATATAATAATTCTATGCAAGCATCCTTCTCTGTAAGAAGGTGTAAATTATACATATTTTTAACCATTTGAAACAGTTCCCCAGCAAGAAGAATCCAAGCAGAAAAATATATTGATATTATTTATTGTATGTTTAATTAGTCTGCACAGACCTTTATGATACATTACCAGATTCAGTGACTTATGAGATCCATTTCTACCCTGCATTTCTTGTACTGAAGTTCTACCTCTAAAAAACCTATTTTAAGATCAGTAGTATAAACTGTCTGTAAGTATTTCATTTTTATATTTAAAATAATGCAGGATTTTGAGTGCAATAGAGAGCTTCTTACCTTTCCAGAAGATTATGAATTGCTTTGAAGAGCAGGGTCCTACACTCATAGGAAAGTCCATTCTCCCACAGTCCTTCTTCCACCACTACAAAAACAAACATCAACATGCTCAGAAGAGGGAAGTACAGACATTTCACTAAACGCAACTCCAACATTTTTTATTTCCAACAGCAACATGTTTCATAAAGCTATTTAAATTATTGAACACATTGTCAAACTAGATTTAAACTTTACTAGCTGAAGACCCCAACTTTGAATTTAAATTGTAGGAAGAAAACATAGCTACATAAAAGCAAACATTTGTTGATAGTAAAGTATTCAATATTAAAAGTGGGGGGGAGGAGTTCATGATCATTCTTTGCTGACAGATCCTTTAGAATTTATGTGCAGATGCAGATAACACGAATCGTTAAAGGAGTAAAATCAATTTATACAACTTAAGAAATATTAAGAGCTCTGCCGAACTCTGTCATATGCAACTGAAGTTCCTGCACTGTCCTGACTGAAACTGTGCAATGAAAATGCACAGCAGATTTTTATTCCAAAAATCAAAACTGAAAACTTGATAACAGAACTGCAGAAATTTATGAGAGTGAAAAAAAAGCTATTCATCTCTCTCAGTGGAATGCAGCATAAACTAGCCACCTGAATGAGTATCTCAAGGATCTACAAACCTCAGAAATACCTGCTGTCCTCATTCCACTGCTTTTGGATTCTAAAACTACCAAGAGTAAAACCATTTTTGGGATACCTGTTCTAGATTCTGTACCTCCTGGCTGCAAAAGATTTAATCTCAGCCAACGTGTAAAAGCAAATGATTAAATAACTTTGTCAAGGAGTATGGATTTGTTAATTGTCTGAGTTTTGTCATTTCAATTTAACAGGAATACTCCGCAGAACTTAAGAAATGCAAATGCAAAATTCTACAGCATGTTAAGAACTGAATACTTAACACCCCTCCTTGGCCAATTTAAAGGATGAAACCTTCCAACAGCATGTCTACCATGCAGAGATCATTATCTAAGTATAGTTTACTCTACATTAGGTGTTTAAAGTAAACTTCTAAGGAGTTTCTGCTGTATGAAAAATATTAAGATTGTCAACAGTCTTCAAACTGCAGCTTCAAAGCCTCAAAATGCAGCATTGTTCATTATTTTGCTTCTTCTCCCAGTAACCCTAAGTCATATACCTCAAACAAGAAGAGGCACATTTTTTTGAACGTGTAATGTTATGATATGCTAATACTGGTAACAGCGTCTCTCTTTTTGCAGGATGAATAAGCCAAGACTTTTGTACCTAAATCACCTTATCGAATACCACAGTTACTTTCTCAGAAGAATGAAAAGGCAGACTTGTGCTTCTGGGTAAAAGTATAAGCCAAACATCTGTCCCTATAAAACCATTAAAGGCCTTTTTAATGCTTGCAAAGGCTTACTATTACTAAATGTGTAGTGTGCCATAGACATCTAACTACACACTTCTTCACATTAACTCAGATTTCACTTTTAAAACAGTATTCTTAAAAAAAATCATGCATTTTGAGAACTGTTGATATGTCTATATAGTTCATAGCTACTGAAACCTAAGAAATTGCCTCATGAATGTATGGTCTTGCATGCAAAAACTACAGAGTTGTCAAGTATATACTGTAACATGTAGCTACTTATGAGAGATATCCCACCTGATTTCATTCCTATGAAAACCCACACGTCAACACAATTCATTTTTTTTTTTAGACAGTCACAAAATTGGCAGAATTTGTACCAACAGTCAAAAGAAACTCGCTTACATGGCACTGAGCAATTCTCAAGTTTCACGCTTAATCCCATCAGAGCATCTGTGCCAGAAACAAGCATTGCATCTGCATTAAGAACCTCATGCAAAATGAGAGGGACAGGAATCCATTCCATCTTTTCACAGGAAACTTCTCACAGCTAGTTCTGGTGTTTCCAATCATAACTTGCTGTCCCTCTTTTCTTCTGTTCTAAAGTATGCACAACAGACTAATGGGATCCAATTAAAGAACAGCTCTTATCACCTCTCAGAACCACTTTCTGCAAGTATAATTTTGCCATTTACTCCAGAAGAAATGAGTTCAGATCGCACTGCTTCATAATTTCCAATGTAAAACGATTTTAACCCTACAGAACATCACTACCAAATTCATTAGGTACTTGGCATTGCCTGTATCGTTTTGCCCTGATCAGCTATGTGTGCTACAGCTCCTCTGTGGGCTCTGTGGTCCTGTTCTTGTAATTAATACTTCCTTATCCTACTGAAAATGTTCATCTCACAAGTGAGAGCCCGTACATGTGCCTGTTACCATGAAAATGGGGGCAAGGGGGATTAGGACTGCAGAATTTCACTTCCTCTCTGCTCTCTGGCTTCCTGATCCAGTTTTCCTAAGAAAAGGGCTTAAATAACTGGAACAAATTACAGCTTCGAGATGCAAATGGTGACCAGTAACAAAACTTGGCAAAACACTAAAGCTTAGACTCTCTGCCATTTGCAAAGTTCCTCCCATTGTAACAACAGATCTAGATTTTAGATGTTGAAGAGTATTTTGAATTCCTTACACAAGACTGAAGACTAGGAAACAATCATTGCTCTCTGTCTGTCTACACAATGATTTGTAATGCTTTTAACACTCAGTGCTTTCAACTTAAGCGCTCCCCTCCAGTTTTTCAGCACTGCCTGACAGCATTTTCAGGCATGCAGCTAACAGAAAGCAGGTGATGCTCAGGTTCAGAAACAAGCTTGTGCCAAGCACCTATATCCTGTCCTGAAGGTATGCTCTGTTACTCTGGTTGAAACATTTCTCTTCAGAGGCAGCAAATTTGGCACTACACTACAGCTGTGAAAGTCATCTTACCCCCCCCTCCCCCCCCCAAAATAATAATTTAGAGCAAGAACCAAGTAAAGACTGAATTTTAATAAGAGAAAAAGGATGAGAGAGCAGGTAAGTACTTTTTCCTCCACAGAAATCAGTTTGGAGAAGCAACAAAGCAAATGGGACAAAACTGCCAGCTTGCGGCTTTCAGACTGGGCTGACAACACCAGGCTGGTGAAACAGACCAGTCTCTGAAGCCTGTGTGTCATTTCCTCCACCTTTAATGACTAATGGAGCCATCTTAAACATTTTTTTTTCTCCCAATAGCTTTAAAAAAATATAGAATGAGAACAATAGCCAGTGTCCAATCATCACAGTATCATAAAATTAACTCCTTCTTCCAAAATTAATTATCTATACTGTTTTTAAGGCCATCACTTTCCAGGACCTGAGTAGAAAACCATTACTGAAGGGATCCGTTGTTTGCAGCAATCCCATTTTGAGTTGGGCATCAGACTGGGAGTCCTAGCTCCTTCCCACCTGTGCGATCTTGTTAGATCTGCTGACACTTTACTGGGATATACGCAGGTATCCCTATGCTTACGTGTGTCCTCCTGTATGTCTGTATATGCTAACAACCTTATCTTATCCTCTGCATATGTACACTTGTCCTTGGCTACTCTGGAACATGAGCAGCTCATCCTTTCCAGTAAAAACAGGCAGAGGAGTTTATCCCCTTCTCGCTGTCTGTCCTGCGAGTGATTTAAACACTACATTTCTCAAAAATAAGCAACAACTGTTGTTCTGGTTTTTAAAATGAAATCACCTCCCGGAATAAACAACTTAATCTATTATTGCTCAGTCTCTACAGATCTGCAACCAGGGGCAGGGAGATAACATCATGGTATCTCTGCCATTAACTGGAACTCTATAAACTCCTTAGTTGAGATACTCAGTCTAACTGTCCTTACTACATCATTCTCACATTCTTTAAACCCCACGAAGATAAGAGAAAGCCAAAGAAGGATATGGATCTAAAGAGAAGTGTGAAATTTTCAACTCAAAAAAAAAAAGATTCAATAGCCAGTTCCACACAAGAACACTGTGTTCACATCTGAAGAGAATTCACTGCTGTAATCCATACAAGAAAATGAAAATAGGCGCTAGAATTTTCATGTAAAAGGTGATAAAACACCAAAACAATGTTTTAATAGTTAAAATGGCAAAAAAAAACTTCTGTGTAAGTTGACATGGTGCTCTGTAGCAAAACCAGAAACTGGTTACAGCTCAGTACCTGCCAATTACCATTATCCAAGGTGTGTGTGCATACAGGATTAAGTTAAAAACCTTTTGCTTGCAACACCTGAAAGAGAACCCAACGCACTGTTTCTCAAGTGAAGTTCCACAGAAAAAAAGTGCTTCTTTATTTTCTCGTTACTGAGATGTTAACAGGAAAATCCAAGAAAGAATAATGCATATTTGACAGTCATCATACTGGGTTACGACTGGGAGGCTAAGGATCTGCTGCTGGTCTCTACAGGATGGGAACTCATCAGTAGTCTTCACGTATAAAGCTTTTAAGTATGTTTGTTATCATTTTGTTTTCATTGGCTCCAAAAACGAACAGAACATTTGTGCTGGTTTTTAACTTCATCCTTACAGATCAGATGTTAAATTAAAGGAAACTACAATGATTTAGACTTGTGTTGTACATTTATAATTTAAACATACATTAATGAGCAACTTAGTTGGTTTGGAGTCTTTTTACTTTTAAATCATTGGAGTATTAAGGTCTTCAAAGTGCCCAACGACTTTTATGAAGCCAGCCATGTTCTCAAAAAAGCCATTATAAAAATTTCAAGGAGAAAAGTCACAGCAAAATATCAAAGCAAATACTTCAATAATTTTAGGTCTCCCAGCAGAGACACTGGAGAGATAATAAGATCTCTGTTCTGCTTCAGTGACCAAACTGACATATTTTACTTAAAAGAACTAGAGGAAGGAAGGAGAGAAAGCAAGTGGAGACTGTGTAGGCATTGCAGAGATAGTTATACCTTTAAGAAATTCAGCCACCCACATTTTAATAATTCAGGTCACACTGCCTTATGCAGTTAAAAAGTGGAATTAGTTTCAAAGAATACATATTTCCTCAGAGCTATGTTACATATTTCCTTTTAATGTATCATATTGCAGCAACAGCTGAAATGAATGTCTAGACATCAAAAACAGTCTTTATCCCCACCTACTGCTTTTTTACCTCAGGCATCAAAACTAATGAAACCTATTATCCAGAACATTGAGTTCAGTAACCACATTGGCCACTGCAAATATGAAAAAACACTCTGGGACAAGACCAGTTATTCAGCCATTAAAATTACTGAAAATCAATTTCTTGCTGCACACTGCAGAAATACTGATAGATTAAAGCAGGACACATGGGACAAGGAGATTACTTCGAGGGAAGATTACTGTGTCGAACTGCTGAGGACGGGGAGTTACTCAGCTACTTAGGATTCACATTTGGAGCAGCGCGTGTTCCCCTTTACTCTTTGATATTTTGTCCCTTTCTTTCACGAAACATGAAGAACGTGGCTTCTTTTTCTTCCCTGTGTAGGCACAACTTTTAAAAACACATCACCAAATAATTCAAACAAAATCAGAAATTCAATTCCTAAAAGCAGGCATTTCATTTTAATTTTTATTAACTGTGCTCTGAAAACAATATTTCAGAGACCAACCAGCATTTCTTCTAAAGAACTGAGTTAAAAGAGTAGCAAAGCAATGCAATGGTACATTAATTCTGAAAAACTATATTACACCCATAAAAATCCAATTAAATGCAATGCTATTGATCGATCATTGTTATACTGCCATTGATCACCTTGTAAAATCTGTGTTTGAAGTCATTAGTGATTAAATTGACTTATTACTAAATCAGATTCAACCCACTTAGAGATCTAATTTCCTTGCACTGGTTATGATCGTAGGGAAATTGCACTGCTAACTCTTACAGGACTGAGAATTCATCTTGTCTCTCCATCTCCCAGTCAATTCATCAGCCAAAAAAGAACCAACCTAGAAGAAATGCTCACCGGAACGATCCATTTGTTTTCATTTATTTGCAAACAGAACTTACGTGCAGCTCTGAAAATACGCGCTGCCGATCCACAGAAGCACGTACAACGAACGTCCCAACAAGGCGTCCCTGCCAGCCTGAGTCCCGCATCGCGGGGCCAGGGCAATGAGAATCTTAACGAAGGCTCTTGCCAGATATTGCTGGTCAGACATGACTCGAGTTTGCATTTCAATGGACCACGAGGTTCTATTTAAGCGCTAGAATTTTCTGGCAGAGCTACGAAAGTAAGATTGTAGCACTTCAGAAAAAGAGATAAATAAAATCTTCAAAGGCAACAGCTGTTGAATATCACAGGAATACTACAACGCTTTAATTGTTGCACACTGAAACAAAAATTAGCATAATAGCTATTTATTGAAAAACAGATGGTAGGTAAGTATCTGCACTTAGATTATGTTGGCGCTACTTGCGGCAGTACTTCCTCACTCCTGTTAGGTTTAAAATCATTTTAACAAATATAGATTAGATCTTGCATTGCTTCCCCTCTTCCTGTCCCGCTCTCTCACATTCCTCTACACCTGCATGGTCTTTTTGCCTTTTTGTCACCAAACACCACAATTCAGATATTAATAGAGAAATTTTTGTACTCTCACAATCAGCTGCGTAACATCTGAAAGGGCACAAGAAACAAACTGGTCACATAAAATTTCTGCTTCTTTAGAAGTTGACTTCAAAATATTCCAAAAATCATGGGGTAATATCTAACTTCTCCAAAACCAAAATTATTATCCATGAAGTCAGTAAAAACATTTCTGTGTAATTATAGCTCAAGTCTGCTTTCTATGTAGGAATGCAAAATTAGCTTTACCAAAGAGCTGAGCAGCTCGCTTCAGAGATGTAAATGTTTCCAAATAAAATAGTTAGGCTTGCTGTGTGGTTTTTGCTTTGAATGCCTTTCACAATCACCAGCTCTGTCTCAAGAAAGAGTAAAGCGAATGTAAATAGGGCACAATTTTGTATGCAGTTTATGCTGCTTACAGCAAAGTGGGAAGCTGTTTGCAGTGTCAAACCTGCCCTTATGCTCCAGAAGATCCCCCAAAAATCCCTGAATTAAAACGTTTCATTTACCTCCTCCCCCTTTTTTTAAAGCAGTTTAACTTTCAAGCTACCTTATATTCTCCACAGAAGCCCTTCCTATAGAAGAAAAGCAAAAAACCAAGTTGCCTATAGTGGAAAACGGACTACAAGTACGGAGAGGTTCTCACCGTCTTCCTCTCAAGAGTTCAGGGGTAAGGATGCCACCAGGAAAGCAGCACTCTCATACAGCTACTCCAGGGAATTTCCCGCATTTCCTCCCACATTTCTGAACTTTTCCCTTCCCATTATAGCTCATTTTCCTCTTCAACTCTTTGGTACAAGAGCATTAAGAAGCAGTTACTCAGAAGAATGCAGAAGTAAGCCAAAGTCGTATTTTATTTTTCAAAATATGAATGTGCTCCCAGGAATTTCATTTGCTCTCTTCTTCCCCCTTCAGATTTCCTGTTTTTTTCATTTTGTTCCATTTCACCGACTTCCAGCCAGTGCAACCCCTGCTCCCCATACTAGCTGCACCCCCCAATTTCTGCCTTTTGATCTTCCTAGTTTGAAAGAAAATAAATCTACCAAATCTGCATCAGTACAGTCTTCTTCTCTCCACTGATAATGGAGAAAATGCAGACCTGTATTTGTCTTTTCTAAAGACAAATGTTTTGCATTGCCCAGGGGAGGGGCTCTGTGGGATGCAACAGGTTGTAGAGGGCAGAGCAAGCCTCTTCCAGGAGGGATTTGGGCAAGTCCAGCCACCAGAGGAACACGAAGAATGTTCTTAGAAAAAAATACGGTTTGTATTAATCCATACTTGGAAAGGGAAAGGAACCGAAAGCCTTTCCTCATTTGTAAAATATGTGAGACGTCACTCCCGACAAGCAGATCGAGCGCTTTGGAAAGCAGCACAGGGATGCTCTTTCCCCTCTCCTTGAGCACAGGTTTGCCTTCAATCCAACCGCACGGCTCAGGAGGGAGGGCTCCATTTTAACTGCAACCCATCAAGCCCCTGAGAAGCCCTCTCCTTGCCTCCCGTGAGCAATCCCTGCGGCCAGAGAGACGCGGGGCGCTCATCAGCATTCCTCCCACCCCCTCGCAGCCCACATTTGTGCTTCCACAAGCTTCCTAAAGAGCATTTTCCAGGAGGCTCAGCCTGGCTGAAGGCACTGTGCAGCGTGACCAAGAGAACACGGAAACATGATTCATTAGCCATGCCTGGAGAGATAACAATGGGACCGCTTCTTGCTGCCTTTCATCGCTCACATCTCGATGGGGCGAATGCATTGCTGCTGCACAACAAGCGCACTTACAGACAGGGAAAAACACGATCATCTTTAAGACAGCCTTCTTTTTTTGTTGGTTTTCAGCCTTACAATATGCCTGCAGGCTACCACTGTTTTTAATTGATACATTAAGTTTATAAATGGAATATACACACAAGATCTCCAAGCCATCCAGAGAGAGATTCAGAGAGATTCACAGGTGTGATGCTGCCAGGTCCCTCCGTGGCCTCTTGTACCTTCCTCCCACCCAGCCAGCCTGGGCTTCGGGGAACAACCAGATATAATATTCCATCTCAGTCATACACTTGTTCGTAACTGAGGAAATATTTGCATTTCCATTCTCCAAAATCTGAAGATTTTTTTTTGCATAAAAATTAAAATTGTGCTTACTTCTCATTCATGTGTCCTTCTGGTACTGTCATCCTGCTCTACCTGAACTACTTACAGCTTCTGCATTACCATTTCCTTCTTTACCTTCATGCTTTTTAATCTAATCATTATAGAAGTTGCAATTTTCATCAAAGAGTCTTCCTTAACTTATTTGTAACATATTACGAGAAGATTGCATTTTGACTTGAGGAATTCCGGAAAATATTTTGGAGCAGCTGCCCATTTTAAACACCCATCATGTCACGCAGACACAGAACTAATGGTTACAGGAGTGGACTACAGCACCAAGCTTGGGATATGCAGAACATCCAAGCTAAGTCCTCCTCTCAGTACTTTTTGAAACCTAGAAAAAGCATTGCTCAAGCACATTTGCTTCTTGTTTATACACCACTCGAAAATAATGTTTCCTGCCTAGCTACTGGAATTCATTATAACAGGGTACACAGGAGTGAAGTACAAAATTGACTTTGCAATTTGTTTATATAGGAACTTGCTGAAGGAGAAGTTGAAGCAATTTCAACAACAACAACAAAAAAACAACCACACACAAGCACAATAACACAACTCCAAAAACACTGCCTACCAGCCCCAAATATGCAAGTGGAGAGTAAATGCAAACAATAAGAACAAATTTAATACTGCTGGTTCTGCTTTGTTTGCTTTTTGGTTGGTTGGTTTTTGTTGTTGTTTTGTTTGTTTGTTTTTTAAGAAATTAAGCTAAGCAGTACGTTTCAGCTATAACACTGATGTATACTTGAGAAGGAGAGGGTCTTGATTCAGCAGTAGCCTAACAACATTGCAAAAATGTTTATGGTCAGACTTGGTACTTATATACAAAGTACTGTATCAGAATAAACAGTAAGTTTCCAGAGTCCCAGTTTTCTACTATTTTTGGGGAAAAAAATCAGAGTATGCATCTTCAGCTCAGGTATTAAAAACAGGAAAAGTGGTTCAAATAAAACTTTTCAAAAATGTGACAGTACAAGCAGTTTCTCTCATACACGCATCTTTTTCAGAGAACAGCAGACTTTCAAAACCACAGCCGCAGAACAAAAGGCTAAAAAAAACACTTCAGAAACAACACAACCAGATTTTTGTCATTTTGTTTATTCTGTACTGGATTTTAGTGCTCCCTAAGAAGCATGCCAAAATATTTTGTGCTCTTCTGCGAGCACAAGTTTACTGTAGTTTGCCACTACTTAAACTGAGCTAGGGTGAAATGACAGCTTTTTTTTTTTTTTTTTTTGCAACAGCATCGTATATCGAGTCCTCCCAGGGAAGGGCTCTGCTCCCGGGGCAGCTGAGTGTCAGGTTTGTTAATACACTTCTGGCATCTCCTGATAAAGAGCCAGCAGAGGGAGCTACGTGTAGCCGGTTCTTGAACTCCAGCAGGATCTGGTTTTCAAATCGAAAAAAAAGGGGATGCAAGATCACAGATGCTAAAAATTATCTTCTGACAGAAATGACCACATTCAATAACAAATATATAAAAAGTACGCCAATTTTGAGTAGGAAAAGTTTAATCGCTTTTTTTTTTTTTAAAGTGAAACCTTCCATACAAAACAGCTTTCGAGGCAGAGTAACCTTCCTGAGAAAAAAAGACGAGACCTAGTCCCAGGTGTCCGGTACCAAATCGTTTAATGGCCCCTTGAGAAAGGCTAAATAAGTTTAGTCAAAATCCAAAGATACCTGAAAATATTCAAATATCTATTAAGCCTGATGGAATTAAGGGCCATGCGGAGTATGAAAGACCACAGTTCACAAACAGTCTTTCCTGGAAAGTTTCAGGATTTCTGAGTTTGAGTTCTCAGTTAACCAGAGCAACGCAGTGATAGGAGACCAACTCCGAGGCGGTGTGTTTCTGTTTTGTGTTTTAAGTAACACTGAGCCTCACTAAAGAGACCGGTTTTTACCATCGTAATGTTGGCAGCACCTCTCAACACAGAAAGCTTCAGCTGTAAAACCTAACCGCTGCAGATGTGCCCAGACTCTTCCACCTCCTTCCCAGGCTCATCGAGATGGCAAGCACAACACAGGGCTGTGTGTACGGCCGGCCTGACGAAAAGGAGGGACAAACACTCCAAGCCACAGTTACCAATAACCTCACTAGTGAAAAACAAGCCCCCTCCCTCCCCACCCCGCCAAGTGCTTTTTTCAAGCTGGGAAAACTACAGATGCTCCTTCTGCTGGAGACAGAAAAACAAACTGGGAGCCCACACGTGATTTTCCTTAAATGGAAGGTATTACAGGAAAAAAGATAGTAAGGATGACAGAACTTAGCTCCCATAGGGGGTATAGCATTGCAGACAAAAAAAATTACTGAAGACTCGAAAGCTGTTCTGGAAATATGCAAATCCTTGGAAACATGCACAAATATCAAGATTTTACATGCTGCGTGAGACCATTACATCCTTGTCGTAATCAGCAAGACTGAATGGACAACTTATTTAGTAGTTGTTTAAAGCCAGTCCTGTTCTGTAGAGACCTCCCCAACCCCTACAGGAGTTGGTGCAGGCAGAAGGTGGGACAGGAGGAGGCTCCCCAGGGAGCACAGGGTCTGGCAGAACCAGAACCTCCTTCCCAGCGAGGGAGGACAGAGGACTTTCTATTCAACCTAAAGCGATGCAACTTCAGACTCCCTTTTGTACTTGGGACTACTTTTAAAAATCGGTTTAATAGCATTTGAGACAACCCATCCACAAAACAATCCCTTTCCCAGGCGTTTCCTGCGCTCACTGCTGGAGTTATTTCACACGCCCGTGTTTCAATAGGAGCTATCTCCTCACGGCTGGTTCTGCAATGCAAATGTAGTATGTTGTTCGCTTTACAGTCTGTTGCCATGGATATTAATGTGATGTCATAAATTGTTATATCTTCATTGCAGAAACAAAATGAAGGGGCTTGCAAGCAGCAGAAAAACAAGAACTCATCTAAGGAACCATGTTTAAGAAGCAACTCTTGTGCAAGTCAAAAAAGGCACACATTTATACTTCAGAACTGTTGCATGTTTCTTTCACTGCATAAGAATGATTTAAAGATTACAAATTACCTATTTAATTTTACCTACACAGAAGGGACTCCCCAGCACCAAATACATCAATATTTCTGCAGTTTATCTGTTCACCACGTCTGAGAATATCTTAGTTGGGTCTGAACTCTCACCTCGTGTACTGGGCAGTGGCTCCATGCCCCAGTGATGCCTGTGTGACCTCTTTCCTCTTTTTTTCCTTTATTTTGAGCTACTTTTTGGCCAGTTCATTACATCTATTGCATAAAATTGGCCACGTCAGAAGCAAGGAAACTGCAAGGACTTCGCTTCTGAAAAATCAGGGTTGCTGATTGCCCTGAAAAATAATTATCATACACACATTCCTGCATTTTTGTTCTTCAAGGATTCCAGGAATAAACAAAGATAAAATTTGTCTTTGTTTTATTAGAACAGTAGTTAAGATTAGGAGAAGTTCGTCTACTTTATCTGCACACATACACAAAGAGAGAAGGAAAGAATAACTTAGCTCAGAGAAAAGTATAATACAGAACAAAGCACACCCACTGTTCATAGTCCATTTACATCTTTTAAGATGAAGAGAGTATCCAGGATTTCTCTCATTTTCAATTAGTCAAGCCCTTGTTTAATCTTTTTCCCAAACAGTTTAGCTTTTCTCGAAGTGGATTTAACGAAGTCAAAAGACACACAGCACACAGCAACTGGGGGATGAATGGGTATTTCTGCCTGCTCAGAGCTGCCGACCTGCCAAGCAATACGCTACGTGGGATTCAGGCCCTTCACGCGAAGCAGGAATCATCGGACACCCATTTAGTGCCCCCATGGCCACCGACACATCCAAGCCTAAGTTCAATGACAAGCAACTCATCTGCTTACAGGGGTATGTAAAATGTTAAAGTGTTCCTACCCTCTTCAAACTTACTTGAATTCTGTATTAAAAAATAAAATAAATCCAAGTCCTTCCATTCAAATTGGCCATCCGGTATATATGCAGGTTCAGAAAAGAGGACAGATCTGATCTTTCATGATTTAAGATCACTTTCCCTCATCTAATCTGTAGCTTCTGCTTCCCTGCTCAATCTAATGAGGAGTCTTAACCTTTTGCTGTAAGTCTCTCCCTGCTTAGCTCTCCAACATAACTCATTACATACATTCTTGTTCCCATGCCCACAGCAATTTGTGGGAAAGAAGAACACGGAAAAAAGGGAAATACGTAAAGAACCACTTGTCTTTCAAATCTCTCCAAACCTCAAATGGCTTCTGAACAGCTGAACAGATAAAACATTTTTTTTTCTTTGACATCTTAAAACTGAGAAAGGTATTTTGTAACTACAGCTCCCCTGGTCTTTGGAAGATATTATAACTCCTTGTCTTATCACTTGCTTATGAGATCCGTTACTGCCAGTAAAACACACAACGAACAGTAACCTTCCAGTTCAACAGAAAGCACGATACTGCACGGTGAGGTGCACTTCTTTGGGAAGTTCCCACTGGCATCAGCTCTACAGCAGGTGCACACGTGTACCAGGTGTTTTAGAGTAATATAACTAATATATAATGTATGAGTTATATGTATTAATAATATGTATTAATAATCCATATAATATGTATAATTCTGTGTTCAGAAAGGGTCACCTACACACTATGTTCCTGCTCCTGTTTCTAATTCAGAAGCTTAAAAGGGCAAACCAGCCACAAGCTGCCATCACCCCAGTAGATGCAGTCATTTTCCGGATGTTGGAAACAGAGGGCAGAAGCTAAAGGTCATATGCAAGAATCTAATTGGGGAAAAGCGGGCAGGCCTTGGGGTCTTGTCTTCCACCCGCCAAACTTCACACACAAGCAAAGGGTTAGTTTAAGACCAAAGGCAAGCCAAAACTCACGGACAACTTTGCCACACTCCCAGATTTGTTTCTGAAGCGCAACTCGAAGGAAACGAGGAGGGTTACCACCCCTCACCTGGCTGAACCTTCTTTTCTTCATACTGGGATTGTATTACCCATTCCCATTTAGTGAAATCAAGGTTGCAGACCCACATTAACTACTCACTTTCAAAACACTTTTGGGTGGGTATGGCTGAGTTAGATTCCTAGGCCCTGCACGCAGTTACTTGAGAAATGTCTCTGCTGCAGGACTGACTGCCAACCGAAACTCGGCCGTGTTGACAAGCTCCAAGCAGGTAAACAACAGCTACTGTAACAAGGAATAATATTATGAATTGACCCTCCCTCAAGGATAAGGCTATCCCTCCTGAAATCCCAAGTCCAGCGTCAAAGAGCAATAAAAAGCAGGCAGGTCTATAAGACCACCTCCAAACCCCAAGAACCCGCAGTGTAGCACCACGCAGAAACACCAAACAAATGGCACCAAGAAGTGCACAGCCACTTGAGGAACACCTGCAGGACGCAGCCCGAGGTGGAGGTCCCGACGCTGGCAGACGTGCCCCGCTCACAGTGCTCAGGCTCTGCCAGCCGGCCCCTGGAACAGACCCAGCCAAAGCCACACGAGGACCCGCGGTGCGGCCACGGCTGTGCAGCTCCTCGCCTCCAAGTGCTTCTGTGCATCTGGCTCTGTGCTCCAGCACATAAGGACATAAAAATGCTGCTTTTCCAAAACCGTTATTAAAAAATGAGGCTTTATTTTATTAAAAAATGTACCCCTGTTTAAAAACACAGCTTTAACGAGATTGTAATTCAGCCCACTTCATTTTTCCTTAATATTTCAGTAAATAACAGCCATCTATTTATGCATCCTGAAAGAAAGACCTTAGCTGTCAAGCAGAAGGACCTACGCACGGAGCTCTTTGCAAAGACTTAATTGAAATTAGAGCTGACACTGTGATCCCAGCAATCTTCGCATGCCCTAAGCCGAAACTCTGTTCTGGCTGACCATGCAGCCCACGTCGCCGTGCATTAGCTTCAGATACCGCTCGCGCAGCAGTGAAGTGTTTCGTCCTTTTGTGCTTGCCTTAGGCCACAGCCTCCTTTCACGTACATCAAACCATCTCCACTGGACACTCCAGAAATTTAACAAGCAATCCAGGATGCTGACTGACTAAGCTGGGGAATCTGTGAGATCATTAACAAATGCAAGAGAAAAACGAAGTAAAAATCTGTTGCCAGGATGTCTTAACCGACAAGTAAATGCTGTAAAGGACATTTTGCCTTTGTCAAAAATTTTTGTGACACAAATACACACATTCACCTATATACCCAATAGACTGCCTGCAAGAACTGTATGTGTTCTTTGTGTAGTCAAAAATCAGCTGGTTTTATACATATGATAAATTACTCCCTGAAATCCTCACCTACAAAGGATGGAAGCAAAAAAAGCCGTACCTTGCTGACTTGGTCATGCTACAGAAGCAAAAAGCAACTCCTAAATTGATACACAAACACTCCCATCATTGCTAAATACCAGTCACAGAGCTCACGTTTAAGCTGTAAATTAACAATGAGAAGTCCCCATCTGAAATACCACATCAAGCTGGCAGCCCTGCTCAGCTTGATCTTTCTTGGCCAAAGCACTCCACTAGCTTGTAACACTTAAACCTAATCTGACAGCAAATGAGGCTTCCAGCAGAAAATTACTGAAAGGCTGGATTTTGCTTATTTTTTCCCCCAAGGAGAAAATAAAGGGACCAGAAATGTATCTTGTTGAATATTTACTGTAGTACATATTCCCTATTCTGGTCAAAAGGAATTATCAAACAATCAAAAGATCAGTGATAAACATTACTGACAATCAGATTTGTTTTCTTTTACGCTTTCCTCCTTGCTTATTTGATATCCATATAACCTATAAAATGCCTTCACCTTAAAGCAGAAAACTTTACAATTACTCTAGATATTAGTCTGCTGGCTTAAAAATCCAGATATAATAAACTTAAGTTTCTACAAAACTTATCGAGGTTGTTTAAACAGGGTAGCAAATATGGGGATAATCCCCATTTAATAGCTAGATCCATTTGCTCTGAGCCACCATCTGAAGAATTAGTTCTCAATAGGATCACAGCAGTGCCTCTTTCCCATAAACTTAATTCTACAGATGCATGAAGACTTCACTAGTACTTCGCAGAAAGTATAGTGAGAAGCAAAATTTTTTTTGATTTTACAAATAAGCAATATGTAAGCTCTTTTTTTCCTTCCATTATCATCACATTGAAGCATTAGCATATTCAAATTGTAAATATGCAGGTTTTCTTCTAACAATTATTACAGAGGATCTACAGCTCTAAATTGCACCACCTCTTAGTTAAAAATAAATTTAGGAAGTAAATAAACAAAGCCACTACTGCTGCATTTAACCTGCATTTCCACATCTTTGAGCCATGGAAGTGGCAGGCTTTACCAGTGACTTCAGAAAGGAATTAAAATTAGGTCAGCATGGATAGTTCTGGAAAATTATGTTCATTTACTTATGCAATATTTAAATCAACCAAATGACAAAACTTACCAGAACCTAACTAGTCAACACATTAAGTTCCTACCTTTAAAGATGTGAAACAATTTCACCACAACTGGTGATCATTTTCAAGACAGAACAGCAAAAGAGACAGACAAATTATTTAACAAGTACTTAATTTCTGCTGGAATCTCTCTCAACATAAAGCAGAAGACTCACATACTGCAATGGGAAAACAAGTTTGGTAAAGCAGCATTTTATACCTAAAATCCTCCTCACCCCTGACAAATTTGCAAAGAATTCTCAGCAAATCTGTAAGGCAATATATACTTTATGTTCTCACTACTGTCATTTTTTTTTTGCTTTTCACAAGAACTGCTTTGAATGTCTTTTCTTTTGACAAGGTGTCACTGGAATGATATATTTATTCTGTATTTAAGACAAATCTACCCCACTCAACTTACTCCTGGTCTCTATATATTTTAAAATGCCTTTTAACACACTATCAGTCACAGATTAGCCCCAGACTTCAGTTACTGCATTGCTCCACTGCACGCTGCCAGCAGTAGCTCGAGCCAGCTATCACAGCCGTAGCACTGCTACGCCCATGGGTGCCACGAGTGGCTTCTGAGACAAGGTTAAGGACAATATTTAGCACATACGTGTACCCAGCAACCTCGCAAGCATTGTTCATACTCAGTGTTCGAAACACTAAGATCCTAATTAACTGATAGTGTCTCCTTCCTCGTACTGTTCCAGAAGCTCAGAACCCTCAAGATGTTCTCTCCCTGTCCTGCGTCCTCAGCCAAGGACACCTTACGTCAACAACACTCAGTCCCAGATATTAATTGACATCAGATATGGTTAGAAAAAAATCATAACTGTATGAATGATATGAACAACAACATTAAAAAGATATAGCAACAGGCAGATGTCTATGAAATACAACTAGATTAAATCACCACTTTGGTCTTTAAAGATGCCCCCCAACACACACAGCCCGTTTCTGTTGCAGGATTCCAGGTTCACAACTTGTAGCCGAAGTTTCGCACGCGGTGTCGTGTCTGCTGGTAGTACTGGGACACCATCCTCCAACCCCAAATTGGAGAAGCAAATAAGATGGCAATAGAAAAGTACCGACAAGATTAATGAAAATTTCTTTGAACCTACTCCTTGCTTAATTCTTAGCAGCTCTCACTTACAAGAAGTGATCAGCTCAAAATAGCAGTGATGCTTTCCTGTAACAAACACAGCCAAATGCTGTCTACGCAGTGACTGAGGCATTTTTGAGATGTCTGAACCCCTTACTAGTAATTATGAAATGAGATACTAAGTGAGAAAAGGATTAAAGTACATGCTTAAGTGATATGCTAAAGAACAGGGTTATTTACCTGTTTCACTAAACACATTGAGAAATATTTTGGAAGCAGAGGTTACTGAAATATGGGAGATACACCAAAGGGTATAAACAGGTACTTGTAAGTGAGCCATTTTGGTAAAAGTTACAGAAGCAAATTTACCTAGGCTTAACTAATGGGAAAAATGAGTTCTCTTTTAGTTTGGTTCATTTTTAAACCCTAAGTTGTGAAAAAGATGTGGAAGTGACAGGCATCATCCTGTAGTTGTTTATTAAACTTACTTCCATGTATCAAAGGAAGATGTAGATATACACACACACACACAAAAGTTGTCTTATAGTCTTCACCACCCTTTAAAATATTAAATCAATTTTCAAATAGATTCACTATTCATGGAAATATTACAGAAAGCTCCACAGACAATTTCAAACACAAAATAAAAAACTACATGAAGTACTCATAATGCTTCGGAACGATACCTTCCACACTCTGCGATATTCATGTCAAACAAGCGTGCGCTGAAACCTTGGAACACACAAAGGCTTTTCAGTGGAAGCTGTTAATTTAGTACTGGCTGGCTGCCCAGTGGATACCAGAATACATTTTAATCCAAACAACAGAATGGGAGGGAGGAAGCTCAAAAGCAATTTCAAATCTATCAAGATTGAAATATTACCTCAATACAATAACAACATTTTTACTTTGGGAGTTCTGCCAAAAGAGAATAGTTACCCTACAGTAACTATTGCTCTTTGGTATGTTATTTTTAACAGAGGAGTACACCTACCGTCTGAGTTAGCTGTCTTCTGAGCAGCTAGAAATACCAAGGAGGGCAGCAGGGGATCCAACATCTACAAGAGCCATAGGCAAATTGGTCGGGAGGATCTCCCTGCAGACTGCTGGCAAGAGGCATCCTTCCATGATCTTACTGGTAAGGAATTGCAGATTCACCAGTCAAAAAGGTACTGCAGTACCATTAGCCTGATTCTGGCACACAACCCAAGAATTACTGTCAAAGAATACAGTCCTATTTGCTGGCTCACCTATCCCACATTTTTAGATTCCTGAAACAAGCAGAGCCAATTTTGACATTAGCTACAAAGTCCTAGTGGAACAGACAGAAGTGGTTTCAAAACCTCTTTGATATGCCTCGAAATTTAGCAGAACTGTCGGCCACACAAGCTCAGCACCCAAAGCTAAGCAGTAAATTGGAGAGAGATATTCACTGCAGACGTAACGATGGGAGCCGCAGAGCATCGCGCAGCGCAGGCTGCACGCACACCCCAGTAGGCACGAGCATCAAATGTTTTGTCACACAAGACCACACAAAGTGCCAATAGCAAAATATCCAGCAAGGAAAAGGTTCATTTAACAACGAAACTAGAGACTATTGCAATTATATTTGCAAGGTACGATTCTTATTTCTACCTCCCAGTTTGGCTCAATTTAACTGGTTATCATTTTTTATAGCTAAAGTAGCGGGGGAAAAAAAAAGATCTGAGAGAAAGGATGAGTATGAGGATGAGTATGCTGTTGCAGGGGGGTGCATTTATCTGTACTTGAGCATTAGAGAGGTTTTGCTGTTCATGGATCAGTTATTTATAGCTCATCTGGGCAGCATCCACATCTTTAATTCCGTAACAGCTTTCCTTGCCTTTTGAATTAAAAATTGAACTTTACTCCAACTGATTCTCAAGGGGAAAGCATTAAATGTGCCACATCCTGTTCTTTGTTTCAAGGCGGCAGTGTGAAATAATGTAAAGAGCTAACACAGCCCTGATGATTACTGCATATTTCATTAAGACTCCAACACTCTTTGTCCCACTTAAAGGCTGACTACATGCTTTTGGCCATATGGAGTTAGTTAAGTAGGCCCTGCGATTACTACTTAGAAAAATCTACAACATATACAGATTCTCATGCAATTCTGAGTTAAAAAAAAACAACTTAAAGTAATCAACCATATATCTAAAGCATCAAAAGGCCCTGACTTCTCAAAACCTATTAAAAGATGCAACAGGACTCACAACAAGCAACCGAACCCAGGCACCAACATGCTATGTTTATTTTTGAGCACTGTTTTTCCTGAGTTTAGGGAAACCCAGTACTTTAAAATCAAAAGCCAGTTGTTGCTTATCAGGCCACAATACACGGCTGATAGGTGTTTCCCATGAACTGCAGGCCACCCTAACCACCAGCTTCTGTTAACGGAGTTACTTTTGTTGTCCATCATCTGAGCAAAGCTTTTAAGCAACCTAATTTTGCTGGATCACTTTTTGGCTCTGTAATGAGTCAGAGATGAATTTGTGACCAAAACCGGTTCACTTGGGGCGTTAGAAGAGACTGCCTAGGGGGTCCAAGACCTTCAACTGCGAAGAACCCGTGAGTCATGTCCCAGTGGCACGCCACCCGTGGGTGCCAGCGCCCAGTCCGCAGACAGGTGCCCATTTTCTCCAACTCTCTGGACACAGGACTGGTTAGTTAAATAGAACTGGGCAGTCAAAATAATTTGATAATTGTTGTACCACATCTGGGAAAGGAAGACACAATAATGTAATCTTTATTGACAATTCTATTTAAGTTTACAATGGACCCTTTGAAAGCGATCGCTTCCTTCTGCTCCTGCCATGCAGCCTCAGAAGCAGCTCTCCCCCTGCCATGCTGCCTGCCCCGTGCTCACAGACCTTTGCCAAGCGAGCAGAGATGGCACCTAGCAGCCAGCAGAGACAGGGCACATTGAATCAAGGTGATTTTCTGAGGTCTTTGGCCTGGTAAATTTCATAACTGAATCCTGACAACTCCTCAAGACACACCAAAACCACTCATCTCCCTGCCCAAAAAACAGACAAAACTAGTATCTGCTGCTGAATTTGGTACTCGGGTGTTTGCTACTTAGGATACAAAGCAAACTGAAGTGTAGATGACGAAAAAAATGGGCAGAATTTCTGCAAAGATTAAAGACCATCTTCACCAAATTTTTGTATTTCTTAGCCAGAATTTCTTTTCCAGAACCAGTTCTCTTCCCTCAGCTCGTCCCAAGCACAGACCTACCTACCAGCTCCTAGTGGCTTACCAACAACTCCGCTGGGCAAGCCTTTAACGTCAAACGCCCAAAATGCAAACTTTTTCATACGCTCATAACGACAGCTTCTTCTCAGTGGCCCAAAGTAAATGCTGTATTTTCACATGGCTGCACATGAGGAAAAAAACTCAAGGAGACGGAAAGAGGAGGTGAGGAATGAGGACAGAGCACGGATTGGAGTTTTTGCAGGGCTCCTTCACCTGCTGCTGCTCCCCAGGGACGCCATGCTCACTCCTTCCCCACCCTACAGCCCCAGTCCGATGCAGGGGAGCCAGAGGACAAGCAGAAGGAACAGAACTCCCACTTCCTCATGAACCAGTGCAAGGAAAGCCCCAGAAGAGAACAAAACCTAACAGAAGAAAAACACCACCTATAATTGCCCAGATCTGAGTAGCTGAAAGATGTTTTCCTTCTTCTCATTAATTTCAATGTAAATTGCAACACTTTTGAAAAATTAACGTTATTACATCCCAGCAGAGTACTGCTGCATACATTCATCAGCATACACAACACAACATCATAATCCAGTAACTTTGATTTAGAAGCAGCCCATTTTCAACAGCTAAAACGAGAATCTGATTATTTAACCACAGAGGATTTCTGCCCTGCTCTCACTCTGGCAGGTTGTTGGTAATACTAATAGAAGATATTTAAAAGTCTTGGCTTTAGAGTTAAACATCTTTATATCAAGCAAGCCTTGCGCCTCTTCTAGCTTGTTCATTCGGGCCAGAAAATGCATAGAAGCAAAATAAATGTGTTTTATTTTAAAAGACTATTTTTTTTAAAAAAAGGGTGAGCTCTTCAGGATGAGCTAAACCAAGAGAATTTACATTTTCTGAAATGCAGTGCAACTGAGCTCATTTTCAGAGAAGAGGGTGGGGATTTTTTTCTTGACTTTGTTCCTCCAATTCAAAATGGCTGAAGAGGAGAAAGTTCTCCAAAATTATTCCATAAAATCAAAATAATCAGGAGCGATACTGACAACTGTCAGGTGCTATAATGGCATGTGATTTAGAGCAGCATATATGCTACTTTAAAAGAATTTCCCTGAGGGGGGTTCAGTGCTGTTCTATTACTTTGTGGCTTATTATAGTTCCGGTATTATAATGGATATTTAAAAGCAAAAGTAAAGAATTTTATGCAGAAAAACAACACTTACAGCATATGCAAAAGCTAGTTTAAGAGCAAGCACAGAATTAGCTATACAGATATTTTTTCAAGTTTGACAGTTAAGCCTTCTGTGCTTGTCATGCATATGCCACATTAGAAAAAATAATATTCTTATGTAGTAGTGAACACATGTTTATTTAATGGCATCTGCCCAGAGGGATGATATATTTTCTAGTTAGCATTCACAGAACTGTTTCTATCAAACCAAATCACATTTGAAATATCTAGGTTAAAAATGATCTGGAACGGTTTGATTTTCAAAAAACAAGACCTCTAACTTTTTAGAATTCAAAACCACTTATATTTAAAGACATAGTTGCAGTTACTGTGCAGCAAAATACCCATGTGAAAAATGCAGAGTAAATTAAATAAAGAACATTCTTAAAATATTTTAACATTTACGAACAGAAAACAAGGTTTTGAACAAAGTACTGGGAAATTTTACTCTGTTATTCCCCCAAACCACACTGGATATCCTGTATTATCTACAACTTTAAGCTAGAACCACAAGGAAATAGAAACTAATGCTTCAAATGAGAACAGTTTGGCTTGCTTTTGTTTTTCACTTCAGAAGTTTTTTGTTTGTTTCTTGTGTTTTGGGTGGTGGTTTTATTACTTTTTTTTTCCTCCTGCAAGGCAATGGAATATTTTCTACTTTGAGCGTTTATTAAAGGAAACAATCATAATGCAGAAAAAGATTGTGGTTCAAGACTTACTACTTAAAAAGATTTAAAATGTTAGGAAGCATTGGGTATGGCTCTAAAATAAAAATGAGAAACCCTTTCTTTTGTTCCTTTTCCTCTTGTTCATATGGTCATGACTTTAACAAAAACTCAAGATTCGTGAGTGTTAGTGCAGATTTACAAAGGCCAAACAGTACAAATTCATCCACCTTAAAAGCAAAACCTAAGAACGCCTCTCCCCAAAAACCAACCCCCCTCTCCCAAACAAATTTTCAGATACATGAGTAATACACATACGTGTAAAAGGCTAGTCATTAAATAAGCGATAGGATCACTTACAATAAAATGGGGTTTGGGGTCTTAGATTCAAATTTGACTGGAACAAGTGAGAGGAGCCTGAAGAATTATAACCTCTCATACATTCTCCACCAATGCTCATCTTTAACTTTGTTCAATTAGTAACATGTAACAGCACACCGAACAGCATCCATCCAAGCAAGCTGCTAGCCTGCAGCAAATCTAGTTTTATTCTCAGTATTTCTGCAATAATTTTCAGCCAACTCAAAACCAAGTGAGGGTGCATAGTTATTGCTAGAGCATAGGGGTTTTCTGTTTAGCAAATTAAGAGTCCTCAATCAGTGAAACACCACTTGTCTGACTTCTGTTTAGAATTCAGAAAACCTGCCGTGACATTTCTGCACAAAACACCATCAATTACTTCAAAATTCGGATGTACTGGAAGTTACAATAAACCTTACAATTTAGAAGACTTAGGTCTCTTTTGCTTTTTAACCTTAAAAAAAACTGTTTATGGTCAGAGAAAGAAAAATAGTTCTTTTATTAAAGCACCCTAAAACATTTGTTGTAACATCAGGCAAAATGACTGATGTTTACTGTACTAGATTCTTTACAGGAATTTCAGACACACCCCGAGTCTATCTACATTCTGGCCGTAATATCAGACAAACGAGAACGCCAGTGTGCAGCTGTATGACCACAGACTCGAACGCTGGCCATTCCTGTTCTCTCTCTCTTTGAGAGGCAGTAAAAAGAAGCAACTACAGATAGCTTCTGGATCAGGAGCAGTACAAAATTTCTAGTGAGCAGAAACCACCTACATCCTCATGTGCGCAGACACCATCTGATAATGGCTGCTGTGTATGTCACCCTGCAAGAGCGGCAGGAATTACATACCTTGGTAGAGGCGTGGACTAGGATCTGCTCTCGATTTAATCTGCATGCAGGTCTGCTGAAATCGTGAGCAAAGGTCTCGGAGACATGCATAAGCTTCTCTCAGAAGGAAATGTGACCCAGTCGTGCTTGCTCAACGCTTAAGGCAGGAGCAAAACGTACTTCAAATTTCAGTGAAGAGAGTTTCTCCCTGACTGATGATCGCTATCCCTCTATGGAAGTCTGAACACCTCTGAGATCCTCAGACTACCATGTGAGGAAAATGCTACAAACGGCAAACACGGGGTGTGCCTGAGGTGTCAGCATGAACACTATCAGATTAAAAACCAGAACAAGGCAACATGTATGCTGCCACAATCCCATCTCACTTCATCAGTGAAACCAGCACCGAGATAGGTGAATACTTGTGGAACCCACCACATAAACACCGGCACAAAAAAAGGGGGAAAGCGTTACTGCGATTCTGTGCAAACATCCTGGAAAAGAAAAGGCAGTATTTGAGATGGTATCAATGCCTGAACAGAAAAGCAGTGTTTAATCTACTGCAGGTAAGAACATAAACACGCCTGTATCATCTTCCCTGCTGCATAGCTACAATTTAGTAACGTAATACATTACCATATCTACAGCCTATTATTTGTGGCTGTATTAAGGCCTCTAATAAAAGTCCTAATCTTTAATCAAACGTGTTACTACCTACTTGTAGATGCACCGTTCTGTGACGGTACAACTTTAAACAGGTTGTCAGAAAATGAATCAATTGGATTTAGCACTCTGATGTTCTTCCAACATTTATATTGAAATCACTAATAACAAGGCCCTTCTTTCAACTGCACCGCTTCAACTTCCACAAAGAAGTAACTCACATGCATATAACCAATACTTAAAGAAAACAAGTAATCATGAATTTTTTATCTGTAACTGCACAGATGACTGTAGTTTGGGCTTTGGAGGGTTTTTGTTTTAAAACCTCTCATCCCTTAGTTAATTTTTACCTAGATTCATTATTCTTCCTAGACTACACATAGTGTTTCAAGGTGTTCATCATGTTTATATAGAAACCTCACAGAAATGGCAGAGGAAGTGAACCACAAAAGCAAATAAACACTTACCTAAAAACACCACTTATCTGACAGAATAAAAGCTGAGAATTTAGTTTCTTAAAAATACAGAATAAAAAAAAATTGCCCAGTTAAATTCTGGCTTCTGCAATTTTCTTCAGGCAGCCCCGTGGACTCAGCCTGGGCATCGCCTACAACAGGTTAGGCCCCAACTTACGCTGCACGTGGCTCTCTCTTCAGGATGGCCTGGAATTCCATGCTATATGTTTTTAACAATTCATGTTTAAGGTCGTCTCCCTCAGAGCACAAAAGCCTTCAGTCCAGCAGGGACGAAGGTACTGAAAGATGTTCTGGGCAAGCAGAGTGACGAGGCTTTGTGAGAATGCTGCACAAGCGTTTGGCCTCCTGTCTTCGCTGAGAGGCAGCTGCACCGAAGGCCCTCAGGGCATTCTGAGGCCTACAACGTTACGGCTTAATATCCATGTCACAACACAGCCTGCGTATGCATTCCATCATTACTGTGACATTTGCTCCTCGCCGTATACAGCCTGACCCCTCTCTCCATCATTTTTTCCTCCCCGTGTCTCTTCCATTGTCACCCCCACTCTGACACCACTGCTCAGTTTCTGTCAGAAACCACGAGCCCGCAGACGTCTGCGACCTGCAGCCACAAACGGTGACAAAGACAGGGGTAGAAAAGCACATCTGGAGGCAAGGGGGGGAGATTTAATTCCCTGTGGCTTTTGGAAGGAGATTAGTTTCAAATTAAGATGATCCTGAAGACGTGGCTGGAAGCATCTCCTTCAGGAGGCAAGAGCACGTTAAGATTTCCAGTACTGCCTGTGGGAATACAGGCTTAGGGGGAAACAGGTTCATGGAAACAAAATTAATGGCACAATCGATCACCGTTTAAGCAGAATTTCTGAAATATACATGTTGGTAAATTAGGGTTCATGTGCCATAAACACCATGTCCCTGCCTAAAAAAGTCTAAGTAAGCTACATATGTAACACACATCATAATTACTAATACATTATCCTGTTTCTATGCCGCCTAAAGGACTCAAACCCAACTGCATTAATGTCTAAGGTACTGCAATTCTGCTTTGGCAGCAAAAGGCTGTAATGCATAACAAACTTTTCCTCCAAACATCCACAGAGACCTTAAAGAGGCCATTTTCTGTTGCAATATTTTGTCGTGCTTTGCAAGAAACTCCCTATTTCTGCTGTTACAAGGAAGATAACATTCAGCAGCACAGCAGCCTCCCCCGTGCTTGTTTGCTTTGCCTTCCTCCTGAAAAGCAGGGCACAGTGCAGAGGTTGCTAGGATGACAGTGATTAAGAGCTAAATGCTCTTGATTGGAAAAGCAGTATTGCAACTTTGCAACAATTCTTTGTGCCTTTATCATTATTATGCTGGAAATTTTGGAGTTTGTCAATTTTGCATTATTTCATTTCTTTTTATTGCTAATGCTATAATAAATTTATCATGAGCTATAAAATACATCATTTATTTCAGATAGATATCTGAAGCCAAGCTGTTTGTCACCCATTAATTAATCTTGCACGGGTTTTCAGGGACAAAACAGAAACAATAAGCCACTGAATAAATGGAGATTTAATTCCCTCACCCTCTCATCTTCCATTACTCGGAGAACACTCAGTATGAGGCAGTCTATTCGACAAGTATCAACATATTAAGCACACACAAAAGCCATCCATCCTAGAAGTGCTTCCTTCAGAAGCATCCATTAACTGTGATTAATTTACACTAATTTGTAGCTTAAAGAAAGAAGAAATTGATAAGAATGTTTCAGTCACCACTAAGATGAAAATGGGGAAAAACACAAAGAAGGCAGCAAAATCTACTGCCTCACAACCATACGTAAATCAAGGGCCAAGTTTAAAGAGTATGACTTTGACTTTTTATCATGTTCCACCCAAGAACCGTTAGCATTTCAATTGTCAGTGATATTTTAAAAGTGTGACTACATTCTGCACTTCATGGTTTCACCTCTTTAACCATGCTTTTTGGTTCGTGAACCTTAAGAGAATACTAATTGCTTAAAATGAAGGAGTGCAGCATACTACTTGCAATGTGCATGCAAACATGCCAATTTATGAAAATTACAGATTTGTCTTTAACTGAACACAGCATCAACTTGATTAGGTGCATATTTTTTTACAGCTGCTACAAACTATTTCATCTAATGAGGAAAAAGATCTTAAATGTTACATTAGGTTAGTTTACTTGCATTTTAGTCTTATAAAGTGTCTTATTTGCTGAAAAACAAAGCATCACTTGTACTTATTTGTTCTCTTTCAGTAAGAATATTCTCTTTCCTTCCCATCCTGAGGGTTAACCTGCATTTGATTAAAGATCATTCAGAACCACCCTCCACACCCAAAGGCTCTAGAGTCAATAGTTATTAGCTGCTGTATACCCTCTTGCCTGCAGAACAATGAGTAAACTTTTTAAATTGCTTCCTTGCATCTTCCTATAGAAGTAACTACATTGTTCGTAAGATCTGAAAACACTGCTTGACATTTAACCTAAATTTGCACCACTAAAAAAAGCAGAATATCAAGAAATTCAGAAGCAATCCATGCATTTCAGATAAACTTAACTCTTGAACTCCATGACTTAGAACTGTTATCCTTCCATCTAAACAATAAATTATGAAATTAATTTTCAGTGTTGTCCAGCAAACAAAAATGAATCAATTTGATATACAATCACACCAAGACCTCTTAATTCTTGCGGCCAGATAAATGACTGGCTCCTCTTAATCAAAGGTTTAGGGAAGTTTCAGACGATATTAAATCAGAACAAATATTTTCTCCCCCCTTTCACTAGTTAGCTTAGGTTTACAAGGTATTTGAAGTTTTGCCATCGTATTTGTTTTTGTGCTTTCTACTGTCTCAACACCAAGTTTTTACAGCGTTTTCTGAAACCAAAAGAAGGACAACAGATACTACCCATGGTTCATAAAGCCAAGTGCAACAAATGTCTCAATCTGTAACAGGAACATTCCCTAGATAGCTCATCTAAAGCTTACCTACAGAAAAGAGATAAAGCAAACAATAAATCACCACCACTAACCCCACTGTGTACATTCAGAATTCCTCTAAGTGTGAGACTGAGAAGCGTTATTACCCAAACATACATTTCGAGCTTTTCCCTACCTTAGGTTCTGAAAAACAGGCACACTGCTCCACGTTTTACTGTTTTCCACTGGAGTTTCACAATGCTACATTACAGCTATAATGAGAAACCGATTCTGAGAAACAAAATAGCTGAAGAAAGCTGGAACAGAGGAAGAGAAAGAGCCTAAGCCCTCTTCTAAATACTGGCTGTGCTTACTGTGTTCTGGTTTTGGAGTGAAGATTCTGCTTTAAACATTACCCACAGCATCACCTGTAAGTGTCTTCTGGAAGACAATCAACGCATATTAATAGAAGTAAAAGGAAGGGGTCTTTTGTCCTACTTTTCCTAAACAGCATATGATTATTTTGAAGGCTCAGCAGAACTGTTTGAAGCTGTTCTGTGGGTCACAGCAACAAAGTAATTTATTTTTTTTTTAGTTTTGTGACCCTTACGCAATTATAAGTGAATCTAATTTGAAGAAAAACGCATTATACGCATATAAAGCACTATGATCTAACTTTTCTTTCCCCTAGTAAACACTCATGTTACTAATCATAATATTTTCAAATGCACAATTCTTGGAATGGTTTAAGAGGACAAGAAGAGTTTGAAGCTCAGGAAGTACCTTCCTTTTTTACTTTTTAATTGCAAGGAGCAACATAAACACAAAGAACGTGACAGCCCACAGGCTCTGCTGGAAGCTGTCTGACAATGAAACACAATAGCTCTCTAGTTTTAAGTGTCGTGCTTTACCCAACGTACCATTCCAACATCCTCCAAGGCACAAATGATACCCAAGTAATCACAGATTTTAACAAAAGCATTCTTAAGCTATTCATCTATTTAACATAGCAATATGGATCCAGACTTGAACCCAGTTTTACTTGCACATTTTGCCTTTAGAAAGCATAATGCCTAATAAAAATCAATCCTAGGCACATCACCTTCAGAAGATTTTAATTACAGAAAGAGAGATTATGGCCACATCCTCAGATTCTTTCCAGTTCCTTGAACAGAGCTGAAATCAAGCAACAAGAAATAGCAATTCTGGTCACAGCTCCAAGTTTCCTTCTATATAACGAATGATCCAAACAGTTTGAGGTTTTCTTACGGCTCCATTCCAAAGTTGATTCTGCTCATGGCTCCAATTTTCCTGACCCAGCTTCTCTAATATTTTGTCCTGCTTCTCTAAAACAAACACACGATTCACTAATCAGTACTCTTGTTTTTGCAATTGCCATGTTACCTCACAGGAAACCTTTCACCTCCTCGCCTGGTGCAGCTTTTGCTCAGCCTTTCCAAAACGTTTGTTTTTTTGGTAGCTATAGATACAGTTTCATGAACACACAAAAATGGGATTATTCAATTTTGCCTTCACTTAACATACATGGTTGCTGTTACACAGACCTAGCCCCCCTCCTTTTCTATCATTTCCAAAAATATTTGAACAGACTCAAAAGAACAAAAAGAACATATTTAGAAGCCACTCAACTTTTTTTTTCTTTTTACTTACCCTTCAAACATTCTCATTTAATTCGTGTTAATTTGGAATGTTGCATACTCACTTCACTGTGTATTTCATGACTTAAAATGTAGAAGCTATCTCAAGCCACCATTTCCTGCTCAGTTACGGGTTTGTCACCTCTCCCAAGCTGCTCACTGGCCCCTACTTGAGCCCAAGTTCTTGAGCAAGTGGCAAAAATCCCTCTCGGACTGCAGCTCCCAAGGACTCCAAAAGTCTCGGAGTGTGTGCCCTGGGACATTGGCTCTCTCCTCTAACCCTGAGGGATCTTCTCGGAGCAGACAATTATTCCTATCTCAGCTTCACTTCGGTGAAGACAACACTAACACAGAGTTTAAGATGTCTGCTGTTGCTTACCCAGTTGAAAATTGAATTTAGTCCACAACAGGCACGCTGCAGTAGCTGAGTGGCCATGCCCCCCTCCCCTCTCTGCGCCCTGTTCTGGAATAGGGCCTGCTGCTGCGCTCTTGGATCTCATGCTCTGTACGGGAAAACGTGGAAAACTGAATTGTCATTACAGAGAATTCAAAGGAGGAAAAAGGTCGCAGTAAGATGTTCTCGAGGTTTTTCCACAGTACAAGGAAGGCAGCGAGCATTTTAAAATATTAAAATTATGAAGGTTGGCCAGCAGCGTACGTCATCATTTCAGTAAGTCTCCATGGCCAACACACATATCATGTAATCTTACTGCAACTAGCAAGACATTTCTCCTCCAAAACCTGTCTGGTAACATGGAACAACAACAGAAATTGGTGAAAATGCTGTTCTGCTCAACAAAGCCAGGGCCTGACTTTGTGCATTAGAACATGCTACACTTGTGCTTTAACAACTGCATATAAACATGACAGGATGAACTGGCCATTTAAGATAAGACAGATTAAATCCCATTTGTGCCTAATTAGCCACTTCCCCATGCAACTGGCTTTGGTTTCAGCATACAAAATTGCATGATGGACCTTTATATGATGATAGTTTGGAGGAAATATTTTCCTACGAGAGGAAGCAGATAACACGCTAAAAAAATAGCTTGATTATATCTCACAAAGTATTCACTCCCTCTTACCTATTTCCTCTGATTTTCTAAAACAGAATTTCTAGCTGGAAAATGGATTACTCAGCATGCCAGCCACCCAGGATCTCACGCGGGAACACCCCAGTGCCACCAAAAAAGACACACCTGTCCTTCATTAAGAACAGGGCCTCCTCCAAACAAATATCTCCCTTATTCAAAGGGTTTCACAGTAAGTGGTATAATGTTCTGATGTTCAAATCACAGTCAAGAAGAGGGTAGGCTGGTAGCTGAACCCAACTACAACAGACATTCCCACAGAAAGAAAAAAATCACACTAAGCTCTAACAAAGAGTTCTTCTAACAATACGTTCCTCTCAGGCAAAGGACCAGGTAAAATCCATAAACTAGTATAGAATTGCTCAAGCATTTAATTAAGGAAGATCAATGCCCTGAGTCTTAATTGTGATGTTTTTTGTACAACTTGGCATAAAATACTCTTTTTGTTCAATTGACATCATCTTGAGTCTTGACTGTTATATATCAAGAAATTAGAATGCTCAATTCAAATGAAAAGCAACTTTAGCCCACAAAAAAAGGAGGAAAAAACAAGAATAAAGGATAGAGAAAATAGCAAATGTATTCTTCTTTCAGCGCTGTATTACAGAAAGATAACTAAATATTTTTCAGGATATAAAAAGGGGTCAGAGCACAATGCATCACCATCGATGGATGGAAGTTGGAACTGCTCTAAATAGCATGCAGGGCATTTCATTCTGAGAACCTGAATTTCTTTAAGACTGAAATACTATAGAAAATGTTTCTACTTCTGAAAACAAGTCAAGCTGAACAAAAGGGGGTACTTTTCTCAAAGCAAAAGCTTTGTGGCAGAGAGCACTAACTAGAGAAATTTCTAATATTTATTCACTTATTATATCTAATCTCTCAAAATCAACCCTGTATTAAAACAGAGATCAGCAACCTTCTTCCTGTAAAGAAGGCCTGTATCTTCATCAGTTCTGGGTCACTTAAGTCCTCAAGAAAGATGTTAGCTTCGAAAAAATACTTTAAGCAAAGGAATCACAGCATAATTCAGACTGAAAACCTCACGAGGCTAACTGCTGTAACCCCCTGGTCATAGCAGGGCCAAACCTGAGGTTAGATTAATTTGCTCCACACAATTTGGAGCATCTCCAACAAGGCAAATTCTGCCACCTCTCCAGACAACCTGTTCCAGTGTTTAACCACCCTTGTTGGGAAAAGAAACAGCTTCTGATACCTAAGTGAAATTTCCCTGTTTGTGGTACCTTGTTTCTGCTTGTCTTTTGCTTTGCTTGGGAAAATACGGAGAAGTCTGCTTCCTTCTTCCCCGGAACCGCCTGGCAGGTAGCCAGCAGCAGCGGTCAGGGCCTCCTCCTTACCCTGAGGAGCTCAACTCGAATCCCGTCCTCCAGATGGGGTCTCACAAGTTCCTCGTCGGAAGTTGTAAGCCATTCCCAGAGCAGCAGGCAGCTACGCACATGGGCATTACCACCAACGTTCAACTTGTCATCCATCAGGACCCAGACCACTTCCACAAAGTGCTCTGCAGACGGTTGGCCCCAGCCTGCACAAGGCAGCCCATGACATGACCCCAGGCATAGCACTCTGCAGTTTCTGTAGTAACTAGCAAGGAACAGCCTTTGCTAATCTAGATCACCAGCTGGAGTCTGAACCACTGGCCATTTCTGGTGGAACCTCGCAGCTCAGTTCTCCAATACCCAAGATCAAAAATATTCACATAGCAGCTGTAAGTTTATCCAAGCAGAGTCCAGAAGACACCACTGAAATCACAAGGCTCATTCTTCCATGGTCTTCCCAGCTTTTTTTTTTTTTTTTAACTGGCACAGGCCAGAATTGTCCAGTAAGAACACAATATCCTTTTGAAAGTTACGTGTTTCGTATCACAACAAATGCAACAAATAAAATCTCTTCCCACCTTACAGAAAGTGACATTACCTCAACACAAAATATGTTCCTATAAAACAAATACCATAAATTATTTGTCTTATTCAGTAATATTTCCTAGGCTTTTTGCCTTCATCGTTCCTTTCTAGGTAAACTCCTGTGTTTCAATACATGAGTTTGGTGATCAAATCATTACCTAATTCTTCTGAATGTTATCAGCACATCATTTAAACTGCTGACAGTCTATTACATGTAAGGGCTAAAAAAAAATTATTACTTTTAAAGATTAAAAAATCCTTGCTCAATTTGTCTTTTTGAAATCATTCAAACGATTTTAAAAAAACTCAGAGCAGAAAACACCAACGTATTACTCTGCATTTTGTAGAAGATTTTGGAGGTACCAAATTCAAAAAGGTACAAATTTTTGGAGGTACAAAATTTGGAGTCACATTACCTTATAGCACTACTATAAGATACTGTGACTTGATTGACCCAGCAGTAGATTTCCAGGTCAACTCAAGGACCGCTACTCCTTTGTATAACATAACTAAACAGCAAAAACAAACAATGCAAGGACAAACAAACTGCAGGAAGCTATCCTCACCCCAGTAAAGCCCATGGATCAGCACACATGCAAGTCTGCTAACAGTTGTTCTGCTTCATAACTGCAGAGGATGAAGACAGACTACAAGCCATGGCTAACAAAGCACCTGACTCGTACCTCGACTCACAGGAATACATGCTAACAGTTCAGGTAACCTAATCCTCAGAGCTGGAAACTTATTTCAACAAGAGGCAGAGCAAAGCTTCAAAACATTAATCAAAAGCAGCTTTCTATATAAATACACATTCATTGCCCTCACGCAACTGAATGTGCCACAGCACAGTAGAAAATGGCCTGAGCAGAAAACTGAACGAGTGCATCCATTTGTCCATAACAGATGGACATGATGGACTTGTTAAGGAGAAACCCTCTTCTACCACTAGAAAATAACGAAAACAGACGAACTGCGTCAAAAATGTAATACAGTGACAGTCTTCTAGGGAGAAGGAAGGATATGCTGTTTGATTCTTCTAAAGGTTATTATCAAAACCAACACTTCAGGATTTTACGGAGTTTTTATATATCCTCATTAATAGGTGGCAAATATAAATTATGCCACATTGTAAGTGACAAGTAGTTATCACTGCAGATTCTACTTAGCAAGAAAGCCACCAGTATGAAATCCATCTCCGTAAACATTTTTGAATGTTCTGTGCTCTAAGAAATGCAGAGAAAAACTACTGTAATCTAAATTATGTCGCATTTGTGTGTGTGTACAGACAATGCCTATGATTAGGGCAAAATCTTGTAACTACATATGCATGTAGATACACGTGCATAGTTCTGGGAATTTGTTCTCATCACAGAGGTTGTGAAGAAGTGAGTATCTGTCATATAAAATCTGGGATCTGTTACCCATCCAACTGTTCCACTTAATCAAAAGCAAAGAGACCCGTAAGAGCTCTCTTGCTACTTCTGACAGCCAATTTCCCAAAGAAAGAGCAACTGGCTGCTAGCAGATCTTAATAATTCACAGGGCCTGGAGAGCTTTACCTAAAAAAAATGGGGGGGGAGAGAGGAGGCTTTTCTCTGACAGCAACCAGCCTCTTAAAAGAAGCAAGAAAGGCGTCTGCCCTGGCTGCATGCAAGTCTGCAGGAGCCAGGAGTGCCGACACCAGCACGCCCTGCTCCTCCGATGGAGTTAGGAGCTTTCCCATGCCTAGGCGATGTGCTACACCTCTGCCTCCTGTGTATCGCATGTCACACAAAATGCTTACCTTACAAAAGCACATCCCCTCAGAAGGCTACTGCAATCTTTTACAGGTGTTATTGTTCAATACGTGACCTTGTTAGAAATCATTAAAAGCACCACTACCAGCACAGCCAAATAGTCTGAATTTAAGGAAAAACAGACTGATAAGAAATTTATTTTCTCTGAATTGCAGTAATTAGAAGTACATACTATAATTTTTGTAGTTATGAACCCCCCCCCCATAAGCAATAATAATCGCCTAACTCCTGAAAGAATAACCAATAAATATAGCTCTAATCAAAATGACTGGCTCAGATAAAGCTTCCACGATTTGATTATATGCAAATTATAGATGAACTTATAAAGTGAAACAATAAACTTTTTCTTACGGAATCATAGAAAATATCTTGATATTTGTAACAGAGTATAGCTCTAAACAAGTATTCAACTTTATTCTTCACTATGTTAAAAACACATTTCTGCAAAAGAAAAGAAAGCCTGACTTGGAATTGAAAAAACCTTGCAAGATCCATTAAGACAATTAGATGTGAAAGTGTTGTTCAATACTGAAGGTAACACAGCTGTTCAAAGTATTTCATTTGAAAATACCTTATTTTTGAATGTTTTTTTCCCTACTGTGGTTGTTTTAAGAAAGCCTCCCATTTCTCACCGCACCACGCCACTGTGCCGGAGGTCACTGTCCTCTCACCAGCACAGGCACAAAGGTTTCAGGCTGGTTCGGACCTGCCTGCGGAGCTCCCGTGCATGCACCTCCTACACACTGTGACGGATTACCAAACTTATTCAAACTTAAATTCCTAAATTATATACACATTACTACGAATTCAATACCTGAAGTGAACTACACCTAGCGCGGTAACCAAGCCTTCTAAGATTGTTTGGTTAACAGAACTGGGAATGCAGGATTTGCCCCTTCTTCTGAGTAATGCCACTATCCTGCCTCCTACATCAGTCTCAAGTCTTCACAAGGGTGAACCCCGACATGAGCTGACAGTACTGACCTGCAAACAAATCCACGAGCCGCATCCCTCACTCCGTGTTCCCTGCCATGCAGATTCTGAAATGTAAATTCTCATTCACCATCCCCTCTAGTAGGAAAGAGCTCACTGATCAGGCCTCCCGACAGGAAACACTCACAAAGCTGCAGATGGCTAAAAGGAGGCACACTCTGTGCCAGAAATCTCTCTCCCGAGCTGAACACTTCAAACAATAACGTTTTTACTTTTTTTTTAAGCACTGCCTGAAGAAAAATAAGCACAAAGACAACTGGAAACACTGGCATACTTACATCACAAAATAAGTCAAAAAGCAACCAAACCAACAACAGTTGGAAAATATCTCTCACTTTCTTGTAAGAAGTAATTCAAGTCTATGAAGCAAAAGAAAAAAATAGGGTAAAAAAGCTTAATCAAGAATTTACATACAGAAAAAAAACATTTTTTCAGCTGTTTTCAGAACATACTAAGTAAGGAATAAGAGCATAATAAAAGGATAACAAATTAGCAATCTAAGAATGGCTGTTACTCCATTTTATAGATTAGTATTAAATGCTTTGTTTTCTTGATTTGTAACTTGATTTAAAACCAGAAATATGCTACTGTTTATTTTCTGGCACTTCTGTTCATTTTGTTTTCTTTTATTTCTGGAGAAAGATAAGACCTTTGTTTCCAAGCCCATAAATCATGAACGAATAAACGAATGCCTTCAGGGTTTTATATTGTTTTCATGCCACTTCAAGCATCTACTTTGTCATTCCCTATGAAGGCACAATCAAAAAAAGGTGGAAGCGAGGTTAGAGAAGACCAGTTTACTGGAGGCAGGGGAGCTGGAAGCATGTCTACTCATATTGAAAAAGCTGCATGTTGCAGCTTTACTCAAATAAGTAAATGAATAAAAAATAAAATCAAAATTATAATGAAAATAAAACCAGTACCTCCCCCCCAAAAAACAAATAGTATGATAGCTAAAACTCTCAAGATCATTTAGAATCATTTCTAAAATGACAGTCGAGACAAATTATTTTAATTTACATGTTAAAAACTCCTCAGTTAAGCTCAAATTCTGTAGAAGTCAAAGGAATGACAGAATTAACAAAGGAGATCTCAGCATTGGAAAGCCCATAGCTTCAGAAGTTTCATTAGTACCGTGCTATTAATTGACTGAATTTCACAGATGTCACGCTACTTAACGTGAAGTTTTACGCTTTCAAGAAAGAATTGTTTAAGCCAAGTAATTACATACAGAACAAAGACTGCGGAGTGTGCAGCACCGGACAATCTCTGCTACTTGACCAAAGAAGGACCTCAGTTCTGGGGACTGCTGGAAGAGAAGAAACTGCAACCTTCCCTGATCAAAAGACATGTTCTCTACAACTGCCTGCTGCTGCCTAGAAAAGGTAGAAGAACTTTGATCAAACACTTTTTTCTGTGCATTTTGTGCACAGAAGCACAAATGACCAGTCAGCACAAGCCTACATGTCATGAACTACTGCTTTACCTCCCATTTTCTACGTCACAGGCAAATTGTCCACAAACCAACCCCGATAGGAAAGGCAGTTTCAAGTACTTCCACACAGTCTTCCCTGCGAACAAGAGATGCGTTTAGGACTCTCCTACCTGTTTACAGTTCATATTCCTATTTATGAAATAGGAAATACAAATATACTTTCTCACTTCTTAACTCCTTTGTTGGGGCGACAAAATCAGTTCCCAAACTGTGAAACAAAAGTATGAGATAAAGCAGAAGTGGAATAGTGAAAGTCTCCAAAAACCAGTCCTCCTGGGAAATGGCAGGTGTGCCAGTGGCCCCCGCTCCTTCAGCCAAGGCAGGGGACAGACCAGTGACACCTTCAGCCACCCTGTCCCCAGTTGGGTACCACCCAGGTCCAAAGAGTTTGGTTCACCCACCTATAAAAAGGCTCCTCATTAGCAGAACATTAAAGCCAGAGAAGGTTATTACTAAGCAGCAATTAATCTATTTCCCTAACCAAGACCTGCTATACAGAACTTAAAAAATGGAAATAATTATAATAACATACAACATAACATGCTGGAAGAGATTTTTAGGTTAATTTCTCAAAACAATTCAGGGAATTATGACGCTATTTCCGTTAAATTGCAATTCACAGGCAACTGTTTCATCTGGACACTGCTAATACTCCAACTTTAACCTATTCCTCAATGGAGTTCTGTCAAAGCCTTACTATTTGATGTAATTATGGTGTTTGTTCAACACATACCATTGTTTCCAAACACACCATGGAAGATGTAAACCTTGATAAGTTAACTCGCAAGAAAGGAAGCCAAGGATGTCTAAATAAATGCATCTAACATTATACAGCTACACAGAAGAAAAATCTGATTTTGGCAAGAAAGTCTTAAATGCCGTGACTACTCTAATAAAATGCATTTTCAAAAGAACTTAGAAAAGAGTCTCTAAATGGAAGTTCGTAAATAGAAACAGCAACACACGACCATAAACTTCTGACACTCACAGAAATCAGGACAGTTTTCCACGAATAAATGGGTTTCTTATAATGACAAAAGGTCACCAACTCAAATTCCACTCAAGTACTGCAAAACCTTTCAAAAGTAACAACTGTATACCTCTTCTGAGACAAAGCACTGGAAACCACAGGTTGTTTTAACTCTAAAGTCATCGAGTCACATCGTTTGTCTACTAGCATGACACAAGCACACGAGACTCTTAAGAGCGCTTAAGTCTCCTTATAATAGTTATAATATAATAGCCAACATATTTTGATTTACTGCTTAGCACAACACAGGATTTCAAGAGTACTCGAACGTCAGGCTTACAGTTACAGCTCACTACAAAACCCTGCTATTGCTTGTCCACCTAATGATGCTGTTTCTAAAACTACTAAAAGCAGGGTGGGTTTTATTCACGGTTTCACCTCATCCCCCTCTTCTAAAGCACTAAGCACAACTGCTGTGAAACCCAAAATTCAGTTTAAAAGCACCAACTGACATGTAATAACACTAATAACGAAAGTCAGTCTAATAAAATACCTAATGCTATACCTTAAAATCCTCACATTTTGAGCCTGTAAGGGCAGGAGAAAGTCAGATAATTAAACAGCTTCGCTGTAAAAGGCAAACCCCATCTGGCTGCTGTTTGTTTTCCTAACTGCAGGATCACTAAGCACAATACTTGGCTTTTTGTAAGGATAAATAGAACAGAAAACTGGTTTTGTTCCCTCTCAGCTTTATTTTTTTATTTTTTTTAAAAGGATTTGCTATCCATATGGATGCCCCCTCTCTACTGTGCTGGAGAACAACTGTGACTGAGCTACAGGTGTGCAATATTAAAAGCTACAGGAGGGGGAGGCTCAGAAGCAAGGAGATACTACTTTTTTGTGTATCAAAAACTATCCACAAAGGCAGCATTTTTGCTTCTTATGTTTCACAATTCTCTGCCTGCGTTATTTGATCACAAGCACATCCAACAGGACTTACACAGTATGCCTGCAACAGCTCATTTCATCCTGATTTACATTTTAAAGAGTCCACCTACACATGACCAATATCTGCTAACTCTGAAAGATGATCCAACTGTTTTAATCAAGTTCATTCCTGTTCAAACTGGTCTTCTCATTTTTAACACCAAGGAACACTTAAAATTCCTAGTAAGTTATATCACTGTATTTACTAAATTATATCACTGTATTTACTAAAGGCAACCCAGTCCAAGTTCCTCACATCCCTTATGCAATTAACAGCTCTAGATTGTACAGGCACATTTGAGACAAACTCTGTTTCTGCAAACACTTTCCTCCTGTTAACCCTGAACACACACCCCAGTTCAAATGAACCTGGGGTATCCCAAAGGATGGCAAAAATGAAGTCAGCGTTATTGCTACACTTCCACCGTTTTCCAAATGCACCCTGCAGGCCCAGGTCATTCCGAGCTGTTTCTGATCACCTGAAGAAGGTGGTCAGAACAGTAGAGAGGAATGATTTTGGGCACTATCATTTGGTTTAGAGAACCACACATGTGTAAATGTGTGCTTTATTCTTCAATCATTCCTTTATGCAAACACTAGATATACCTACCCTAATTCAAACTTCTATAAGAACATACTGAGAAGCGACTAAGAATGTCACTTCCGAGACATGACGTGTTCCATTTACTGAAGCTAACGAGAAGGTCAAGTCCAACTTCGATGCTACTGCTTCTACATTTGTTTTGTCAACTCTGAGCAACATAAAACAGAAAGAATGCTATAGTTTACTATGCGGCCTCTCCTGAAATACAACTGATGTTGCATTCATCTTGAACTCCAGGATTAATTTTTTTCAGCTGTGTAATAGCACCCGAACTTCCCAGTTTCTAGAAGTTATGACAGGCACTTCCAGTAGCAATATCTACAGACACTGGTCTCAGGGCCAGGTAAACAGTTTACCATGCTAAAAATCCTTTAAAAATGCTTACCAGACAAATTAAAAAAAAAAGTAAAATTAGTACGTTAAAAACAAAACAAAAAGAATAATTAGCTTTAACTTTCAAACACCTACAGAGCAGAAGACAGAGGGTATCTACTGAGTTACTATTGAAGTCAGAGGGAAAGCTGTGCATTTCCTTGAATGGTTTCCCAAAACAGTGGGATTTGCCCCTCCTTCACACTGCCATATGACATGTTAGCTGAAACCTTGCATTATTCTGATACCAGTCTGTATTTGGGAATTCTGAAGGCTTTCAAACGGAGTGACTGCTTCAGAAGGAAGCATAGCTGCCTAGATCCCACATCTGCCTAGAAAGCCTGCTGGCGTCCCCAAGACCCACAATGACAAGTTTTTCTGGCACCTAGGCCAAATGCAGACCACTGCCTCTGATGCCAGCCCAAATGCACGTTAACATTAAGCTCAGCACTAGTATTACCAGTGCCAATGTCAATATATAAAAAGCTTCATTACAAATCAATAGGATTTCCATTGAAATGGGCTGAAATGCTCTCTCTGAAAGCAGCAAACTTACGAACACAGCATTCTAAGCTAAGACAGACGATGTGATATCCGTTACAAAGATGCTACAGAGCCTGACAGGACTTTAAAAGCAGCAAGTTTCCAGCACCTCTGGTTTATTATTAGAGTGGAACACCCCTAAATGTGACTTTAAATCTGTAAATTGTTTAAGGTTTTTCAAAGTCTTGAAGAAACACAAGTAGAAAGGGGACTAGGGGGAAGAAAAACAGTTCTCTCTCCTTTTCACTACACCATATCAGATTTTTAGCTCAGGAAATCAAAAACAACCTCAGAGATGTTTGTATTTATGATCTCATACTTGAGACAAAGAAATCTACCATCCTTTCAAAAGATTCTGGCTTCTTGATTGTTAATCTTTCCTATTAAAAAAATAAATCTCTCTTCCAACACTACCTACTCTGTCTCCACAGAGACTAAGTTTTGAGAAAGGTTATAAATTTTTGCGTCAAAAACGTTTGACTTACGACAACCTCTAGAAATGCCTCTTCTCATGAATGGAAATGAGGCTATACCTTCCCTCTAAGATGAAAACAGCACTTCTGTAATTAATTTGAAAATAAATAATCCTGCTTTTTTAATGCATCTTCCTAAACTACGCAGACATCCGTAAACGAGTATATTATGGGTAATACTGAACCTTAGGCCTGCGTAGAAGTATGTGCAACAACGTTTAACAGTAAGAAAAGCATCCCATTTGAAGTAATGAACAAAGAGGCAGCTTTATGGCTTTTCAGTAATCTAAAAATATTCCTTGTAACTTTGATAAACATACATTTTCTTTTTTCTCTGAGCTATCTAAACCCACATCGGGCCCAGAATAAAATAAATAAGAAAAAAGAGCATAAAAGCAAAAGCGAAGTCACAGCACCAGTTACAATGAGAGCAGTTCAAAAGCTACGTGCAACTCGTTATGTATACAAATAAAGCTGGCACGGCCTGTCAAGGGAATAAGTTCCATATGTTTGCACTTACTGTTCACTCTACTAAACAGATCCCATTAAATCGAACAATTGCTTACTGTCTGCAAGATAAGTCCTTGAACAGGTGTTGTGATCAAATCTTGCTTTCACCTTTATTGCCCTTGGCTAGAGCACTCCAAACTTCAGCAATTTCACTTAAAATTATGGGCCAAGTTCATCCCGAGTAAGATGGCATTACTTGATCTGAGCTAATAAAGAGATTCCTTGGAGGTACTTAAGCCACTACTTTTTCTCCAATCTTATTTTTGCAACAGTTTTATCTCAATAGCACAGAGTACCTCCAAAAAGGCAGGTAATAAATAGTTACTCCAACATATTCTCAGAATACAATAATACAATACTTCCTGACCATTTCAGGGTAAAAACACATCCAGGGTTTCCTTTGACTTGAATTTGAAACAGGGGTGTTTATGTCAAGAAATGCTTATTTACTTCAATGATCTTGTCCAGGTGTTTACTTAGTAGGGTCCTTCTGAGAGACGTGCTTCAAAACTTAGGAGTTTACAGCACCAGTGACCCACAAATCTGTGTTTTCCTGGAGGGAAGAAGACAGTTCCAAGACCGCCACCACAGGTCACCCAAATGCACAGCTCTGGTTCCACATAGCTGCTGTCCTTCGTCCTCACAGGGGCTGCTTTATTGTCAAAGAGCATCTGAAAGAATTCAGCAGATGTCTGCTGAGTTAAAAACTGAGATGCTCCCCCCCCCCCCCCCCCAATAAATCAAGAAAACAATGAAAAAGTATGTGGCTTAAAAATATTGTCTCCCCTTACTCTCTTCCTCAGATGTTCTAAATGCATGATCCCCAATATCTACCAATGCTGAAGATGCTCAGAAATCACAATTAATACTTCTCTATTACCACTACTATCACATACTGGCTATACTGAATTAAAAGTGATTTAAAAGATTCACTCAATTAGATTTTTTTTAAAAATGAATCGTTAAAATCTAACAATAGAACTAGAGATTACGGAGGTAACGCTTTAACACAGTTCTAGAGACTTATTCAGCATAAAGATTTTTTTTTTGTTCTTTTCTGCTAGAATAACTTACACCACCCATGAGGCTTTACTCCAGGAGTGGAACTCACAAGTGTTATTAGAAGATAAATAATATATTTTTCTCATTTTAAGTAGCATACAAAGTTTTCTCTTACATAGTACCTCTGGATTTATACATCAGAGCTGTAACAAGGAGTAACCTTGAACAATGACTATGATTAAGAATTTATACTGTTTTCTTTTTAAAAAAACAGGGCAGTTGAAACCTCTCCCTACTGGCATTTTAAACACAAGCCCTCTCGCCCAGGTAGCTCTGTCTTCATTGTGTGATCAAGGACAGCTGTGTATGTGTACACACACACACTACTGGTTAGCTGAAAACTAACAGATAAAATCCAGGAGCCCTAAGAGACCAGCCAGTGAACCAGCCAGAGAAAACCTACGAAGACTGATGTTACGCACAGAATCGGTTATCTCTTCTCCTTTGAAGTGGGAGAAGCAGCTAAGGGGAAAAAGCAAACCCTAACACCTTGCAGATTCGAGGTTTTAATTACTTGCCAGAAGTTACCCAGAAATACTGAAAGCTCAGTGCACTCAAGACAAACATGGTGATCACATAATCCAAAAGTTAGTACAAATTACTTAAAAACACAAAGAATAACGCTACCACTTCTGTTTCTGTTCTAGAATGCCGGCTCCTCTCTGGAAGACATCATGGAGGAGGCAGCACAGGATCCGCGCTGCTGAACCGCAGCGGAGAAAGGCAGCAGTTCAGGGAGTCCGGATTAAACAAAGCCTTGAGAAAGCCCATTAGGCACCCCCGAGTCCCACCCCCAAAACCCAGAATTCAGACCTGGAAGAATATAAACACGTTAGCACACACCAGCACGTGTCCCCAAATGCTACAGAGGTTTCACTGCCCCGCGGCAGCCTCACCTCAGCCCCACCTCAGCGGGAGTCAGGCCCTCACTGCCACGAGAAGTCTGCTCGAAACAGGGCTCTGCAGGCAGGGGATTCAGAAAGACGACACCGCAACACGGGAACAGGACGTTTATTTCACAGGAAAGAGGGGACCTCAGCAAAACCTGCAGGTCTTTTCTATTTTTCGCTTGAAACTAAGAAAAAAAACCCAGCCTCCTTGCAATAGACTTTACCCTACAGCTTAAGCAATTAGACTAGATGGTTATTTTAATACATTTATCTTGTTATCAATGCCAACTCACTAACATCTCCAAAAAACATTTTTAACAGCATCCACAAGCTTCATAAACTAAACAACTTAATTTTGGGCTCACCTAGCACAAATGAAGCGCCCTAACGTGACTGAACACCACAGTGCACCACTTCCACGCAGCACCTTCCCCTCAGCTTTTTTTCCAGTGACAATATTTCTTGGCTTAAACAAATAAACATCTTCTCAGAGCAGTCCAATATTTTTACAGCTGATAGAGCTGTCTCGTCCAACATGAGAAGTGCAGATAAACACTGTGCAGTGCGCTATACCCCCATAAGAAAAGCACAAAGGCAACAACAGACTGACAAAACACAGATCTGCTTCAAGAAGAAGTAATTCAAAGCAGCGAAGAGCCTGGGATGACTTCTTCTGAAGAAGTTTAAAGGATTGGTAAAATTTATTGAAGAAAACAAACGCTCACGGGCATAAGAAACACTGCCAGGGCATTCTCTGCGAGCACGGCACCATCAGACAGCACCAGCACAGGATTTATTGGCCATTCAGACCCGTGCGGCCTCTGAGCAGCCCCCCAACACAAACAGCTTTGGCTGCAGCACCGTGGCTCCGGATGAGGCCAAGGAATTGCTCCCACACGAGGATATCTGCCTGGAGAGCTGCGCGGATCCGCTGCAAACCGATTTACTTACCAGTATTTTGTCATCAGAGAGGTCAGTATTTACACTGCCCTAGGAATGCCTTTTCATTTCAGAAGTGTCAGGAAAGCTGAACAATGTTGAAACAGACAAACACAAATAAAGAGGTGCCGTGGGACTGCACTGGGGTATTTATTGCTCCCAGCTTCCCAACTGTAAATAATCTCCTGCCAGACTCGGGACTTGAAAGCAACTTCTGGAACAATATCCAGCCATCATCTCTTTTTGGTGTGGGATGAGGAAACACCCATTAGCCCACTCCCTAAAAGTGGGAATATTTTAACGGTCCCATTCGGGCTGTTGACTGAAACAAGCTTCTAGAGGGCTTTGAATCCGGCACGCAGGGTGGCCCATAACTTTATTGGGGAAGGAAAACTTCCACTGTGGACACTGCAGTCCCAGACACCTTCTCTATCAGCTTAATCCTTCACGTGCAACCAGCGAGCACAATTCACCTGCAACACGTTGAACAGCAGAGCACGGAACAACATGGCTGGAAAATCTGGGCTGAGCCACAGCCTTTCACCAAACATGAAGGACGTTTTCGCTCATTAGAGCCTCCTGAAAAAAAATCCACCACTTAAAAGGATAACTTCTGAGCTCCAACAAGAGGTCTTCTCTTAAGTATTTTTTGCGCTTTCTCTGTGGAAAAAAAATTTACTTGCACTGCTCTAGGCAGTGAGATCTTAGATAACAAGCTCACGAGAGAAAGGGCGCGTATGACTGCAAAGTATATTTTGAAAGTCTAATGCTATGTTGGCGATTCAGAATTTTAAGCAGCTCAATCTATGTTTTAGATTTATTTCTTAATGCTTCATATGCATTTCCAATAAAGTAAAAGATTAGAAAAAAGGTTAACAATAGCATAACTGCACTCGTTCTGATAGTTCTCAGAAACTGTTCAGCTCTACTTGTTCAAACACATTCAGCAAGCAGTGAAGATAATTAGATTAAGTTGTCAAGCCAATTCAAAGATGATGGATTCACAGAAATCTAAAAACAACAGAAATCCAAAGGGATAGTTTATTGTCATTATTACAAAAGGCAGTGTACATTGCATTCAATACAAATGCAGGAAGTACTAACAAGGGAAAGCCAAGGGCTCAGAAATGTGGTGGAGATGTTTATCTTAAACCTAGCTGTGCCTCTTGCAGATGAAACTGTTACTGCAAAAGAAGTACTGCTCTTCTGTTGGAAAACAGAGATACAAAGCCCACATAGTTCCAGAAGTGCATGTTAGACAGATTTTTCTACAGAAACTCTTTTACCATGCTACAATCTGAAATTTTGAAGATTAAGTAACACAAAACCAAACAATTTTTGGCATACACGTTCATGAAGTCATACTTCAGAGTTCCAGACATAAACAGGAGAGACCCCCACTATTTGTTTTTTAATTTATACTTCTGATACTCAAGTTTCTAGATGAGTGAGAAGTTTATTAATTTTCTAGTATTATTTTCAGTATTAATTTTCTAAAACTATTCCAAATAAAATTAAATCATAAAAAATAGAGATTATGCCATTTTTATCCTCCCCAAATAGGTACCCTGAAAATTACAGATAATGCCAGCCTCCTAATCATCCCAATCCCTGGATCAATCTTGAACTTCCTCCGAAACAGGTAAGCAAAATAGCTTTTAAACTGATTCCCTTTTAACATCACACATCTTTATAGCATAGTCAAGAGGAGAGAGCAATATTAACATGCAGACATTGCTCGTTGCAATGCAAAACAAACAACTACAGCAGTAGATATTGGGAATAATTGGGTATCCCAGGGAATTCTTCCTCCAGCGAGTTATCTTCCTATCACAGTTCATCTACATTTTTATTACTTACTATAAAGATATGCATACAGTACAGGAGAAAGAACAAACCTACGCTACCTTTCATGAGACTGGGATGGTTCAGGTTTGGACTTAGCGACTGCTTACTAAAGCAGGAATAGAGCTGAAGCTCCTGCAGACCTTACACTTCTGCTTAATAATGTTTCTCCTTCTCTTATCAATGTTATTTCAGGGCCTTTGTTTTCATATATCTAGTTAACACCTATTATTTTTTTCACTTTTACTCAATGATTTTGCACAAAGCAAGGTGACTGTAGAAATCAAAAGCACAAAGGCCAGTTAGTGGTTAGACTACTAGACCTGGCTCACGGTAAAGTTTTTATTTGCCCCCAGGAATGCTAGTTGCTTAAGCAAACTAAACACATTTGATGCATTTCTGTGTATAAGGATTGGAGTGCAGAGATCTAAGTCATGCCTTGGCAAGGTTTCATGGTTCACAGAGCAGGACACGGCCACAGCCAGCCAAGCCTTCCCCCGCCCTGCACTCCACCCTGCCCTGCTCTGCCGGGAATAAATTGGACATCTCCAAAATAAGAGAAACGGTCCGGATGTCAGCAACGTACAAGTCCTTCAAAACAAAGGTCTGTTGCTAAAGCCGAATTATTGCGGTTTATTATTCAAAAGCCATATCATAAATCTTCATCTGGCATAAAGCACTGTGTTATTTTGTTTTATTAGCAGGCTTCTCAACCCAGTTCCAGCTTTCTTTGATAGTTGTAACGGGTGAGCCCGTCTGATATTAGTTTCTACAGGACTGCACAGACACAGATAAATTGAGCAACAATCTGTTTGCCTAGAGAGAAAACTATTTTTTCCCCCCTACATATTGAAGTTACTTTTTTGTCACCTGGTTTCGATAAGCTGCTAAAGTTTGGCCTGCTCCAATTTGAACAGCTGCTCCTTGAAGATGAAGGGATGATGCCAGAAGTACTTAATAACTCTCTTAAATGGAAACACTGTTGAATCATTCATTTTCCTTGCAACAGATTGCGCAAAGACTTCTCCGTGCTCAAGTCCACCCAACCTTTTAACTAGAAATAGTTATTCTAGTTGAGATTTTTTCCTCTCCTGGCACTAGTTTCTCTTAGAAGCGTCCACCTGGCCTGCAGCCAAAGCTGTAAAAGGCATCTATTAAAACCAAATTCTGAGAGATGGGGGAAGGGGAGGTAGGGCCAGAAATCCAAGACAAAAAGCTGCACAGATTTCGGTTGTTACCTACAATGCACCACGATCTTTTCCTCTCCCTAGTTCAGAAACATCATTTGTTCTCCCCTTGTTGTTTCCACTCCAGCCTTTGACTTGAACACTCACTCTCGACATCAAAAACATTGGCTGGAGAGAAGATAGCAAACAAACAAACAAACAGCATCGACAACAGGAAAAAAAAAGGACAACGAAAGGAAAAGCACAACTAAACCAGGCAGATTCAAAGCAAGGTTTCCTACTAGCTGATTTAATTTTCAGTTAGAAATGGCAGTTTCCATCTTGAATGCAAAACAATTCACCTGTCTAAGCCTTCCTCAGTTTTGCCTCTGCAAGCTTCAGGTCAACTTGCAAGCACCATCATTCAAGTGGTGCATTAAGTGAGGAGACAAAAGGACAGCCTCTCTTTACTGAGATGCTTGCAGTCCAAACTTTTCCCATGTAACCCCTTTGCATTGCTGTACTGTGCTCCCAATGCCCTTTAAAGAGAACGCTAGCCAACATGGCTACTAGGCTAGCCAATGTGGCTATGAGGAGCGTCCCTGCCCTCTGACTCTCCCTTATGTCCCCAGTCAGAGGGACAACAGCGACAAGACTTGAAAGCAAAAACATTATGACAGTCACGCTTATGCCTATCAAGAAAAAAAGTTCCTTAAAACATAAGCAAATAATGTACTTCTGGGAAAAGGGATGAACTTAAAACCCCATCAGCTCAAGGTGATATAAATTAATAAGTAATTCACTTGTAGCTTCCTCACATTCACTTTTTTTAAAGTGTAGTTCTTCCCGTACTTGCTACTCCAATACTGGCACAAAGAAAGTTTAAGCTGAATTTCATCCAATCTCAAAAAACAAATGTTAACTGTAGTTTAAAATAGTTGGGATTGTTCACTCCTCCTCGGCTCTACTGCCAACTCAAACAGTGAAAAAATGATGAAAATAGAAAGGCTGCCAAAGTGAGCACCTCACAAATGTCAAAGTCACAACACAATACAGAAATACTAAGTCTGCTGCTTTATAACAGAGCAATTTGCAAACGTCCAGCGTGTTTCGGATTCATGTGCCTACACATCTAACATGTGCGTACCTTAATAAAATTCTTATTAAACGTGAACAGTCCTGTATATCTTTATGAAAATGTCGAGTTGCTAACTGGATTTGAAGCATGAAAGATGCTTAATATTCCATTCAAATGCAGATGTTTATATATGTATGTATACATACATACAGACATGTACACAAATATTTGTGTACACACACTCTTCATTTATCCAAGTAACTAGAAAGGATCAGCTTAAGGTGTTCTGGTTCTCAAACAGAAGTATTTAAGCCATAAATTAAAAGTCTCAGTAACTCCATAGGGAAACATTTTACTGAGCCCATAGTAAACATTCCTGATTGAAACACCTGCATTTAAAATGAAAGCTTTTTATAAGTTGAAAAATATTAGTATTTTGAGTATGGTTCCACCACAAAAGTCCTCTTTTCTGAGAGCCTACCAACTACTACAAAGCCGTACAAAGCCGTACAAAGTATAAGATGTTACAGTACATTTCATCTTACACATTTTGTGAAGCAAATCTACAAGAATCACCAACTATTCAAGATCTTTGGGAGATGATGTATTTTAGGCTCCCATTGGTTGCCTAGCAGGATGGATTGCTGTCAACATTGTACGCCTTCTTGTCTATTATTTTCTATCATTATCAACATCTCTTTTGGATTCTCCATCTCTTTTGGACCTGCTATCAGCAGCCACTGATATGATGTATTATAACTTTCATGATCACTTGCTCTGAACAAGAATGACAATGTGCTGCTTAAAATGCTCTCAGCAGCCCGAATTCACATCTGAACATATTTGCATTCTTACCATCGAGCCGTACAAGCCAACAAAAACTACCGCACAATTCAAGTCTAAGAATAAAAACCAGCACTGATTTGCTGAAAGCTTTGAAAAGAAGCTTGTCAGGCTGGCTTGTAGCTCTGCACTTCGATGCAGCAGCTCCCACCTTTCCCTCGTGAACAACCCAAACCAGTGCTCCAGCGTCAGCAGCAGCCAACCTGCTCCTGCTGCGCGAGGCCAGGTCCTGCACACACGACAGTCAACCCACTCACTCAGCACAGGACCACGCTGCACTGTTTAACTGGATTCAACCCACTGCGCAACCTGTTTGTCTCTAGCACAAACCAATGATCTCTCAAACTTTCCTGATTAACAACCCAAATCAGAACAAAGCGTGTCCACGTGCATCTAACACCAACAATATGCACAGACCCACTTGGGATGCTTCTGCTGGTGCTTCTGTTCTGTTGCTTTTGTTGACATTTCTCTCCTCTGAAAAAGTTTTTCTATCTAAGAGCGCAATCTCCAATATTACATATAGAACAATACATTTTCTTGATTTTGCAAAGCCTATGTATTGCAGATTTTCTGTGGCAGAAGTTTGTAAGAGTTCTTTTCAGTAGGTTTTGGGTTTTTTGTTTTTGTTCTGCCATCTGGCCATTGCTGAATAATTTTCCTCCTGAACTTGTTAAGTGGCAAGAATTTGGTTTGGAATCTGCTTTTTAGATACAGAATCACAGCAGCTTTCAGCTACTGAATGGCCTGACACAGTCTCGACAAGGTATTTTGGGAGTACAGAGCAAGTTTTGCGCAGAAAACGGTAAGACCTCGCAACAGAAGAATCTACGTACAAGGCGACAGTTTATGCAGTTTGCAAAGACATTTTGGTTTGAGTCACTGTAACACCAGCTTGAAATGAGTTTTTCCACAGGGCAGACACCTTTTTAATAAAGTAATGGCAAACTCACAGAATCCTTTTCCTATTTTGAAGTGTCTGTTTTATCGTAAACATTCTGTGCGTAAAACCTACCAACTTCAGCTATTACGTGACCGCAGACAGACATACAGATACTGCAGATTCATAAAAACGTCATCTAATCACTTCCTCTGCCGTTCGAACGGTTCGCATTTCCCATGCCACAACCTCAAAACTCAGTACCAGGAACCCAGGGCTGCTGCTTTGGTTTGTGAAGGTCAGGTGAGAAAACTGTGCCGTAAGCTACAGCTGCTTTCTGTCCATCGGGAGGTGGCTGCTCGGAGAGGCCGGTGACTGATGCGCAGCAAACCTGGCTCTGCAATTCAGAAGACTGGGAGGCAGTTATGAGTAAACCCTAGTGGCAATAAAACTGTTAGCATGAGGATGTACTTAAACATCAGAGATGGTACTTCTGCTTTTATAGGTAAGAAAGATCAAATGATATATGAAAATAGTCGGTACTTCAATGCATTTATAGAAGCCTTTCATGAATGTCAGGCAAGCTGACAGAAATTAGAAAATACCTTCAGCCAAGGAAAACTGTGCCTTCATTCACTGGAGCTATAGTAACCATCTGCTTTTTGTTGCCTCTGTACTTATACAATACTATTCAGAGCTACGATGTTCAGAGAGAGTGAACACGGGGCGGAGGGGAGGATTATTTACAGCAGTTCCACAGGCTCCTTTTAGTTAGATGTTCTATTTAAATATTCTGGCTGCCTCAACAGCCTAGTAAAACTGGCTTTTGTGGGCAGCGCACAAAAAGCAAACAGGAGAAAAATTCGGCATTTTTCCCCCCTCAGCCAGAACACACTGAAAAGAATGCTGTGTTTAAGCAAAGGCAGAGAGTAAGCTAATTATCAAGTACACAGCTGCTCATACCTGGCATAAAGCAAGGAAAAAAAATACTATGAGTCATCAAATGCAGATCCTAAATCTGGAAAACCCTTACAAAAATAAGCTTCTACAAATAAGGGACTTGCTGTAGAGAAAGACACAGATAAAGAGATCATTATTTCAAAGTGGAAAACTGTTAACAGTTTGAAAGAGGTTTCGGTTTTTGTTCTTTTTTTTTTTTTCCTTTGGCAAGACAACTGCTAAAGGTGTCACTCAGCTTAAACAACAACTCTTGTGGTTTGCAGGAAAGCAAAGAGATGTTCTGCCGGGTGCTTTTTGCACACTGAATGCTGAAGGGGGGTGGAGGGGAATCGTTCCTAACCAAACGAAGATGATACTTATTCATCCTCGTTATCACCAGCAGTTCTTACCACGCACCTCTGCTGACATACACCGCACTCCAGGTACTCAAGCAAGAATTCAGGAGCTACTTAAGACTGAATCTCAGTTCCCCGCACTGCACAGCGCCACGAATGACCCAACAGCTTTCCTGGTAGAGTCGCTTCTAGGTCCCACTCTCAGCAGGAAGAACAGCCCTCCTTTCCCAACTTTGCGGACACGCAGGCATACAAACATACGACTGCTTACGCTGTGGCAGGATAGCATATCTATTTTGCAAAGTCCCTACCTTGTATAATTTCTCATCCATTTTAGGAAAGCGCAAGTGAGACTTATAAATAGATTCAAAACAAGATAATTTGGAGTAAAGAGATCCACATTTTTCTCGCTTCATCTGAGAGTGCATTGCCTGAAATATTTGTTTTTCCACCCTCGCTGTTGACTTTATAGTAATCTTTACTTCTGTTAGGAGTCATTTCTCGTAACACTGATTATGATTGCATTAGTTATACTACGGTGGCCTTAAAGTTGAAGATACTTGAACCAACCCTGGTTTCAAGTTTCCAGCTCTGATCTCTTTTTTTTTTTTATACCTTTGTTTGTTTTTATAGTTTTCTTAAGAGGTAACTGAACTCTAAAACACCTACATTCACGCAACCAAATACCCACTTAAATACAAGAGCTACTGCTGCCAGTCTCTTACTGAGTAATCCAAAACTGAGTTTTCTTCAGATCTCCTAATTTCTTTAGATCTCCTAATAGAGTTTTTTATCCAAATCTCAAACTTTGAAATTAAAATTGTACCTGAGGAGAAATACAAAAACTTGATCCCATGCAGCAGTTTCATTATAAGTTGCAAAGTATCATCAAAATGCATTAGAAATGCCAGTGGAAAGCCACTGCAGATCTCTAGATCCCGTTACAAGTATTCTAAGCATGATCTAGTCTACTCTCCCACATCTCTCTCCTCTTTATAAAAGTTGCTAGAATTTCTCTTCAGGTTTATTTTAAAAAGAAGCCCTTACATTTAACACAATTCACATTGCAAAGTACTCCTTGTTTAACATTCTCCCATTGCTAACCGCTTACCCAGTAACAAGGCGAGTTCAATTATTTTAAAAACATCGGAATCTATGCATAGAGAGTGTGCTCAGAAAAACAAGCAATAAGAGAAGCAGCCTGATCGGCTCACAAAACTTAGCATGCAAGGAAAAAAGGCCATGCTTTGTAGGAAGGTTGTCAAGTTTTCATCATCATCTCAGACTGGCCTTGTATTTTCAAATCTTGCACTTCCAACCAAAATTGGTTCAGCTCAAGGGAGTTTCTTTTTTGATACTTTCTTCCCTTGATAACTGGAGAGATTATCAGCAAGAAACAAGTTTCTTCTTTCCTTACTGTCAAACCTGCAAGCATCACACTACAACAGAATTCCCAGAACACACAGCAAGAGACTTGACATCCACAGAAGGGGAAAAAAAAGGAAAAATAAGCAAAACACATACCCCATTAGCACTGCTAGAGACACCATCAGATTAATAGAATTAATTATATATCTCAATAAGTACAATTCTTATTTCATCTCTGCTGCATTTCACAATGTTTTCTTAGTATGTTGATCAAATTTTCCAGAATCTCATTAGTTACTTAAATAATGACATAGATGCTTAATTTGTTAAAAAGAAACAGACTGGATTAAGGTTTGCTTTGACTTGTTTGTTAAGCATTAAGTAATTAGATTTTTCTTGTTGTAACACGAGGGATACACAGGTTGCTCATTTATGATCTAAAACCAAAATTCCTCCCCCCACTTTCACCCACCAAAATGTTTACTCTGCAGGGGCACTAAGAGGTGGCAGCGTTTTCCAGAACATTTACTCATTAGCTTCTTCAATGCTTTGCAGCAGCAGGGCTAGGAACAACTTCTCAGCTATTGACTGAATAGGACCAATCTGCACCAGTCCACACCAGTCCCTTCCTACACTGCTCCCATTGGCCTCACTGGTGTAAAGCTGGGGTCACCATTACAGACCTGAAAAGGGACTGATGCCTTCACTGCCCCCAAGAATTTTCCAAGCTTAGATCACAGCAAAACAAAGGACAGGGGTAAAACCTGATACATTCCTACTGAATTAGACAACGGACCTAAATTTTACTGGAGAAAGGACAGCAAGAACATCACCCAGTAGGTTCTCACTTATCACAAAAATCTAAGACATCGGGGCCATTCTCGACCTGTTTCATGTCACTGCAGTTTTTGCAGATTATTGTCTTTAGACTTACATAGTCTAATAAATAAATTTCGATAATTAAGCTTGCAGTGTCAGGGTGGGAGTTTTGAACACGCAACATCCCAGGTATTTGGAATGCCTCTTAGCACACATCTTATTTATGACTTTTGATCCAAACCTTTAAAATTGCATTAGACTCAAAAGATGGGTCACTGCATATTAAGCAAATTTTCAAAGGTACTGAGATATTTTGAGGTATAGGCAGGCCTGTCAAAATGTCCCAGACATCCGCCTTCAATTGAAGCTAAGATAACCATAGAACAATGCCCCAAAATTATTGCTGTGCCAACAAAGGTAACCAAATGATATTTTTCCTTTTTTTCCTTCCTAAAGATCCCAGAAGATCTGTTACATTAGGTCTAGCAAACAGTAGTAAGTAACTTGAGCTGTCTACAACCCCACAAAAAATTTCTAGCAAAGTCATGAGGATGTACGTACAGTCACAAACCAAAATAAACAAGGAGTATTTTCATTTGAAAGAGGTAAATAAAATAAATCAAAGTAACATTTTGTCTCTTTAAACAGAAATAAAGACTGCACACAGTCACCTCAAAAATTCCAGAGTGTAACCTAGCTGTTGTGATTAACAAAACACGATTTATTTTTAAAATGTCAGTTTTTTCTTTCTGTCCTTCCTTAGTATGTACTGCTACAAAAATAAAGATGCATCTCTCCACACCCGAACCCCAAAACTGAGTTCACAGAAACAGCCGGGAAAAAGACAGATACAGGCTACAGGATGAACTAACGAATGGTGACAAAGCCTGAAGCTCAGAACATACAAATCACACTGTATAGTCAGAAGGCAGCCAATCTTATAAGGAAATACACCCCAGATCATTCACAAGATACAGCATCTAGAGATACCCCACGTGCCATGTGTTTGTAGTGTTTAATACTAAGAAGAAAAACACAGGAAAAATAAAGCCTACAAGCCCCTCATTCACAGGGCAGGATTCGACAAAGTTTTCATCGAGTTTAAGCTTGGAAGGGCTTCCACACTCACTGCTTTACACTTCCTGAGAACGTTTACTCAAGTCGGTGTTTTCCATCACTGCTGTGACTCCTGTCGCTCGAAGCGCGCCAATAACCAACACACTGAAGAGTCAGTACAAAACCGGAAAGAAAACAGACAAAGCTTACGAAAAACACAGCTCATTTAGAAATCAGAAGTCACCTGTATAAATATCTGATTTTTAATTTAAGTGAAGAATAACCTCCCAAAAACATAAATTAAACTGAAAGAGCCTACATAAAATCAAGGAAGTTCACATACGCTTATATTGCATAATAAAACAGATCAGTTTATTTGTTATCTACAATTATTTTTCCTAAGACAACATTCACCAAAAGACAAATATTTAATATTACTCAAAAGCAACAGTCACTGTTTAAAGCTGTTCTGCAAGACCAACAACTCTACTAACCAGCCAGTGTTTATAACAAAAACGTGCTTTTTATATCAGACAGTTTGTGCTAACTCTGCAACATTTACAGTTCAGTACACTCTGTACTGCTGGTACTTGCCAGAAATTCAGTACTCCAAAAGCATTTTCTTATTTGTTAACTATTTCTTTCAAAATAAGAGAACTGATCGTAGTATTTCGAAATTCTCTTTGCAAATATTTAACAAGAAATCATTTAGCTTAACAAAAATAGACAGAAGGACTAATATAAATATAACAACAGTAAAAGAATTTAAACTATGTAAGTCATACAATCTGATGTTCTCGTTTAAATCCAGAACAACATGGAGCCGACCACTGCCATATTATTTATGAGGCTAAACTTGAGAGAAATCCAACTATCAGTAGAAAACGCTTCTTGTCTTCTCCCAACTCCCAATGCCTATGTAACATCCAAAAGCTCCTTTACATTTTAATTTAGTAGTGGTACTCTTTTATAGTTAATAAATATTCGGGACGTGTTGAAGTATTTCGTAACTTTAAAGGAGAAGGGCACTCAATCCTAGATTTCGTTTTTTTTGGTAAGGGCCAAGAACACGGGCACTCCCTCACACAAGCACAATACCAGGGTTTTGGAGCAGAAAAGCACGTAGAGCATCATGAAGGAAACACATCCATGGTAACGATCTACAAACCTTCACTGGCTACATTCTCTCTTCCTAACTAGAAACTGTGCCTGAAACATAAGGACTTGCAACCTGGGAGTGTAATTTCCAGGCATTTTGCAGCCTTACCCAGATGACCACCATAAACCAGCACTGCAGCAGACCAGCAAAATAACACAAAATATCGACTCAACGCACCCTGGGTTCCTCAGGTTGATCACACGTGCAGACATTCCTTACTTGCACACCAAGGTGTGGGTCTCCTACAACTCAGACACAAATGCACGCCATCACTACAAATGGTGTCTCTTCAAAGAAACTGTCACCAAGACCTAAAGCCATCCATGCAATGCACTCACTGTAGGCAAAAAAAGCCAATGACCACAGTAGTATTTAGGTATAAATGCTGATTAACCCTGATCGCCTATTATCTTATCATTCTGCCAGTCCTGGGACAAGCAAAATCAATTCCTTCTGGTGGCAATGAAGCCAGGATCTCTGTTCCACCTGCGTGTTGAAATACACCCAAGCCACTAACGTGGGCAATGAAATTGACACTTCATAGTTTGAACTGATTTAAAACCATGCACAGTAAGGTCTTCTGGTGCAGCTGAAATAAAACCTCAGATTTCAAATAGCGTGGGCTACAGGACCTTCAAAACAGATCGCTTTGATCTATTTAACTGCTTTTATTTCACTGAAATACTAACACAGATACCACCTCTGAAAAATTGAATGTACTTCCAAGAAATCAAACTGTGTAACTTCTGCTTAAGATGACAGGGTCCTAGCACTTCTTTTGAGTCTCATCCTTGGACACTGCACAGGGCAGTCCAATTCTTTTTGAAGCTTCCATTAAATAAACTATCATTACATAAACATAGCTGCATTTTCACAGTACATCCATTTTCAAAAACTCCCTTTGTACAATGGGCAGCTGCAACACTGAACAGAAGCTACAATCTAAGTTATGGTAAATGGTATGAAGTTTTGTGAGTCCACAGTTTCTGTATGTTTTTATTGGGTTGCAAAATTTATTATTTCTGGCATGTGATAGGAATTTACAACTGGTAATGCTTGACAGATCACAGTGACAGAATAATACAATACTTACTAAATATTTCACTACGTATTGACAACCACCGTGGCAAGTAAATCTTCTGCACTCTATTCTGTTCTAATATATTTATACAAAGTATCTCAACTCCTTTGATTTTCTTCAAGCTCCATATATTCAATGGCTTTTAAAAAATTACAGTTCATGGGATTTCGGGGTTGTGGTTTTTTTTTTTTTAAATTTATACTCTCATCCCAGATGTGGCATCAAATGCACACAGCAGGCTGTCTTCCTCAGGCATCACTTCGCAGAGGTCTTTGTGTCATTATCCAACATTTTTACCATATGAGATTCAGCATGAAGACTTAGTTGGGAGCAAGGAGTGCAAGAGAAAGGGCCACTGGCTATCTGCTGCTTTTAAAACAATCCCACAACACCTCTCCCTTTCCCAGTTTGCCCCTGCTACCAGAACACAGAAAGACAAGGCAAAGTGATAAGCAAGCACACCTTAACAGTCATTAATCATTTACATTGCCTTCTTGCTTATCGTAGCATGTAAAGGCAGCCGTGGACCAGAACTCCCTCCTCCTCCTCCGCCACATCCCGGATACACATCCTGGATAACCTCCCAAATTAAAATGCTAAGGAAACTTAGATTATGCTGGTGGGAGGCAGGGGGGGAATTGCCAAACAAAAACAGACACCTTGGCTTGGCTAAGGTACCTTAGGGTGCCTGGTTACTATCAGCACAGCAGCAGGGGTAACCATCATCTCCTGCTCTTACAGTCATCAGCTAAAGGGTTTGCAAACCACTGTAAAGGACCAGCTGAGAGCTAGTATAAAGACAAGAGGTTCAATGTTCAGGTAGAAATTCACGAGCTATCTTGATACAGACATCTCTTTAAAAATTGTACAAATAAAAAGGATAAGCATGTTTCGTATACAGTGATTCATTATTCATTTCAATGGCTATTCATTACATGGCTACTTGTGATGAAATAGGGACAACTCCACAAAATTCAGAAACTGTGCTGTTGAGTTTAAAATACAAACTCTGGAAAAGAAACACCGTACCTGCTGACAACAAAACTTGGAGCCACAAGAATGAAACCCTAGACCTTCACCTACAGACTAGCACTAATTGCAATTAACAGAAGCTTGTTCTAGCATGAAATGAGACAGCACAACAGCAAACAATCTTGTTATATGCAGACTGCTTCAACACAGATTAACAGAGAGGACTACAGCACAGTTACTATTAGTTATCATTTTGAATACATTAAAACCCAGACCAACATTTGTAACATTTATAACAAACAGGAAGCAGCAAGTAAACACAGCCACTTTGTGTAAGTGATTATACAAATTCACAAGGTAAAACTTAATTCAAGTTAATAGCAAAGATAAAATTGAATGTAGACACATGCCATATAGAAAGTATATAAACAGAAGTGGACTGATAGCATCACATACCAAACACACAAGTACTTAAACGCAAATGTTCCCTTTTTCATTCATGACAAGTTCTGATGCATGACTAGCACTTACACTTGGGAATAGATGGATATCAAGCTAATGAAGCACTAATGAAAGTATTAACAGCCATGGGACAGAGGCAGAGAGTTTCAAGAGCAGTAGGAAAATGTGTATTTAAACTACTACTTACATAGCAAAAGTGTAAGTGTCAATACCAAATACCATTGCTATGACTATGAATGAAGAGTTATTCCACTGTTTGGGAGAACAGCTGAATAGCCACTTCGGCCACTGCATTAGGTTACATATCCATTATTTCTGTTTTAAAATACTGTGGATTGCTATTTTGAAAGTTCTGTACTGCGGGCTGAGCTCTGCTCTCCCCCAGCCACGTTCCCAAGGGGAGACTCTCAGCCCATTAGTTACATAAACTACTTCTACAGGCTTACCCACCTCAGTAGGTCATCTAAATATATGCACCAAGACTTAAAAACTGTAGTGCAATCAAAGCACTTTTTCTAGAACAGAAGAGCTGACAATTTATAGGCTATTCAGTTTTGCATGCTTTTATCAAGCTAGTTAGTTGAAAGAAAATGCACACATAATTACTTAATCCCATTAAAACAAAGACAAATGACAGCACAAAACCACACAGCTCAGCAGTTTGAGCAGCGAAAGATTCTGAGCTAACATAATAATGAATCATGCAGCCTTATCAGCGTGCAGCTCCTTCCACATTCCTCTGTTATTTCAGCTAAATCAGCATCATGTTTCTTGTATATGCCATTCAGCTATATGAAATAGTATCTTTAATAATGAATAGCTACCATAGATTTTCCAATCTATGACTAATCCAAGGTCTCTGCTTTTTCAGTAGTGATCACACATTAGTTAAACCAAGCAATTAAATTCAGATAAAAAATGCTAAAAAGTCATTTGCTCCTTCTGACATCTGGGGAGGGCAGGGGAACATAACTAGGAGGCCTTCCCCCTCCACCCCCCCCCTTCAAAGTAAGTTTGAGAACTTATTTTTAGCTTCTATTCAGTGCATTATGTTAACAGATAAAGAGTAAACCATATCCAGTTACTGAAGAAGGAAAGAAAAAGTAAACACGTTTCCTACATATTACAATGCAAGTTTGCCAGTAAGCTTACTCTTAAGAATAAGTAAATGTAAAATACTTGTAACAATACATCTGGTATTGTACATACTGTATTTTGTATAATGTAAGAATGCATTTTGTAAATGCAAAATACTTGTAGGAACACAAAACCGAGAGCTAAACATGTAGATTCCCAATTCAAAAAAATTTTCCCCCAACATGTATTTTTTAAATTTTTATAGATGTAATATATATTGCTTAGATATAAATATATAAATTATTACAATTTTTTGGTTAGATAATTAACTTCTGAACTTAAAGGCTCAAATTACTTTTGTGTTGCTAAAGCACAGGCTCAGCCATACTAAAAGCTGAGTGTCTCCCTGTGGCACAAAGTTTAATCCCAAAATCTGGGATGTACACGCAAGTAAACAATAAGGACTACTTAAGCAGAACATTTGCTCACCAGCTATATATGCATTTCGTGGGCTTACTGAGAAACTTTTAGGACAAGACCGGGCAGGACTCCAGAAAGGGAGGAGTTAGGAGTCCGAGTACTACAGTGCATTTCTTTTGAAACTAAGCACGGTCTCACAGGCAAAACATTTTTCTTCCCACTTTCCATGCCTTAACTGCAGTTTCCAGCAAAAGCAGCAATAAAACATCATGCTTACTACAGTCTGGTTTAGTTTAAGAAGGGGGGATGGAGGGGCATCGCTCAGTCTTTCCAAACAGACTGAGAGCTCAGCGAGAGCTTTACAGACAGCTGGGTCCGTGGGCATCTGTCTGAGGCTGCCCATTTCCAGGGATCGCCTCTCCCAAGAAGCGAGTGTCTCCAGAGAGCGCTCTGGAACGCGTTGCTGCTCCTTCCTCTCAGCATTACCTCATCCGTTCATTAGCTCCTGAACAAATTGTTTCCCAAAGAATGGGAAAGAAAACAGACGACTGGAAACTCCTCAATTTGGACTGTGAACTCTTCTGGGTATAAAGTGCAGCTCTAAGTCTGGGCACGGTCCAAGACGAGATGGATCAGAGACTTGGAGCTGGGAGCACCGGCAAGCAAGCAGATGAGGAAACAAGGCTGTCGACCATACTGCAGCAAGGTATCAAAGTATTTTTAGAGTGTCCCATTAAATAATCCAGCATTTCACTTACGCAAATCCTTTTTTCATATTGCTGAACTACAAAGAAGTCGTACCTCCAATACACAGTTTCTGCACACACAACCTAACACTGCATTACTGCAATCTCCAGGAAGAAATGCAGTTCTTATGGTGACACTCACTGCAATACACAGCACAAAGGGCAAGCTGCAAAAACATTCAGAGATCACTAAGAAATGCAGCGTATGAAAGTCTCCACAGCACTCCAGTTTGGTTTGCAGTATTGCTAGTTCTTCATGGGTACTACACAACGTTAAGCAACCTGGAAAACCATGAAGTATCTTTGGGAGAATTACTCTAATTCCACTTCTCCTTTAAGCACCTGAAGCATATACATTTGAAATGAAAACCACCATAATTATTACTTTTTTTAAATTCACTAGCAATGACAGAGACGGATGTTAGACCAGAGCAGCAGCAGATGTACGTACAGAAATCTGATGAAAATCATCCACGGCTGTTAGACTTGACCAACAAAGTTGGATTAAGATTCTTTCCATCTAAGATAAGAACTCTAGTTGGATATTTCATATTCTTCAAAATAATCATCTGAAGATAATAATCTATCTAATAATATTCTCAAATACTACTGTGTTTGAATTGGCCTGTTGGGCTTAAAATTGAACAACATTTCCTTTTCCCTTTAGACAGAAGTGTAGCAGCCTCTTCACTTCTCTATTCTGAAGTGATTTTTTACTATGAAAAGGAGGTAACTGTCCGTATTAGCAGTTTAAGAGTAGCAGCATATATAGCCTTTTCACCAGGTACTTTAATGAACAAGGAATGAAGGGGAACCTTTATATTACAGGTGTTGAATTACTTGCACCTCTTTTGCATCAACAAAACAAAATCTTATTTTCATAATTGCTCTCATTATGTTACAATAATGAACATCTTACTTCACTTTTTAAAGAAAATCAGAGTTGTACTAGCAATTAAGGGCTGCTAAGGAGAGCAACAGAATCCATAACTTATTTTTAGGGAGCCATTAGCCCTGCCTATATACAAAATGAAATGCTAGCAAAAAAATTATGTCCAGCACTGAGTCATGAAAATGCGATCTTTCAATAAGCCAACTGCATGTTGCAAGAAGTCAAAGTAAACACATAAAACTTTTGTCAGACAAATTCCTCTCGATTCCCAGGCACATTTGGGAATACCACTGGAAAAAGCAGGATTTTCAGTTAAGCTTTTCATTATTTTACCCCAACCCAACATAGCCCAGCTCTGTATCCACTACTTCACCAGAGCAGAGAACTTCAATCGAATACAAAAGCCGTACTTGCTTTATAACCACACTGTTTATTACCATGATATTATCAAAAATAGCATCATATTCACATGGGAGAGAAGAAAAAAATGACAGGAAGATGCACGCTTCTCCCTCATTTGCCTTATGGAACGGATTCCAGTGAATCTTGTTAACACATGTTACAAAATATTGCCCGGAATAAATCTTACTGAACTTCGAAGAGACCAAGAGATTCAACTTCCATTCCACAATTGGCTAACCAACTCCCAGAACCATAAACACGGTAAGACTATAAGCTCTCCTGTTCCCCCTGTAGTCACAATAGTAATCTTCATACTTACCATTTCTTCAGAGAGCATTATGGAATATATATGAATGGCTTTACGAATTTCAAGTGAAAAAAAATATAACAATACTATGATTGGAACCTTCCCTCAGCTGTAAAAAACGTTATTTACATTTCAGAGGAGACAGAACAACTACAGTGTCACTGAACAAGTCAAATTATTAATAAAGTTCTGGGGACAAGAGACATTTCCAAATAAATGAACAAAAAGTGAACATTTCTGTACAGTTACAGAAAATGATTCAACAGCAACATATGTCAGAAATACATGTAAAGGACAAAAATGTTCCTGTGGTAATTCCCCATCTGCAATCCACTGCTTGTCACAAAGTTTTCTGACGAACAAAATGTAATTATGCTTTTGAAAAAAAAACACTATTTTTAAGGTGCATTCCAGCCCATCACACAATCATTAAGATCTCAGTAGAAGATTTCTTATTAAGAAAAAATAGAAATTATCCTCTTTAGCTGAGGTAAGAAGGGGGTAAGGAAGAGAGAGAGAAGTGAAAACTCCCTCAGACGGAAAGCTCTGCTATATTTTACTTTTCCTGTTACGCTACCTACAATGGGAAAGCCGAACTGCCTTCGGTAAGCTGCTGCCAAATGCACCACTTTGCCAGCACGTTACAGCGCGATGCACTTCCTAAGGAAGCAACTTGACAGTGAACACCACCACTGGTATCTCTGCAGTGCAACCTCAAATTCTCACCAACTTGAATTAAGCTCCCTGACACTAGCAAAGGAGTTCAGACCTGTGAACAATTATTCCCCTCTCTCCAGAAGAGGATCCTCTTACCCCGCACAGATTGCTGTCCTCTCGATCATCACCCATGTGCTGTCACAAATGCCCCAAACCGTTGGGGTGACAGGGAAATAATTAGGTGAGACTTGCCCAGACAACTCCAGCAGGCAGACATCAGCTCATGCTGCGTGCCAAAGAGGAAAACCCCAAACTTGGTGCCAGCCTGCCCTGGGAAATTTCTCCGTAAGAACCGTGTAACACTGACCCATTTTGAAAAGCAACCTGAAGCATCGAGTTTTATGAGGTTGCTTTTGATTGCTTGTTTTTAAAAACAGGGCATGAATGAGTACACTGAGGGCTATATGATTCTCACCGTTATGAGGCCAGCAGGTACTCGGGATGCTCTCTGCACTCCCCGTGGAGTTAGGGTCCACAGAACCCTGGACCAGGAAGGCCCATCACCACTCCTCAGCCTTGCCACAGAGCATATATTCAAGAGATCCAAAAAAAATGTGTGTTGACCAGTCTCAGACTTGTGAAACATACAATTTTGCCTACCACGCTCACTGGCAGGATCTTCCAGAACACTGCAGCTCTGACATAAGACCATTTGTTAGCACAGACATTCTCTTCTGTTTCTAGAACTCTGGCCAAATGCAGACTCTTTCCCAAATTTATTTTCCGTGTGTAAACGTGTACATGCCATAATCAGTCACCCCTCACCTTATCTCAGCTCCTCCACAAGGCGACAGATCTTTTTGGACTCTGCATCATGCAAGTTCCCACATCTGTGATGGCAGCTACCAGGACCATATGCAACAACCTAGGTGCATTTTTACTAATCCCTGGTCCCAAACACAAAAGCATCTAAGTAACCCTGGAACACCTTTTTAATTCACTAGATTACATCAGCATTTTTTCCGCAAAGGCATTGCCCCAACATTCCTGTCAGGACAATTACCACCAACCACCTTTAATTCCTTCTCAGCGCCCTGCCTTTGAGGAGCATTTTCAACTGTATGAATGCATTACTTATATTTATCTCTGGAAATAAAAATGCAGGGTGATCAAATTAAGGTGCAATTGTGGCCATGTTACTCTACAACATCACAGGCTATTCTGTTTTACTGTCACAGCAATCTTGATTCTTTTTGTAGAGTTTATGGAAAATTTGCCTAATTAAACCCTCCATCTTACTTGGTAAAACTCCTCAAAAACTACATTTTGGGATCACTAAACCTGTTTCTATTCCATCCACTATGGTCTTTGATTCCATAAAGAAAACCCCTAATGGTATCATCCCATTTTTGTCCTAATGAGATGATAATCTCCTTCCATGCAGGCAGTTCATTCCCTTGGTCACGCTTTACAACCAGTCTGAGATGCACGATGGGGCAACTGGGAGAGTGATCCTCTCCCATTCAGCAGCTGGCTGGCGCTGGAGCGAGCCGAGAGGAATCCCGTCACCCCACCAACTCTTGGCAGAGCTGTTATGTGGGGATCACAGATTGAACAGCCCCAATCAGTACTTTACTACTTCGTTGCGTCCTCTCCCTTTATTATTCTGTATTTCTAATATTCAAACGCACAAGTTCCCAGACCTTCCACTGAACCCTCCTCATTGTGGAGGTGAAATTTATTCTTTTAAATATAAAGTCGCCACGCACTTACCACATTGTTTAGAACACTAAGAATGCAAGCATACCCCAGTAATGTGCCTTTCCTCTATTGTACGCTTTTCCTTCAAATTATTTAAGTGGTAAATACTGAAAACCAATTTAGCATTGTTTTGCTGGAAGTTCCAATTGCCATTATATGAATGGCTGCAACACACAGGTTTTTGGTTTGTCTTTAAACAGGAAGTTCCAGCTTTACTAACAGCAGACCTCCACCTATTTGTCTTCCCACCGAAACCCACAATTCTCATGGGCAAGAAATAAAGGTAAGAATTCAGCCTTGTCCTTAAGCTACTGTATGTACTACAACTCAACTGTTTTGTCCTTGCTCCTCCCCCTAATCCCATGCAAGAATATTGTTTTATTTGTGTATTTATGGCACGCTGGTTTGGAAATGATGTATTATAACCATACCATGCCCTGTAGTTTCAAATAAACCTCAGGAAACAGACTTCACTTTCAAAAACCTTCATTCTCATTGTACTACATTGCTTCTCAGATTTCATGGCTGCTCACTGACACGCTGAACTATATATCAAATCTTTTACTTTCAAATTGCTATATGTACACGTTTAGGTATCCAAGGACTTTAATACAGATTACCATCAAATCCATGGATAAGTAAGTGCACGTGTATAATTAAGTCCACTCAAAATGACTTGCCAGCTTGAGGATAAAAATTGTGTATCAAGATTTATAACCTTTAATAGGAGTGTTAAAATAAAGCAAGTAACTTTTATGTAATGGAAAACATACCTCCTTAAAGAGAAAGTAGGGGTTAACTTCAGAAGAGTCGTGGTTCTATGTTTTGTCTTTGCAATGCAGTAGCATGTATATATCACTAAAAGTTCATTAATTATTCCATGTATCGCTTTGCAATTATGCAAGTGTATGTTTATAAGGTTGTTTACAGAAAAAAGAATTTTTTTTTTTTAACGATGAAATTTTCTAGTAAAGTTTACCCTGTGTTCTTAGGATTACCCAATACATGAAAATACAAACATCAGTAATGAGCTCTATTAATGCAGATTTCACTTCAAGCTAACTTAGATTTACTTCACACAGTTAAGTGAGTTCATTTCACTGGGAAAGAAAAAAAAAAAGAGATCCCCTGAAGCAAAAACCATCAACTACTGTGGATGATATTGCCCAACACATTGCTGAAAAATAAATTTGTCTGATTGGATTTTTCTATTTTCCCCCCTCAAGCAGCACTTTTAAAAATACAATCTTTTAATGATTGTTTAATTTTCATATAACTAGAATATAAATCCTTTACATACTGCTTTGCTGCAGCTGCAGCATAATGTCTCATTTTTCATGGAAAAAAACTAATTACGTGGTTCACTGAGTTGCCTGTGGTAACACATCAATTTTATTTACATTCAAAAGTTGGACTTCAGTTTCGTCTCAACACTCTTGTTAATTCCAGGCACATTTTATACAACAGTTCGCTCCAATTCCTTAGTAATACCTCACTCCAGCTTTTATTTGAAAGAGGTTCTGAGCTATTATGATCTCAGCTTTGAATTTCCAACACTTTTGGACACTACCAAGTTTGTAGCACCAATTCTGTTCTGTCCCTAGAAGTACACTATTTCCTATGGAGCCTAGACTCAGTGAAATAGTCCTGCAAAAGAATCAATGAATGATCACTAGGGAATGCAGCTAGTATCGTTTCACAATAAATGCCAAATCTTTATTTCCCCACAAAAAAAAGTTATTTAATAACTGTTATTTGATAACTGACAATAATTAAAGATTAGTTATTCAGATTTTCAACTGTTTCAACTGAATTAAGATTGTATTTTGAAAGCAGGAGAACTAAGTAAAGAAAAAAAAGTTATAGTGTCCAGTAGAGAATTTATTGGTTTTACCTTCCATCGTATTTCCTTTAAACTTTTTTTTTTTGCTGTTAACAGTAAAATCACCAAATTCCCAAGTATGAAAGGATTTAAAAAGTTAATTCTCAGGACAGAGGGAAAATAGGAAGTGTTCGGCTCTTTTACACAGCCCTTAGGTCAATTTCATTTTTCTCATTTAGGCTTAAGCCAAGGTATTGCAGACTGTAAAAAGGGGAAAGAGGTGGAACATTAAAATGGTATGCTGCCGACTAGAATCGATAATGAATTCATGACTGCCATATGTATTCATTTGATACTACTCTAAGCACTGAGATTCACTGTTAGTGTTCAGAGGAAAACCACTGAAGAAAAGAACTAAAGAAAAACAAAGCGTGATTTGATGTCTAGATGGTAGAGTCAGATCTGATTCCTTCACACAACTCATACGCTGGCTGTCTATAATCATAAACCAATTTTCAAGCAGAAATAAGGAAGAAGCTGGGGTGGAGGAAAGAATATTTGTTTAAAAAACTAAAACAGACTAAAATGAAGACATTTTGCCCAGACACAATAAGGCTTTTGTCAACTTCTTCTCTATAAAAGGAGTTGACACTTTCCCATGAAGCAATTCCTTAATCCCAAATGATGGCATAATAACCTCATTTCAAATGCCTCCTTAAAAGAAAAAGAAAAAGTTTATTTTGTCTAAGCTAAACTTCAACTGGCAATCACCGGACACCAATTAACAGTGTCAAATATAAGGGTCACAGAACAATTCTGCAAGCTGAGAAAGTTTGAATTCATTCCTAAATCCTATCTTCTTCTCTGAAAGATTTTTCTAAAAGTTTAACTTTGTTTTCCCGTCTTTGGAAATAATCTATGCTAGGCAATTAAGAAAATGCAAATAGCTTACTGTATTGAAAGTAATCAGCCCAGAAACTTTTCAGTAACTTAATATTCCAATAAAGTCCTGTGTCATATGAACCTACTTGTTAATTCCACTCTCAACTCAAGAGCTGGCAATTAACCATTTTCAGATTTAACTTCAAATTATTAATAAGTGGTACTCAGCTGCTTGATATTAGAAACCGCCTTTCAAATCGAAAGCCTTCAAAATTACTTCCATGCTAGATTCCTTTTATTCCTTGTTGGTAAACTGCCTTTCCATGTAATAGTTGTTCTCCTTCCAATAATACTGTGCGTGACAATAGTCATGAGTTTTGTGTGTTCTAGAGTACGCAAAACAACTCGCTGTAATACATGTTCCGTGCTGGTATGCTCTTCAGCTGAGCCCACCAACACAAGGAACAAGGAGATAAGCTCTTGGCCGTTTCAAAGAAGCCTCAAAGTCAGCCATGATGCAGCTTCAGCAGCCAACGCTCCCTTCTTTTCCACCTTCAGTTATTTAAAAGCTTGTAACACAGCTGAATATTTAAGAGCATTTTCATTAAAAGCCGTATTATTAATCTGTATACCCATTTCACAGGAAGTGGTGCTTATTCCCCATTTTATGTACTACTTCGCACATTCAGACAGACAGGAACATCTTATTCAATATTGAGCACTACACAGCAGCTAAGAACGTATTTCATTATATCCCTGAATAGTCTTCCCAATCCCTTACAACTACAGGGAGTCACAGCACCTTGAAAGGACCCTAAGTATACTAGTCCAGATTGAGACAAAGTAGACTCCTCACTGCTTCTGTATCCTCTATTACGTTAGCAGAAACAAAAACAAATTTACAAATTTCAAGTTTTCCTTTTTTTAAAAAAAAATCCTACTAAACACTGAAAAACATGGCATACTCAAGTCCTCTAAATTAGGTAAATTTAGAACCTGTACATGTTCACAAATAAAATAAACTTCAAAATCTTAACAAGCCAACATCAAGAATCCTATCCAGCTGTAGTAAAAACACCTAAACTGAGCTCTGACAAGTTATTCCTCTCCAGAAACACAGGTGGAAACATACAGCTTCCCATCTACCCATCAGCAGTCTGAAAGCAGAGAAACAATAGCAGAAATTAAGCCTGGACCCCAACTGTATGGTCTAATATGGACACCTTAAATAGTCCTTACCTTTGCTAACGTTTTTTCTCTCCACGTTTATCAGCACGCGGGATTACAACTGTGTCAGCCCAGCACAGCAACAATTCAGGAACAGGAAAAAGCTGAAACGCCACATTTTTCCTGTCACAGATCAGATTTTGACTACATTTTCAAACTTACCAAGCTGTGAATGTTCTAAAAATAAAAAATAAAAATAAATACTCCTTCCTGGAAGATTTAACCAATTTACACCAAGTAATCTTCTTCGTACAAGTTTCCACCAAAATCCTGCCATGTATCTATCCTATTACAAAGGTTATTGGTATCTTCTGGGGGAATTACCTCCAGCAATTAATGCATCAAGCGCAAAATACCAAATACATTTTAAAAAAAGGGATTGACTCAAAAAAAATTCAACCCACAGAAGACTGCTCTTCTCCTTGCAAGAGAGCAGTGGTATGGAAAGGACCAAACATCTCATCTGTTTGAGGGAAAGGTGTCTCTAAGTAAACCTGAAATGAGAGCAGGTCAACACCAACTGCTGAAACACTTCCAAGAGGACTAATGTCCCAAGAGTAGCAAAATGCTAAAATTGCATTTATTCTCTCTCAACAGGCTTGGTACTGTTGAGCATCTATTTTGGAGCCGTATGAAGAGGCCCCTGACACGACGTGGTGTTTTCACTTCTGCGCCACGGGCACCGGTGCGTACCAGGGGTTTCTCACCGATGCCCTAAGTTCCTCATATTGGTTTGTCGGCATGGGTAGCTCTACAGAGGAGCACATCATGGCAATCCCAAATACCTACCAGGATCAAACAGTGATTTTAGGCAACCAAGCTATTAATCTGGAAGTTCTTTAAATGCAACTGCATCCTCTCAGACACCTCAAATCTCAGTTATTAGTTTTCACGGTGCTGCCTAAAAACTTGAGAGACTTCCACAGCCCATCCCTGGGATCACGCTTACAAGTCCACAAAACTCCTTTCTCATTAGAGAGGCACGTCTTAATCTCTGCATTACTTCTGATCATTTAGGCATTCTCTGCCACAGATGCAACCTACAAAACGGAATGTATCCATAAGCTCAATATGCAGATTAGAAATTTATCTACTAAACTGTCAGACAAAAACGGTGTTTAAAATGTCAGACGTAAGTACTCTTAGCAAAAAGAAAGCAAGCAACTAACAAAGAAACAATTACCACCTGCTTACGATCTAAGTGGAATGCACAGGGTACAAGAAAAAAAACAAAAAACAAAAACAGGAGTCAAGTATAAATTCTCTACGGTGCTCCAGATGGCATTTGGTCACCAAATGCAAATGAGAGTACTGCAACTTGCAAATCTACAACTTTGCTGTCAAAAAACGTGCCAACAGTAAGATACTACCTCTCTCCATTTATTTCTCATGTAGAATTTACAAAAAATATTTTAGTGAGAAAAGGCACAGCAGCTGTAACACTTGTCAAACCTCTTCAGGCAGTAATACCATCAAACAGCATTTCTCCTTGGGAAAACACCGCTTTCACAAATCAGAGTATTTCCAACTTCTTCAAACTTGTAAAATCACTCCATTTTTTCCTCCATTCAGAGACCCCATATCAATTATCTTCTTTCACTTGGGACAGAATCAAGATCTTCCATCTTCTTTCTACCAATTTAAAATTCAATCAAAATAAACAAAACTGAACAGCTGAGGCTGGCAGGAAGAAGTAGTGTAGGAGTATGTGCAAGACACACCCATGAGCACTATCTACTTCACAGCTGCCTAGCTAATCTAGCTGCTTAACTCATCCAGAGCTGTTCTACAAATAATTGTTTTTACTTAATCTTCCATGACAGTCTTTAATTATCTACACAGTTTTGGAAAGCTGCTGCATAAACAATTGTTCGTACTAGCGTCTGTTTGTAACTTCTAAAGTTGTCTTCGCTATGACTATTTGAAATTCTTGCTATATTAAAGACAGACTGCTGGTTCCAAAATTATCTTGAATGTTAAACAGATAAGGCAACCCACACGCAGATACAAAACTAAGAGGTGGTTCTGAAAGAAAAGTCTCAGTGTAGACTTCTCATTTGTTAAGCTTAAGTATTGAATGTAATGCAACACAATTTAAGTGTGGGGCTGCCTTCTTCAGATAAATCGGTAATTCCAATCTATACTTGAATGAATAGAAGTATTAAAGTTGGCACTATATTTTTATTACCCTAATTTCACTTTTGAAACACGAGTCCTAAGCAGAAAACAAGAAATTCAGAACTGTGAGCAACTTCATACTCAGGAAGAAGTCGTGATCTTATGAACAGCCGTTACATTCTAGAGCTCACACATAATAAAGGCAGGATTTGTAAAGCAGAAAGTTGCAGATAGGGTACACTCTTCCACTTGGATTTACAGTTTCAGATTTCTGGGACTTGTGCTCCTAAGTGCACACGTACAATCACAAAAGCAAGGCCCTACTCACTGAACTAGCAAGTTACTGACCACAGTGACAATCCAACCGGTAGAAATGAGATTTTAAGCTACTGTAGTTGATTTTATGGCTAGGCTATGCTAAAAAAACATAATATTCTAGTATGGCTCAGCTGACAGGCAAGTCTATTAGTATGCTCACTAACTTACTTTCCTTTTGTATGCCAAAATGCAGAAGTCCTTTATATTTTCAAGAGCTGAGGAAACTAAACTATATTTTCAAATTGAGGAAACTAATTTTAACTTTCTAGTATTTCAGTACTGTGATCTACCTATAAAATAAAAGCCAAAATAACCTCGTGTCATATACCTTGCTGCTGCAGGAAATATTAAACACTGTCCTTTGTCATATTTCAAGGAACCAAAGTACATAAATGCCTCATTTTGCCAATCTGATGTTCAATATTTCATCAATAGGGATGTTTGAACTATAAAAAAAAATGCTGAAACAGAACAGCTCTATCAGCAGTAATTTTATTTTTTACTATTTACATCACTTTGAACTATTATCTGATAAGTCAGTAATAGAGTTTCAATGTGCTTCTGATAAACAAAAAGTAAAGCGATGGTATGATTTACACACACTAGGAATCCTTTATAAGCCTGCAGTGGAATGGAACAGAAGAGATTACTTCCCAGATCCTTGCAGGGTCCTGACACTTTGCAAGAGCGTATTTAGTCTTCTTTCAATTATATTTCATTCCCCTGAATGAATCACGCTTAGTCCTCCTTTCTCTAACTCCAAACTCAACTTCACATCTCTTTACATTCCTCTACACGGTCCTTCCTTCAGACATTACTTTATCATTGAGTGATCTTTACTTGCAATGTTCTTTCAAATTAAAGCAGTGCTGTTGTGCAAGGGCAGACATACCTTTTTCAGTACAGCTGGCTGCGGTGTTTGTGAAATACACCAAGCTCAGACTATTTTTCATCTATGTAGTACTGCTGCAGTTGACACTTGCAAAACAGTGCTCTTGCAGCCAATTTGCAGCTTTAATTCCACTTAAAAGTTTTGGTCCTGAAGGCTCCAGCCTTCAAAACATTTTGGACCAGGCAGAAATGAGTCAAAGCGATGCCATTCACCGCTTGTTATACTCTGACCCATACTATGCTCAAGCAGGTTCAGCTACTCAAACATTTAAATGCTTCACCATACTGTTATTACTGGGTGCAATATTATATTGTTGTAACCAAAATGTTAGATCCAAACAAGCTGTATCAATTCACAACAGAAATAGAAGCTACAGCCTCCAACTCCCCTTTAATAAAAAGACACTTCAGTCCCATATACTACATTTGAAATACTAAGTAAACTGTATTTCCCAAAGAGAAAAACATATATTATTAAAGCTTTGCTGGGCGCATAGAAATATTATCCACGCCTTCATTCAAAACAGGTGCCTCATAAAAAATTCACAGCGGTGGAATGGCTTAGTGCAGCGCTTCGGAGCCATCTCTTTAATTATACATGAACACGCAGCTACCTGCATGAAATATGCCTAAAGATACACGGAAAGTGTTTCATATCTGATTTCGCAGGATATCTTACCAAACAAACAATACAGTATTTGTGAAAATATGAAGTCTGTAACCATCTGAATATAGGTGGTTAGAGCAGGATTAATGAGGAAGAAAATGAACATACTATCAAGCAGAACCAAAACAGCGTGAGGCAGAGGTGGGCAGATAACAGACAACTAAAGCACACTTGACAAATACGATATGGTATATGCTGGAACTGACAAATCTTTATCACCAAGCAGCCAGAAGGTACGACAGGCTACAAGGATGAAAGTTTATTGCTAAACCCAAAGAACTGATCCTTGACCTTACACTATTATTATTATTCCAGGACTGGTAAACTTTCATTGTTTTAATCTCAGACAAGACTAAAGGAAAGTATTTACGGAGTCTAGTTAAATACCTTTTCAAAGTTATGAGTTTTCAGGCAAACTAGGTCGATTCACAGCAACAAGACATGACTGAAAAGATGGACAGATGGATGGAATACGGATGTAGTCAAAACCAAAAAAGGTTTACATCAGGTGAAGTTAATTTTGTTCAGTCATTTTAAGGCTACATATTCTGGAGACAATGAAGACACTCAAGCACAAAACTTACAGTCACATAAGCTTAATGTCACCTTTGTCCAACCTTCCTCTTCCTTTTATTACACTCACTTGTTGCAACTTGCCTCCATTTACACTCAAACCCTGCAGCGTGACCAACATCGCAAATTCTGACCTTGCAGAACCCCAGCAGTTTACCTGTGGTGCCACGGAGTTTAGCTGACCCTGCAGGATAGGTATTTTGTTCCATCAGCTATTACCTTATGCCAGATTTTTTTTGTTGCAACTGTTCTTTGAACTTGAATTTACTCTAATTTTACAGTGCATCAGATTTCACACAAATTTAGGTAACGGCATTGGTTATTCTCCCAAGTTCAAGGTCTGTTTTGCACTTTATCTGCAGATCACTTGCACTGGAAAAGTCAATTTTATAAGTTTTTTTTCCCTTTAGGTCTCAACATACAAGTTGTGACAAAATCGTATATGGTAGCTAATTAAAGGCTTTAATGAGAGTTTGTTTTCCACTGCAAAAAAATATAAATAAAGAAATACAGAAAGAGAACAACTTACTGTGCAGTTCCCGATGGATCACATCTACTAGGTTTGGTTCATCTCCCCACCAGAATATCCATAGTTCCTTACAATCCGGTTTGACGTCACGGCGCCACACACAAAGCAAGTTGGCCTGCAAGCAGCGGATGAAGCTGAGCAGAATTGGATCATCCTGTGCTGGGGCTGAAATGATAGGGCCACAGTCCCCATGACCTTCAAAATTGTACCTACGCCATTTGATGCCTGTGAGTTCAGCCTAAGGAGAGGAGAGAAAAAAAGCCGTTAAATCATTTCATTTCAAAACATCGTTATGCTAGCGGTTTGTTTCATTTTTTTGTTGTTTATTCCTCAAATTAAGCTCTAAGCAGCCAAATTTAAGAACTCGTCCCATTCCCATATTTTCCCTTTTCTCATCCAATGAAAAAAGGCAAAACAATTTTAGAAACAGTACTGAATAGAAACCTGGCTTACCCTTTCAGTTAGGTTTTTACCACAACCAGACTTATTTTCAGTGTTCCTAACCCAATTGTCATTTTACTGTAAAACAGGTTTAAAAAAAAAAAACAAACAAGGAGGAGGAGGAAGGCCTGTTCCCTCGTGCTGGTTGGAGGTTAAGTGATTTTGGCATCAGCCTGAAAGCTAGAAACTTGAAGATCACAAATAGCAAGTGCTACAGGACATAACTGACTGACAGAAAATAGCATGAAACTAGTTTCATACTGTGATGCTTTAAGTTTGTCATGCATACTTTTTATTTTGCTCATGCGAATGAGAGTGGAATAAGGACAGTTGCCATTTACCGTCTCTTGACCTCACAAAATTGTGTTCGTTATCAAGAAAAAAATAAGAAGAACAGGAAAATGGCCACCTCATCTTCTGGGGAAGAGGTTCTTCTACAGACAGTGAAAATCAGAAAGTCTGGAGGTGTTCCACTGCCTAGCCAAGCAAAGAATCAACTACCAGAAAGGAAGAAACCAAAGTACTCAAACCATGAAAGAACTGGCAGCTAGAGCCAGGTTAGGAGAGCCACCATTCTCTTTTTCCCTTTGCATTTTAGCAGCAGAGACTCATAGCTATCAAACATTGCTCCCCTTTGTTTCTGACTGCCAGACTACTACTTTTTTTTCTATTACTTAATTAATTTCTCTCACCGCGCCCATCACACCCCTCCTTTCCCTTCCCCAGCCCACTGGCCTGGCTCCCACCCTGCTTTTCCTGCACTCCCCATCCGGCCCCACACCGCTGCTGCTCCGTCCTTGCTCTCCACCTCCCGCTGCCCCCAGAGCCTGCCCAGGACACAAGCGGGAACGCTCGCTGGTGTGAGCACCGTTGCCAAAGACAGAAGCAGTACGTATGTGCTCTGTGTCCACAGTGGGCTTGTATTCTAGTTTCTAGCCCATGTTACCACATTCTCACTGCTGTTATTACCTTTACTGCTTCATTGAAAGCATTCACACCCTCCACTTTACTGCTCAGAAATAGCCGGTGTACTCAGCTCGCAAACGGTCCTACAGGAAAAGCCAGCTGGGCTGCAGGAGCAAGCTGCAAAGCTCAAATATAGCATCTACCCCCCGACAAGGAGAGTCAGTGCCAGGCAGAAGAGGAGAGGCGCAGCAGTGGAAACACTAGCTGCAGGAATGGAGCATCTCCCCAGCAAGTAATAAGCTAAGCTACATCTAAATAGCAAGCATTCCTTGCCTTTCTCTGGGCGGTACATATGGGGAATATGAACAAGAAAGAGGGCCAAGTTTTAGTCCTAAAGAAAACAAGAGACTTGCAAGTCACATGTGCCTCCTAATGTCGTGATTTGCAAATGGATGCTTTGCCTACTGACCTACACCGCACGCTGTGCATAGCATACACAAAGATCTGTTTTCAAGTCCACAAGTTTATTTTATTATCCATTTTTTAAAGGTTTTTTTTGCTGCAATTACTGGAAGCAGGCTGTTGCTTGTTAATGAGCTAGCTGCTAGTTGGCTGCTGAGGAGCTAAAGGTGACATTCATCGTACTGACAGCACAGGCAGAAAGTACTGAAGCTCCTTTGGCCTTACAGACACGTCCTGTAAAAGTTTCCATCATTCTGTCTGCGTGCTGCCTGGCACAGCAGGGTTCTCACCTGTGACCAAAGCTCCTGGGACTACACCTCAAAGAAAGTTTTTCGCACACAGGAGCACAGCAGTGGCCCTCCCTGGGAAGGGGACAGCCAGCCAGAAGACCCAACAGCAGTGAAATTGCCCATGCTCTTTGCATGTCCCTAAGCCACCGGTCATCCTCAGCCCCACACTGCTACCACCCTGTATCGTGTCAGCAGGACACGAACCACAGCAAGCACTGGAGTCCCCACGCTGGGGATTCTCCCCAAGCAGCACTGCCACACTGGGCTCACAGAGACGTCGCCCCACTCAGAGAGGGGCGGAGCGATGGAAAATCAAATTACAAGAGGGGCACAGCGTGCAGGCCACGTTCCTGGCACAAGAAAGGGCACAGGAGAGCAGGAAGAAGAGGCCAACGGGAAGGCCAAAAATCTGTTTCTTCCACAGTAGGCTGCTGTGTAGTGCTGGAATACCTCACACATTACATAATACTCTAAAAGAAAGCACTTACGCATGCTGCTCCAAAACATCTGCATCTGTTCTACATGGATCCCTACCTACAGCTTAGAAAAGCAACATGCAGAGCTCCTGAAACACGGCGGTGGCTACTGCCGCAAGTCACAAAGCCTCAAAGATCAGTGCCAGCACAAGCAACCTAGGAAAAAAAATTATGTTAGATGTTTATATGTCGTAATCCTCTAGAAGCACACAGTAGGTCACGAAGAACATGGAATAGGAGGATAACAAAAGAAAGAAGTTACTCAACAGCACCACACGCTTGATCAACACAGCAATAACCAGAGATCAGCTGTGTGAAACAGCAGACAAGGTCCTACACAGCTTCCTGGTAGCTCAGGGGTATCAACCTGGGACTCTCCATCCATACCGTGGATGAAATACAGTCAAGAAGAGCACACACAAGCCATCAGAGCTGCATCTAATTTAATTCTACACTAACACGTTTCTGGAGCATCTAACTGCAGACTGGGGGATGACTTCGTACCGGAGCTAACCACGACCACTAGCGAGCACCCACGTAAAAAAAATGACACGCAAGAAAAGGCAGGCAAGGACTGGGGGTTTTGAAGTTAACAGCATCAAATAATATCTCAGACATGCCATTTCCTGGTCAAAGCAGCAGAGACGCTGCTCAGTGCATTTATTTGGATACGTCTGTTTCTGCTTACATTTTTAATAGGTAAGCATCAATACTAATCCCTCCAAGCTTCCAGATTTTGTCCCTGTGTTTAATTAAAACTGATTTCATGAGAAGATCTGAATCCAGAAGTAGTACACATGAGAAGATTGCAGCAGGTACACATACGTAGTCCGTGCCTCTACAGATAGCTTTCCGTTTAATATTAACACACTGTGTGGAGAATACCTGCACCCGTACTGAGGCTGTTGAAATATTCATTTATTTAAACAAACATCACTACTTTTAGAAGCCCTCAACCTGTAGCCGTGTTTTACAGACAAGACAGCCAATCTCCTGCGGGTCTGGTGACCCAATTAAAGAACCAAAAGGTGGCTGCGTTCACACGTACCTCAGCAGCGAGCACAGGCTGCGACCCAAATGGCAGCCTCTTCCTCATCGCCTGCCACGCGTTTCCATCTCCAGCTTTGCACCAGATCCAGCGATCACGCGATCACTGGGTGGACAGAGTCAGCTCACCAACTGGAAGATGGAAACCAAGAAGTAAAGCCCAGCAGCTCAACACACCGAAAGCTTGCCCTGCTCTCAACAGCCACAGAAATACTTGCTGCAGTATGACAGAGGACAGCAGAGCAGGTCCAGGAGCACCAAGCTGATGGTGTTAGAACAGCCTGAGCAGTCACTGACATCGGCAGTCTTGGTTTCTGTTTGAGCACTAAACTGAACACTGCTTTTTGCTCTCAACTATTTAGAAATGAATGCAGAATATAGCAAAAGTCTTGCCAGGTGATGCAATCTATTGTTTTTCTTGCATCTTTTTCCATACACATAGTTTGGGCTTATATTTGCTACAGTGTTCTAAACACTAAAAATGATGACCAAGAAGGAGCTTACAAATACTTACGATTAACTAATATTGTCAGTAAGTCATGCATTATGCAAGGGGCTTTTTGCTTTGATTTTTAAAGGAACATATGCTTTGGAGAACTGGGCTGTGAAAGGTTCAACTTCATGAAAAAATCTGATTCAGTTAACTGTAGCTGGATGCAGAATGAAAGGTTTGCAAGAAGCCTGCTCTGCATGCACTGGACCAAGACTATAAGGAAACAAAAGGAAACACACCTCTAAGTCTAACAATAATATCCAAAGTCTTTACTAACATTCAACTTCTGACAGAATTCCCAACACACTACAGGACTTGGTTCTGACACAACCAAGAGCAGCTATTGAGGGAGAAGAGTGCCAGCATTCAAACCCCAAATTCCACGGAAGCACCTGAACACACCCAAAACATACCCAAGAAATAGGCAGTGGTGAGAACAGCCATGCCAGTGCTGTCATTCAGAAACATGGCCTGAGAAAGAAGACCGCATGCCATCCTTTGAAAAGGAGCAAGAACACGGGTTCCTTCCTGACTGCCTTAACCACTACACTCTGCAGAGCAAAACAGCTCTCCCCTTAAAAAAAAAATCTGAAAAAAAAACCATACACCTCAAAAAAAAAGCACCAGGAGTATTCAGTCCTCTGATATCCCCAATACACACCCTCAAGAGAGGTAGAGAAAGCAAATTAGCACTTTCTCTTGCAACCATTTGTCTGCTGCCCTAAATGCAGACAACTCCATCGCACCCATCCACAACAGCTGGGGGCTGCAGCCATCTTCACTCCAGGACAGCGCTCGGAACCGTAAATTCCCAGTAGAGATAAAACCTAAGCTGTGATTCTTCCCTCCCCATCTTAAATCCAAATAATTGACAGGCAGGAAGGCTCTTCTGCTGAGCTCACAGCACTCCGCTCAGATTGGCAGAGTTGAGGCTGCTAAAAATCACAATTCCCCAGTAACACCGCCCGACTTGATTCTGGCACGCCACCAGCAGTCCTGAAGATTTAATTAGTGCTGTGTAGCCACTGTGACTGTTCTCCTCTTCTGCAGCCCCTGCAGATGGAACACAAACAAAACAGATCTTCCACCTCTTTTTTTCTTCCTTCTCATCTCCATCAAATGCTTGTCGGACTACATAAACTGTATGGGAAATCCACAGACCAATTCAAAATTAACTTCTCAGAAGACTCGGGGAAGTCCACTCATTTTATTAGACAAAGCTCCCTCGGAGAGATTACACCAGGATACAGCAAGGACCAGGCAGAGCATCAAAGTAGGAGAAATGCTTGCATTCAGGCACGCTAAGTATAAAGTAGGGTTCCTTCTGTATTCCTGCACATTTTATAGCTTAGCCATCATTTTAAGATACAGAAATAATAACCACATGCCATTTTTCCTGCTTTATATAGGACAGGAGGGTAGGAAAAGCTAAGGTCCCAGAGCGTGGCAGATCAGCACTCCAGCACCTCCAGCGCAGGAAGAACACGCAGACAGGAGGCAAAGATCAACAGAAGAGGCCTGGAGGCTCTCATGAGCAGACCACCAGCTATCACCCAGGCCCTCAGCTCCAGCCCTGACTTTCTCAAAGACTTCCAACGTGACATCATTCATTTCAGCTTTCTTAATTCTCCTACCTGGAACAGGAAAAAAACTATTAAAATATTTCCCAACTACCTGTCTGAAAAGTACCATGTAAAGTCTGGTCCGCATCATGTTGCGAACAACTTTCTCTAATTCTCTCAAGAAGAGAAGCAAGTAATGTTTAAAAACAAAACAAACAAAAAAAAACACACACCATCATGTCAGTCAGGCATCTTCTACAAACAAGTTTCAGTTAACTGGAGGGAGCACAAAAAAAGTAAAATATTTCCTGTGGATGAAGAAAACACATCAGCATTTAAAGATGGCACTCTTTAAAATTATTTAATTTTAGTTAGATTATCTCTAGGTAAATTATCTCACCAAGTAGGTGGGAAAACATTTGCTCCTGTTTAGGACAGCTCATACAGTCAGAACGGGTGAAAAAGCCCCCCAAAATCCAGCAAGCCCCACCTCCGAGCATACGTGGGGTGCAGCACCGAGGCGAAGAGGATCACGCACAGCAGCCCCTTCCCTCACAGCCCACCTGGAGTGAACGCGGTGCCAAAGTCCAGAGGACAACAGACGATGTGACACCATGAGTACAGGCTACATCGCATGCCCCTCTTGCCAAGGCGAGGATCTTACGCTGCCCCGAGTACCTTCCATCTATTTGCTAGCCCCTCAAGTTTGGTGCAATCTAAACCTTTGCTCTAGTCTCAACTTTTGTTTGCATCTACGTGGGAAACTGTAGTTGCTAAGTAGCTTTAGTCTACAATTTATGCTTCAATTTGGAATGTAAAAAATATAAGTGCCATATATATATTTGCCAATTTTATTAGTCTCATCTCAGAGAGCTCCATTCAAGTAAGTAGCTATTTCGAAGCCACTAGAGACTCATACTGAGGACTACTCACAGGAGTAAAAATCTGCATAAGGAAGCCCTTAGTTCATAGTCCAAGAATTTAAACTGTAGTTAAAGGTGCCATGGGAATTACACCACCATTTTAATTAAATGCTGTAAGATCTTGCAGACAGATTCAAGATTAGCACCATCTGTTTTGGTTACAGGGTTTCATTTCACTACATCATCCTCACACGGCAACAAAATACCACTTCACACTCTGCTCGAGCCACTCAAATACCAGACAAAATTTATGCCATCCTGACACACCTCGGTACGAAGGAAGGACAAAAGGATGGAGACAGAGGGACTGAGGAGCACTGCAGACGCGTGCCTCCAGCAGGGCAAACAGCACACGCCGACAGCAACTCTCGTCCCCCATTCCCACTGAAATAAAATATTTAGTAACATCTGCTGAAGTCCTTGTCAAGTGAATAGAAAGAACAAAGACAAGAAAAATAATGTACACACACATACATCCCCCAAGGAACAGAGGAGATGGCTTAGCTAAAAAGATGCTTTTTTGGGTCGTGCGAGTGGCTACAGCCAGCCTGAAGCAGCAGCAAGCAGCTGCAGGCAGACATTGTCTCCTACCTCTCACATTCCCAGCTCTGCAACTCTTTTGGGTTCAAAACAACAATAATAAAACAAATCCTCCCCAATGCTGTGCAGTCTCCTGGAATCAGACCATTTAATGAAGTACATATTATCACTCCCCTCTTTACCCTCTCCATTCGAAAGAGGGGGAACGGTTTGTGTTCCCTTCCCTCGGGGCTTACCCTCCTGTCCCCGGGAAAGGCAGGAACCCCACAGCATCAAAGCAGCCTCGTCCCATGCCACACACGCTGTGTCAAGCTCCAGAGGGCATTCCTGCAAAGAAACTGGCAGGTCGGTACCGGCTAGAGTGACTGCGCAAACAAAATCCTGCACCAGTCTTTTTCATACTTTGAATTCAAGAACAAAAACCAGCATATTAAAAAAATCTCATACTGAAACGGCCTTCACATGGCCAACAGAAAGTCCATGTAATGCTGAACGCTTCAAAGAGCGAGGCCATCAGCTGGGCTGAGCGCCATTCCTACGTGTGCACCTGATGGGTAGCAAAATGACACTGGACTTTATTCCCTTCCTTCACACACGCTGTCAAGTGGCTGGAAAACAAAGGAGAGCCACTAAGGATCTTTTAAAAAAGGATGAACAAGTTACCCCTTTTTTGTTCATTTCTTCTCAAAAGCCAGCAAGCACCTGAGTACGCCCGGCACACAGCAGCAGCAGCGTGCCCCAGACTGCTTTCTGCCGGCTCCCTCTCCTCGCTCCGCAGCACGCTGCCCTCTCCCCCCCGGAGCAGATTATCTGAGCGCTGCTACTTCGGAGCTGTTGGTGACGAGCAGCAGCATCGGGGTACTCGTAGGTCATCTTTTATCTTTGCAAGTCTCGGTGAAGGATTTAGCTGTAAGCAACATCCTATTATCAGAAGTACTCCTGATGGAGTCCTGTGCCTGAGAACATTTCAGATACCGCATCACGGTCCTGACGACCAGAAAACCAAGATATTTAAAACAAAGTCCATACATACCATCCATAAGAGCCACAAACTAACAGTGGGAGCTGCTGTGCCTAAAAACTAACCAGTATCAACAGAAAAATTTCTTCCCCCCTCTCCTAGATGTCAGCACAACCCCATGTACGAGGGAGAAGAGGCAGCTAGGAAGATTAACAGATTGCTCCAAAACACAAAAGTCACACCAGTCTCAACAGGAATTTGAGGTGGTTACCATCCTTCCCAGTGGAGAATATAAACGGGCTCCAGCTTAATGCTCGTTTCAGCAGTCCTGGCAGATGGAGAAGCTGCCAAAGAATTTTTGAGTGGCAATCATAGAAGAAAGTAACCTGATACAAAGGCCCAAACTGCTGATATATACCCCAACAGCCACAGAACTTCAGGGCTAAATAGTAAAACGAAAAGTCTAAAATAAAACACAGCAGAAAGAAGAAGGAGCACACGATGACAAAGAACAGCACCTTCCTAGAGTCCAGCATCTCAGACAGCTATAACCCAGAATTTCTTAAAGCTTCCATTGGAGAAGGAAAATCTGTGGAAGTGGAAGACCTTAATAAGCATTCTCAAATATTTATCAGAAATCAGCATATACTTTATTAATAAAGAAGCCAAATAAGCACAGGCCAAGAGGGAAAAGCACTCCTGCAGTTAAACAGCCACTTGACATGGAAAAACGTCCACTTTCACAGCAGAAAACACCTGGAATCAAAGCATAGAAAAGTGTTTTTCAAAATTTTCAGATGATAAAATGAAGGGGGAGAAGAGGAAACCTGCTAAACGACAAAATCTGCTTACAAAATTAGAGTAGGAAGGATAAGAGCCCACTAACAAGAGCTTAAAGATTTCACACAGTGGAAGAAATCTATGCCAAATTAACTCACTGACTTGAAAAGGGTGGCATAAATCAGGAGCGGGGTTTACACAAGCAAGAAAAAAATAAGGAATTCTTGGAAGATGACCTTTAGGGTAGATCAACAACTTTCCGCTGCAGCGAATGGCTTTGCTTGACAGATCTCCAGCCCGTTAACTGGATGGTGCCAAACTGGTGCCTGGTGCTCCAGCTCTCTTCCTTCCACCATAAAGACTGCGACGAGGTTCACCAGAGATGTACAAGGATAATGTGATAAGCATGGCCGGCAGCCAAAGGGCTGAGATTTAGCCACTACTTGAAAAGACGCTTTCAAGTCAAAAATATTCGAGATACACAAGATAAGGAAACTGAAATATGATAGCAACATCTCAGGTAGGCACGTGACCCAATCTCGCACAGGCATGCACTCGCACGCACCCCTGCTTACCAGTCTGAGTGCAAGAACTAGGACGTTGTCATGTCAGAGCCACAGCACGAGAACGGGAAATTGAAAAGCCAATTTCAACAACAAAACAGGTAGCGAATAGGTAGGAACCCAGGTTTCACTAGGCACTACTAGGTGAGATCTATCTGCCTACACGGATAACATGCCTATCCCTTAAACCGAAAACTGACAAAAGCATTTAAAAACAAGACATGGTGGGTTTTGATTTTGTTTGGGGCATTTTTATGTGGAAGAGGGGAAGGCGAATGAAGCTTACCCATGTCAGAAGTGAGCAGAGAGGATAAACAAACATCTATCAATGTGTGCTGTATAATGTCTGGAAGCACATCATCTTCTCCAGGTCAACAGACAGAAGGAACTGAATGCTTTGTTTACATTTTAACAGACCCTAGGTTTACGTGTTTACTAACCTGTAATCCAGCTCCTACGACAGCTTGTAAAATTCTCCTTTTGTGGTTGATGCACTTAAACAAGATTTGTGGTAAGGCCTCCCTAACACTACGATCTTTGAACCTCTGCAGGTCAGGTTATGCCACGATTTTACTGAGCAGGCCAAAAGATAGCACAGAGCTCCACAGCACTCCGGCCAGTTTCTCCACAAAAGGGAACCCATTATATTTTGCTTCCGAGCAGACAGCTGAGAACAGATAATAAAATGAGAACTACCACCGCACTCTTCAGCCACTTCAGATAGCACACAAAAGAAAGCAAACAAATGTGCAACGTACTAACCAAATAATCCTTTCCCTCGCTCTAGAGGGAGTGAATGATTAGGTATCCACGTTCCCTTCAAAAGGACATAATCAAACTAAGTAACTGCCCACTTTCCAAACTTTAAAATAAATCCCCTCTCACAGAAAAGAAGTTGTCCAGAAGTAAGTCGAAAGAAGAAGACAGAAGACATGTCAACAGCAACAAGAGAGAAATGAAAAGCAAATCTGCAAGTAAACGAAGGAATCTTCTCTCTCCCCCAACTTTAACTTTTTATTTTTAACAGAAGGAAGGAAATATCAAACATCAGAGTCATACAATGGACTATCAGATGTTTCCCAAACCAAGTAATCTGACATATGGGCAGTAAAAAAGGAGGAGGAGGGGGGAGAGGAAATAACAACCCAAGCAGAGTAAACTTTGGCCTACTGAGTTAAAGACTGCAGTTCCTTTTCTTCCCTTATTAAAAAAAAGCATCTCAGAGCTGAGAACTCAAACATTTTTGAACACCACATCTAAGAGCAGCTGCTTCATGACCACCGGCAGCAGCTCACGTGGTTGCTTCGCGCTGCCTGCCCCAACCGGCCCTGGCCCAGCCTCCTCGCCGTGGGCTGGGACGGTCGCTGCGGCACATCCACAGGTGGGCAGCCTCCGTCCTCCAGCATCAACACCGTCCACCCTCAACAGGGACAGCAAGGAATGCTTGAACTGGTAGGCAGCCTGCCAAAAGGCCTTAGCCTTAAAAAAAAAAAAGCCTACCCCTCTCAAGAATTCTTCCATATGAATCTTCCTTAATATAGAAGGAAGTGCGTAAATCCACTACATGACTGGTCATGTAGATTTACTTTGCCAGCTTTCTTACTGTCACTCCTGCAAATACAAGGATCCAGCACCTTTTACCAGCAGGAAATTCTGGAAATTCAGAGAACTCAACTTAAAATTGTATTAAAACACACAAACAGAATTAAATAATCAGAAACACCAGGCTAACAATGAAACCAGCAAATTCAGAACCAAGTCGTTTAACCAATTAGCCTACTCTGCCAGCAGATAAATTATTTTTTTGTATAAAAAGTGTTTGGCATGGTTACTGCAAGACATTCCTGGAATTGATTTCATAGCTTGCCTAGCCCCAGCAACAAATTCAGTAGCATTGCAGACCACCTATGACTGTGAACCAAGACTTCGAAAAACCCGACCCTAAGCAAGTGCAGATGTACCAGACGAGATCTGAAAGCTTCCGAGTAAACTAGAGACTCCAAGGAGAAAAAAAATAAGGTTTTGTACTGTCACACACCGACACATTTTGAAACTTGTATCTCATAGCCGTTAGCTCTGAAAGCACCATAACCAAAAAATAGAAGGGTGCCAACACCTGGATCAGTATTATAGAGGAGTTTACCTCCAAGTTTTCTTTTTGATCCTCTGTCCTGACAAAATACTATCTTTTATGCACAAATATAGAGCTGTAAGAACAAGGCGTTGACTGCAGCATAACTCCTTTGCAACTAAAGGATGAATTAAGTAGTTTTACTGAACGAGCTTTAAACGTCCTTCTCTGACACACGGGCTGGGGTCACAAAGCCACTCGGACTTGGCTGCAACCCATGCTGCTGCCCAGCACTGGAGGGGGGAGAAAGAAGTCATGGGTACAGGGCAAGAGCTCAGAGGAAGAGGTTTTCGCTATGTCAGTAGCCTGATCTGGGCTTAAACATGAGCTCGTGAATCCTTTCATGGTCACTAAGGCATAGAAAAGAGCGAAGGGGGAGGGAGAAAAATGAAAGGGTCGAGGGGAAGCACATCTTTTCCCTGTAATTAATACTATTTTCCTTTCATAGAAAGCTGAGAGTGGTACGTTACCCTGCAACAGTGGCTGGTGAGAGAAGGAAGGAAGTACCTAGAAGTGATCCAGAAATAAAAGCATGTCATATCTTACACTAAAAAATTAATTTTAGAGGACCAGCCATTTTTCTCCATTTTCAGAAGATAATTATATTCGTTCCTTAGCATGGGGACAAGACCTTTGCATATGTTTGACCTCATCTGTGTTAGTCACATCAACGTAAATATTGCCTAGAGGCACATTAGACAACAGCAACACAAAATTTCCTGTTTCAAAGAAACAAAGGAGAGAACGTCACTAAAAGCTCAAGTCATATTTCCATACGCACCATTGCAACTCTGCTTTGGAAAGTTAATTAAGCCACAAATGACTCAGTAAGAAATAACACTGTTCAACAGAGTGAGGTAGGAAGCAAGTCAGAATTTATCAAAACTAATCAAAAATCCCTGAACAAGCCAGCAAAAAGAGTGCTTAGACCTCTTAGATTTGTCATCTACGAAAATGCAGGCGTCACCTTACTGAGTAAGGAGCAAAGAAAGCTCCTGACCTGAAAAGTTAAACTTACTACACGGCAAAATGGTCTGTTTTCAGTCATCATCACCATTTTAGAGCATGGAAACCCAAGACCACGTAACTCACTGAAGCCCCAGCAGGAAGCGACGCACGCTGCTGTCGGGAGCATCGCGTATGCACCTCGCAGCACCTGCAGAGGGAATCTAGCTCAGCACCGTGTTTGAGGGGTGCTGTGGGGCCTGATAGAGGAATATGTCTTTATTAGCTGGTTTCTCTTGGAAACTGCCAGTTGATGTCAGGAAATGCTGGGAAAGAGGAGCTTCAAATGCAAGCAGTAGTGAATCTTGGGCTGAGCAAGAAGGATGCCCCCCGTGTAAATACACACTGTATAAACAAATCAAGAAGGACTGGGATGTGGGAAAACACTCGTGCACTTTAAAAACTGGCAGGATAATACTAAAACAAGCATACTTCTAATCAGTGCAGTATTTTTTTCATATTATTTGTGTTACCATGGCACCACCAAGTCCCAAATCCCACTGTGCTGGACTCTGCGGGAAAACAGCAGCGCACAGCTCATGCAGAGAACACAAAATGGGGAAGGAATACAGGGATCGAGAGAGTACAAAGCTGAGCTGGTCAGCCTCGGGACAAGAGCCAGGACAGACCTGCACCTAGCCAGAGCTACTCAGTTGCCTGCAGGCATCACACACACACAAGATTAAGAGAAGGGTTCAGGACAGCAACCCAATTAAGTCCACTGGTAAACTTCATCAAACACCATGAGCTAGAAAAAACTAGGAAAACAATCAAAAGATGGTAGTTTATGTTTCATGACAACAGCACCTACGGGAGTTAGGATTCACTGGGCACAAAACAAAAAATAAAAGGCAGGGACGGAACAGGGCTGACACCTTTGGAATAAGTCCCAGTAACACAGGAGATACAAGAGCAAGTGAAGACAACGAGAGAAAGCAGAGGCACAACGTGGTCCCAGCCACAGGTTGGGACAGAAAACTGTAGCAGCACGCTTGGTAAGAGCAGGGATGGTTTAGGCAAATGGACAGAAGGATGCTGCCACAGCTGAGGGGGTAGAAGTGAGGACTGGGTGGGGATTCCCTGCAGCAACCAACCCAGGGCAGAGACAGAAGGTTGAGAGCCCTCAGCAGCAACCAGAAAGCTTTACCCAACAAGCACAAGTGTTCAGCTGATTACAAAGTATGCAATTCCTGTAACATTGATACCTCCGGGCATTTAAAGAGCAGTCTATCTACACACACACCCTTCACCAAGGCATAGCATTTCTGAATAATTAGAGATACAAAAAAAAAGGAAGAACATCCATAAAAATTCCTTTTTCACCTAGTGACCAACCCGATCCAGTTAACACGTTCAGCAGCTATCTCACAGAAGTTTCTTCCCTGAAAATTTTAGTTTCTATGGATTTTGTCAAGACAATTGCACTGTAAAGGAGGAAAATAATAGAAGAAATGTCTACATATAGGATTAAAGAGTTCCTTCTTTAATCTCTCTCACATTAGGAAGTGCTCTCGGAAGCAGAAGGGAAAGAAAAAAAAAACTTGGGATCAAAATGTTGTTGAGATCCAGGGTTCTGATGTCAGTGCTGCACCAGTTATGTAGAAAAATCCAGAAAGGTTTTTTCAGCTAGTGTTAGAGCAAGTGAAAGTTGCGATTCCTAAAAAAAAAATCCTAGATAAGCAGGTCAGCCACATCACTGCAATGTGAGTATTTTCTGAATTGTGCTAATGCTGACAGCAGCCCTCTCTCCAAAGGATTCACGCTGCTACAAGAAGCAGGATGTGGTCCTTGGGCAAGGTTTCCCAGCCCCATGTGTGTGCTCAGAACCTCATCAGGAGGTCAAGAAATCCTCCCTCAAATATTTCCCATTGGCTAGCTCAGGACCCTTCAGCACACCTTGTCCTGATCTGCAAATACAACTCCTCCTGATTTTCCTTGTGTGTTATTCAGAAGAGGTCAGTTGCCCGACACATCAACTCCATTCCCAAGAGGGGGCAAGCTAAAGGTAGCACGGCTTTGAACGCCGCTCTGCCCCAACCTCTTTGGGAACCCGCACCTATTTGCTTTAAGCTCACACCTGAAGAGACGCCGTTAAACTCCTGAATACTCTGACAGGACAAAAAAGCCTACCCCCCGAGATTCTTCCAACTCAGAATAAATAGTCTCCTATGAGATTAAAGTGAGAAAGCTTTCTAATGCAGCTTTTCTACTTCTACCCCGTTACCCAATAAAACTCAGAAGAAAAAGTAACTGAAGAATCCAATACTGCTGGGAAATTTCCGCAGTTAATTCCATTTCTTAAAAATATATACATGAAGTCACACCTCCATAAAATGCGAAACAAGCATGATACCTACCACGCAGAGAGGCAGCATCCTACCTGCCTTGGAGCCCCGCATTGATAACCAAGAGCTAATACCGGTTCATTTCCTACTGCTTATGGATTTGGTTGGGCAATCAACCATTTACGACGAAGTCTTTTACTGACAATTATGCACCACTGAAGAGAACCAAGAGAACTTCTACAGCAAACTCTGCACTCCTGATCTTCACTTTCGGATGCCACAAAAAAAACCTTTAAGAACAAATTTCCAACGCCCTCTCGGATCCCCTTGGCCCCTTTCAGTTTCATTATGAAAATGGCCACGAGACCCACTGATCGAAGTCAGCTCCTGTCACTGCCGGTGAGCCGAATGCAGAACCCCCCCAGTGACCCTGTAAGTTCGACTTGGAGCACCAGCAGGAGCAAAGACCAAATTCCTGTTCTCCAGCCCTTTCTTGCAGCAGGTTTCTGTAAGAATGCATTCAAACAAGTGCTCCCGACCTCTTTGACAGCAGATGCTACCAGGCATTACATAAATTCGTATGGCTTTCCGAGCACACCGTCGTCTTTTCCAGGCTGAAGCCTCCCACAGCATCTAACCTTCCATCACACGAAAGCTGCTCCACATTTTCAGTCACTCCTGACACCTTTCTGCCCGCCTTCTCCAGCTGCGGCACACGAGATGTTGTGCAACCTCGGCCCCGTTTCAGAGAGCGACTCGTGCCTGTTGATCACCACAGCAGCCAAGCCGGACAGGTGAGGAAACGTCTCGGCACCTCGTGCAAGCCTTCGCGTGATTAACCCTTACGCACAGGAAGAACCAAATTAATTTCAGTAAGGCTACCTCTGTGATTCAGGATTATTCAGAGGAGGACGGTATTAAAACTCCAGGGCCAGCATGTTACCTCGCAGCATTTTGTCTGGAGATAGTTAATAGCCAACTCTTCATTAGGATTTAATGAAACCAGCCCTTAACACTTTCTTATTAAGTAATGTTTTGACAAACAAACAGTCTTTTTCCGAAACAGCAGCAGACATTTTGACTGCTGCCGTAACAGTTCGGATAAATACAATTTCTTCTCCTGCTGGGCTAGAAGCGCAGCCGTTGGTGTGTTTTAATGAGCCCATCGCCCCGCAGAGCGCAGACAAGTTCTCATCCGAGGTGCACTCCGATGACAAATATCCGAAGCGACCCTTGCATCATCTTGCTCAAAGACGCTTGACGTTTACAGCAGAAGCCCAGAAGTCTTTGTGCACGCTGCCTTGCCCGGCAGAGCACACACACCACCCCGTTTTCTCAAAGGGCGCTGGATTCCTGCCTCGGCGCAGAACAATGCACGGCGCAGGCTGCAGCCCTGCGCATCGCCGCGTCCAGGGGGACACCTCACAACATGCAGCTGCGCAAGCCCGAGAGCTCTTTCAGTGACTGGATGCTCAAAGCCAGGTTTGTAAGACTCACGTCAGACTACACCTTCCCCTCGCGTGAAATATTGTAAGCTACAGACCTGCGCACATTCTGGACGTCACCAATAAAGCAGAATCGGTTACTAGAAAGCTTTAGGTAATATTTTTCATACAAACATAAAATACTTTCAGAAAATATTTCCCCTGAAAAGATTCAAATAAAAAGCGGTGCTTGTCATCTCTCTAAGCTGCCTGCAGCTGACACAAAAATAAAGCTACAATTCCCGAACTGCCAAAGCAACCCAAATCCACGACAGCGACCAGCACAGACTCGCAGCAGAGCCTGGGCTGCTCTGGGCTGGGAAGACGGCGCTCCTCGGAAACCAGCGCTCGTGGGAAGAAGTGCGCCTCAACACAAGCACGCAGAAATCCTATTTCTGAGCTGCAGCTCGCCAGGCAAGAGCATTCCTTCTCGATTCCAGCCCAAAACAAAGCGGGAGATAAACAATGACCTCTAGCAGCCAGCGCCTACCAGCAGGACGGGTTTAGGACAGCCTCGCAATTCACCGCACTCCTAAAGACGGGTGATTTCCCATCCACGGCTAGCGGGGTTGCGCACCCTTTTCTTCTGCTGCACTGCAAAAGTAAATGATTGGCAAAAGCTTCTCTAATTAGTAATCCAGACTACTGTACCTTTAACACTTCATAAATTTTTGAAAGAATATGACAATCTGAGGTGAAAAGGTCAACCGCTGTCGGCCACAGGTTCCCAGTCAGTATTTCCTTTCCCAGTACCCTGCACTGGTATGTGAACCCCAGCAAACACTGATGTAACTGAAAATAACTCACACTAATAGTCACCGTGCATTTGTATATATGCGTGTATACACGTTTGAAAAAATACTATTTAATTGGCTATTTTTAGCACGTAGAGCCAGGAAACAATAAAAGCATTGCAGTTGGATGCACAGCACCCCATGCCAGGTATGGAGAGCTCTCACAAAATCACACCGGAGATTAAAGGGTGGCACGTTAAACTCATTATCATTATTAAGCCCACTCGCAAAAGAATTCGGCTGGATTTATTTTGACGACGTTACGCACCCATGTAAAGATTTAACATTTCCCTAGTAGGGTGAAAAACAAAGCAGACACCAACCCACAACAACTATGAAACAACTCCACGTTCTAGCACGCGCTAATTGCACTCCGCCAATTACTGCTGCCAATGACAGATCTGCAGTTTGCAGCTACATGAAGTTATGCTCCTCAGAAACACGCTAATCGATTTTCCGTGAACAAACGGGGACCTCACAACTCTATAGGTAAAGGATAAACATTCACCACCTCGCTCTTACAACCTGATACGATCGTCTCCCTCGTGCTTATTGTTTTTTCTCTGCGTGTATTCAGGATCCCTGTAACAATCCCCGCACCTCCACACACATAGCGCTGCTGTACACCAGTATGTCCCAGAAAACTCTGTCAAGCAAAAGCCTACGTACAAGCCTAAGTAACGTAAAAGTTCATCAAAGAGCCAAAGATAAGAACTGCATTTATTCTCGCGGAAGAATCTCTGGGCCAGTTTCCTAGCAGCGTAAATGACAACAGCTCTTGTCCCAAATTCTCAGTAGGTATGAGCAAAATACGGAAAGCATACAGACATAAACAAGCCAACAGAAGCAAAATAACAAACGTACAGCAACAGAAAAAAAAATATTAAACAAAAAGACGGATCATTCACATTTTGAGTTTCCCTTCCATTATTTTTCCCTTAATTCTTACAAGAGAGCTAACAATAGTCTCTTCCTTTCTGTTGGAAAAAAAAAAACACCTAAAAATCAATGTGTTCACCCACCTCCAATTCTTGCAGAGCACTGGCTAAGGGAGATGCTACCCACCAAGAGCTTTTCTATGCCAGAGCCAAGCCTGCGTTCCAAGTTTGTGGTAGCCGTACCACGCCACGCACCGTGAGCTCCTCCTTCCTCCTGCCCCAGCAGCAGGAGAAGGCTGGGGATGATCCAGCAGCCCTCCCACTCACCCGGCTGCTGCCCCGCCACAAGGGACGCGGCTCCTGCAGGTGGCAGGTAAAATAAGGCACGGCAATAGCCCCACTTCCAAGGGGCCCTGCCCTTACACGGAAACAGACCGTTTTCTCGCTTCAAATTTAGCTCACGAAGCTGCAGCTGGCTGATAACGTAATTCCTGCAGCGTTAAACCAACCGAGCCGAGTACAAAGTTGTCGATCACCAACGAGACGGGAGGATGACATCTCGGCTATCCGCCTAACCACCAGAGCCCATTTTCAGCTGCTTCCCTCCAGCGAAGGGAAAAAAAAAAAGAAAAAAAAAAGGCAAACAAACAGCATTTCTGCCCACCCGAGCCCCATACACACAGCGGGGCCGTGCCAGGACAGAGGCCCCCAGCCCCCGAAATGGCGCCTGTCCCCACCAGCAGGGACCCCAACAGGCTGGCAGCGCCTTACCGGGGAGGGGGCCGCTCCATCCAGCTCCTGCCCCCCAGCAGCCGCGCGGGGAGGGCGCAGCAGCACGAAGCAAGCCCGGGGCGCCGAGCCGAGGGAGGAGCCAGCGGGAGGAGCAGCCCCACGCAGCGGGGCTCTAAAAAACCCCCCACCGGGGCCGGCCGCGACCCACCCCCCGGTACCCCCCCCCCCCCCCCGCCCTGTCTCCCCGGTGCCCACTCACCAGCGAGAAGAGGTTGGAGTGGCAGTCCTCCAGGCTGGCCCCGTTCGCCACCCAGTTGGCCGCCGCCGTCATGATCCTCGGCGAGCCGTGCCGCCGGAGCGGGGCATGTCTGAGGGGCCGGGCCCGGCGGGGCTGGGGGAGCACCGGGCGCTAAGCCCCGACCCCAGCCCGGGGCAGGGGGGGGCAGCGCGGCCGGCAGGGGGCGTGAGGCGGCGGCGGCGAGGCCGGGGCGGCGCTGCTTCAAGGGGGCCCCCGGCGGGGAGGGGGGGCGAAGCGAGGAGGAGGAGGAGGAAGAAGGGGGGGGGGCCTCCCTCAGGGCCCAGCCGCGGCCCCCCCCCGGCGGCGGGCGGAGCGGCTCCGCGGCCTGCAAGCGGCGGGGAGCGGGGGGGCGCCGCCCGGCGGAGGCCGCGGCCCCTCCGCTCGCTGCTGCGGCCGAAGGAGCCCGGGAGCGGAGGGAGGGGAAGGAAGGGAAGGAGGAGAGGCGGCGGCCCCGGGCCCGGGCCCGGGCCCGGCCGCGGGAGCGCTGCTGGCGGCGGCCCCGCTGCGGCCCCGCCCGGCCGCCCTCGCGCACCCGCCGCTGCCTCTCGCCGCTCTGACAGCAATGGCGGCCGCCCGCCGCACCGCGCCTCGCCATTGGGCGCCGCCGACACACGTGACGCGCGGCGGGCGGGGGCGGGGCGCGGCGGGAGGCTCCGCCCCCTTTTTTCTCCGCTCCCTCCCTCCCCCGACTCGCTCCCCTCCCCTCACGGCTCGCGGCCCCGCCCCGCCGGGGGCGCGCAGGCGGGAGCGCGCAGGGGGGTCGGGGTGAGGGGGGGGGTGATGGAAATGGGGCTCGGGGGCGGCTGGTGGGCACCCCGTCCGGGTAACGGCTGCAGGAGGGGGGGGCCCGCCGCATAGTGAAGCCGTCTCGTGTCATTATTGAGGATTTTGTTCGTAAGAAACCCCGAAATTCGGGATTTTCAAGGTTCACGGTGTCCTGCTGGGTCCAGCCCTCAGGAACCCACAGGTGCAGGTCACAGCTCAGCAGCCTGAACCTCACACGGACCGGCTGCTGCACCCTGCACGGGGGACACAAAGCGACTGTCACCGTCCGAAACACAAAGTTTGTTTAGAAACTTAAGCTTTGGGACAGAACTAGGGTCATAGAATCTATAGAATCATAGAACCTATGGAATCATAGGATCATAGAATCTATAGGATCTATAGAATCATGGAATCTATAGAGTCATCGAATCTATAAAATGTATAGTATCTGTAGAATCATAGAACCTATAGAATCTATAGGATCTATAGAATCATAGGATCATAGAATCCATAGGATCTATAGGATCATCGAACCCATAGAATCTATAGGGCCGTAGAACCTATAGAATCTATAGGATCTATAGAATCATATAATCTACAGAATCAATAGGATTATAGGATCTATACAATCACAGAATCTATAGAACCATAGGATCGTAGGACCTATAGAACCATTCTATGATTCCATAGAAAATGTAGCACGTTTTCAGTGCTGTCATTCAGTGGGAAAAGTTTTCCCTCCGTGCCTAATGGCAGCTTTCCTTATCATGATTTTTAATCTTATTTAGGCTTTTTTTTTCGATTATTTTCTTTGTAATAAATTAAGAAGATTAGCATCTGTTCTAATGACTGAATGGCGTTTGTTTGGACTTACCTCATAGTAACAAATCTCTAAGACAAACAGGCATCACTGCCATTCACCCAGCTTACGCACACAGCGAGAGAGAGAATTTGGGCTAAAAGAAAATTTCCACCCAGGCCGGCGTTCTCACGGTGTGTGTTCTGCCACTGACAAATCTATCAAGCCCCGTTCACGTCACTGTCACACCAAACAGGATTCTGTCTTGCAAAGACTGGGGCTATACTGGTGTTTTCAAACACACAATCTAAATATTCACATTCAGCTACAGGTGCACTTTTTTATTTTTATTTTTAAACATACTAGATTGCCAAATAAACTACAAACTCACTCCAGGGAGAGAGAGACTTTTACCCTCCTTCATTTCATTTAGGAGATCAAAGTGCCACAAAGGTGTTGTGAAAGCTCCGAACTGGTAAGGGACAAAGCTGACAAAGTAATCAAACTGCCAATATTCTAGAAAGCACTTGCTGCAAGCTGGCAAACCAGAAGCAGCAGAGTAGAGTACTCTGGTCCATATTACTCCCCTTTCTTTTGGAGACAAGTCTCATAAACAGAGAACACAATGTGACACTTGCAAATTTGTCGAGCAACACGTATTAACCAGCAAAGGTTGAAAAACACACCCTTCCCCATTAATACACTCCAGCTTCAGTTATAAGTCCAATTACTAAGTAATGCCTAGGGTACAACAAACACTTTTATAAAGCATCCGTTCCATTTCTGAAATAGAACATCCATTAACATGAAAAAAAAATGTTTTTCTTATTATAAAAATATTTTGAAATCGAGGATCACTTTATTATTTATCCCAGAGAGCAACAACACTTTGCAGAATTAGACCCTGCAGAAGAGTGTATTCATGTTTCCTCCATGGGCTGCTTACCCTCCAAACGGTACAACCAGTTGTCAGCATTTCTCTTCTGCATCTTCCAAGTAGAAATGACTTACTGTGCTTGATTTTCTCCCCATCTTAAGATAACCCACACTGGGGCCTAACACATCATTCGAATCCATTTTCGGGGGAGAAATGTTAATATCCTCACACTGCTGCTTCGGCCATTTTTTCGGGATTCTTGTGAAAGCTAACAACTCTTTCAACTAAATATCTTTCACTGTAATTACATTTCCTTTGTGAGTGAATGTTTTAAAGTCGAAGAGTTGCTGTTCTGTTTGCATTTGTGCAGGGCTATCAGTTGAAAGTTTTGGCCACGTCTCTGCGTTGCAAAGTTCACTTTGTTTTTAAACTGAAAAAAAATCTCTTTAAGTCTTTTACTGGTTACTTGACTTCATATTATGTTCAATTTAATAGACATGAGAAATCACTATAGCCTAATCTTTCACTTCAGAGTACCAAACCAGGAGAGTTCCCTTGCTGTCTTCTGTCGATAGTGTTACTTAGAACAGAAATTGTTCCACTTACAGATATCATATACAAGCACAAGTGACACTTGCTCATGCATAATTATCCTAGATGGTATGTGGTGGAACGTGTTTCCCAACTCAGGGTATTCAAGTTTTATTCCCTGTTTTCTTTTACTGCCAACTTATCGATGAACATGAACAACACCATTGGGTTTTCTACCTTGACCAACCAACCATTTTTCTGCAGTAGCAAGGTATACGAACTTTCTAATTAATTCTGCCAGTGTATTAAACTGCAAGCAGCAAGACCAAAACTCTGAACTAGAGCGGAGTTTCCAGCCTCCTGGAGATCAGCTGTGTCACACTTACCCCTCACTATTGGTAAGCGCTCTGGGAAGGAGCCAGTTACCTACCCTTCTGGACACCTCCCAGAATTAGAGTCCAAATAGTGATAGGCAAGATTATTTTATTCTACAACACCTTACTAGAGCCTACAGTAATGATCAAACCTGTTCTTCCAGGAGGATGGCTCAGCAGTTTCGTAGACTTCGTTTTCACCAGCAGGTGTTGCTTCTGCTTCAAACTAAACATGGAGGAAAAAACAAAGATGTCAGAAAGCTAAAACAAATCTGAAATGTCAAGCAATCGCTTGGGTTTATTGTTATTAAAGTACGTCAACTTTGCTGTGCTTTTAAGCACCTCAGATTTATAACAAAAATTTTTACTTGAGCAATACAACTGGCTTGAGCGCTGGATTCAGGCAGGGTTATGAGTTCGGCCCTTCTTACACCAGGAGCAGAACCGGAGGTCAGCCAAGTTTCATCAGTATCAAAAAGAAGTCGTCTTTGGCATTTCACGTCAAAGGTAACTCATTTCTAGGCAAAAGAAATGCTTAGAAGCCTAAGTTGCAAAAACATCCCCCTCTCAATTGTTGTTTCCAGTACAATCATTATTGTCATGATAGGCCCACGTGTTTATATGAGAATAAGTCCAAATCCTAACTGAAATGCAACAGTGGTAGCTGTACTACTGACTTTGTATAATTCTATATCTTGTCATTTTCCAATTTTCTTAGAAATTAGCCTCTTCTTCGACATCCAAGTATTACAAAGGCACAATCAATACAAATTACTTCAAAATGCAAGGCAACAAAAATCAATAAGAGACAGATAATCTTGTATTTCTCTGCTCAAATTTTATTTTTTAGTTTTATAGCTTAATAAAGATAAATCTATAAGGATTTTGCTAACCTAAGTCACACAGAAAACTAAGATTTGCAAAATTTTCATAAGGAAAATGAAAGGTTTATTTTAACATTATCTATACTTGTGGTTTTTTTTTGTTTGTTTGTTTGTTTTGTTTGTTTGTTTTTAACCTCCAGGAATATAAAACTCAGAGTTTGCTTGTTTTGACTGACAGTCTTGATAAAAAGTTTCAGGTAAATTCTGGTCAATTTTAGTCCTTAGCTGGAAGAGCAGCAAATGGATTTTTTTTTTTGAACTGTTCCTAATTTTTCACACATTTGAGATAGACACTATGGTTATTCACAAGCACAGCTTCTAGCTTTTGCAGTATAAGTAAGGATTGTCTTGGGTCTAATTTAATCAAGCATCATTTTTACCGTTTCCCACATTTTCCTCTCCAGATGCCTACAATACCCAGGAATGGAAAGGATAGGGTAGAGGAAAATGATGAGAACAAAATTATGAATATAATACAAGTAAACAGTCTTTAACTTTTCTCCGAGTCAAAAAATAAAAATAAAAAAAATTGTTTAGATCCCCCCGCCCACCCATGAGATGCTCTTAAACAAAATCTCCTCAATTTAGTGATTTCAAAACCCTGACAATTTTAGAAGTTCATTGTCCATGATTCATGTAGTTTGTTACTGCATGTTTTTGCAATACAGTGCAGCTGAACAGGCTAATTTCAAACATGTTTCCAGTAGGCTCATTGTCTACTTTTTATGAGGCTGCATACATTTCTTAAGTGTTTTTTAATTTATCCAGTAATTACATTTTTTGTTCAAGTGGTTATGAATAAGAACACATAATGGTTTTGTTTTTAAACCAAATGTCTTTACTTCCACAGATTGAAGACTTAAAAGAAAAGAAAAATAGTTCACTGACATGAATAAATTAACAGCATTTAATTTTAACATAAAAATCAAAATTAAAAAAAAACCATACATTAAATCCATACTAAACAGTCCTTTGGGATATTTTTTTAAAATATTCATAATCTAGAGATTGCATGTTAAGTAACTTTTTAATATCATTAAGATATGTGACTGGCTATATTAGTAAATTTATTCCTTGTGTCAATAAAGACAAAAAATTACCTCAGCTTTACAACAAGATACCGTGTTTCTGAAAGGAGATACTTCTACCTATGAGGAAAATAAATACATCAATAAAAGATCTGTTTGTAGAGAAGTAGTACATGAGGCCCGCAGTTTAAGCCCAGCTAGTGATTAGACTGTGGCCTTTGAATTAGTCATCCTTGTTCACCATCGTTAGCAATAAACATTGCAAGATAAATCCAGGCGGTCTGTTTACGATCACCCCTAAGTATAGAAATAGCTACAGACACTACGTATATTTTCAATCAAAACGAGTAGCAGATTATTTTATCGTGCACAAAAGCAATACAACCACATCCCACCTGACTCCAAACCTGCCCAAGTGAGGCTGTCTGAGGTGTTTCGTGATCTCTGGTACCAAAGTGTTGTTCTTTGGCAATGAACAGCAGCAGAGATCATCTGCTGGGACTTCATGGAGTTTCTGTTCCTTGTCCCGGATAAAGAAAAGATCAAATATAGGCTGCTGCCAGATGTGGTGCCAGACCCCCCCAGCTGTTATTCTGCAAATGCCCTCACAAACAAACAGCTTCACCCCACTAAATCTGTTGGTGTCACTGGGATTTCTGAGGTGAACAAAACTCACACGGCACAGCTGCCTCAGGGTCAGGCCCTGGTGGGGGTTCAGAAAAGCATGCATACGGCAGAGGTCAATGTTTCAACACATCTCTGAGAATTATACACCTGAAAATTCCCTGAAATTCACTTTATTTGCTCATAATGAGGACTGTAGTAACAGTGCCTATTAAGGAGTAGTTTGAGAAAAGGTTAATGACGTGGAAAGGCAATTTTGGGAAGTTTTACACACCTGGAAGATAATGTTGAAAGAAATCTTCAAACTGTTTTAGAGGACACAGATTAACTGAAGGTCGTATCGTTCACAAAGTGAAAAGAGAAGAAAAGTCCAGGTTAATAGGAGAGCCATAATTACAATTACCATGAGCCAATACACTTACCCTGGTGAAGCAGAAGGAAATCTGCACATGGGGTTACAAGAAAATGCTCCTATATTTTTATCAAAAACCAGAGGAATTATCTTAGTATTTCCTCATTTTCTGGATTGTAAAAGAGAGAAGAGAGGCAGGAAAGGAAGCAGGGGCAGGCAAGAGGAGCCTAGGTAAGGTCTTTTACTGGTGAGGAAGAGCAAAGGTCATTTCTTACTATTAGGGATGAAGTAGCAGCAGGAGCAGAGTAAGAGTGGTGACCAGTGGTATGAGCAAAGGAATGAGCTGCGAAAGAAAGGAAGGTGCCAGAGGTGCCTGACTTGTTATAAAGAGCAATATCAATAACATGGTGCCTTTACTAGTGACAGAAGTGAGGGAGTCAGGAGCAAAGGATGACTAAGTTTGGTCACGCGAAGTTTAAATTGCCAGCAAGCAGTTCAAGAAAAGACAAGGAAGCTCTTTACAACGTGGTTTTGGATGGAAGGATAAAACCAGTTCAGGAGCAGAGAAGTACACTGACTTCTTTCCCATGTCATGGTGATATTTAGATGCCATTTCAGGTATAACCGGAAGGGATGAATAAAACCATAGCCAAATGCAAACCGTTACTCTCAAGAAAATACCGTGCTAAAAATAAAAGTAGTTGAAAATAGTACTAAATAAGATTAATAATTAAAGCTTTAGGCAGTCCCATGTATGATGTCCAATCTGAAAGTCAAAATGCTATTGATGTGGTAGCAAGCTTTCAGTTAAAATATATATATATATTATATATATATAAAGGCGCCACAGGGACCTTTACAAAGCTGATCTGTAAGTGGTAGAAGTCTCCACATGAGGTGGTGGCCAGCAAGGACTTACAACAAGGGAGCTGCCCAAGGAGTGTGTTTATTTTTAGTTGGAGGTAAAGAACAGTTTTGTGCATCAGCATGCCCTGCTGGTTTCTGTGAGACACAATTGTAAATTCTCATTTAAATATTCTGTAGGACTGAGGCAAATGAGCTATTTGGAAAACCAGAAAGGAGAAAATGACAACTGAAAGTACTCCAGAATAAAAGCGGAGCGTGATTTAAGCGGAGCAAAATGGCAAATATTTTTTAATTGTAAATTACTTTTGAACTCAAAAGAGGAAAGAATTGTGATGTCTGCTAGATACCTTGCATTATGAATAAACATACCTGAGTTTCTAAAGGATTTAATAATCTAACATGAAGCTCCTACTAGCCCTCTAGGCAGAGAGTGGGCCTGTTGGGTCATGGTTTCATACCATCAAAGAGATAGATTTCATCTTTCAGATGTTGTTGTGCTCGCTTGGTAAGAATTCAGCTTATTAAAAGGTGTGAAATAAGATACAGGATAAAAATACTACAAGAGAGAAAAATTCAAAAGATTTAAGGCTAAAAGGCAAAGTAAATATGGAAATAACATTTGGCGAACACATTCTGAGAACAAAACTCCAAGTTTATTCATTGGAATAGATCGCAGGGTAGGTCTGGATGGGTGATGTAGCTTGATGTGCTATGACCTTGGAAGCAGGCAGTCAGGCAACACCCCGTGCTGCACATGTGGAATGTGCAGCTTTTGGCATGGGAGCTCAAATATTAAAGTTGGCCCATAAATCTGAGTACAGTTTTTAGTGTTTAAGAAATTTATTTTATCTGGATTAAAGTCCTCTTCCCCTTTGGCATTAGAAGGTGTTTATGGCTGTTAAAACAAGAATTGCAAAATATTGCCCTGAAATACATATGGATTTATCCTGCCAAGCTTACAAGGTTTACTCTGCAGTTCAGAATTAAAAAAAAAAGAAAAAAAAAAAGAAAAAAAAAAGTCTGTCAGAGGCAGTATGGCCTTTCTAGACAAAGTGCAGGAAAAATATAAGCAAATTACAATTTTTTTAATTCTAAAAATTGTCTTGCTTTACTGTATCAGGAAAAGATAACGTAAAGGCTCTGTTATAAGCCCTAGGAAATCTTTGTTCTTCTTTAAGTCACGTTCAAGTTCTGTTACAATAGAGGAATGAAAAATGTGGCGTATGGTCTGTGATCACTGACCACATTAGAGCCTGAACCAATGCAGCTCTCGTGGGTTTCTGCTGCCAGTTTGTCTTCAGTTATCTCCTACCTCATCTCCCTTCAAATATGAATTCTTTCTTTTCTAGAAATACCCTTTCTCTTCTTGCAAATCATGTAACTGTGAATAAAAGCTCTCCGAGAGTTGACTTTAACACATCCTTGTAATTGTAGGGCTATTTTGATTGTACTCTGATGTAAAAAATTTCACACACTGTTAAAAGAAAGAAAACCAGGATTCTTTAGAAAACAGTATCACAGTAAAATCACAGTATACACTCAACTGAAGCACTGCCTAACGCATTTCTATATGGATACATGACAAGAGTTGCCACCACCTGAAAACATACAATAAACTCGTTCTAGACAACAGCTCCAGAACTTCAGGTCTTTTAGCAACCAGTGTGCAGATTCTTTGTAAGGAAGTGATCATTTTTAATATCTCATTGTACATATATCCATCACTCATACTCAAGTCATTACAGGCACTATTAAATTTGAATTGCAATTTTTCCTCTCCTCTTTTCTCTAGATTTGCTTTTCTTATCATTAAAAGTATATCTGATTGTAGCACCCCAGCTTTTTGTACTTCTAGATTTCTCAGGCTAAAAAGTTAGGTTGCAAACCGATGAGAAAATAAACCATTGAACAAGTTTGGGACCCGAAAAGGGTTGTGCAGTTGTTCCTGCTGTATCCTGAACAAAACTGGGGTGAACAGAAACCAGTTTGAAGTAGATACCATTGTCATGGACTTTGTCATTTAAAGAGAGAAGCTCAACTAAAAACTAAAAAAGTTAGTGAGTCACAGGTGCATTGACAAAAATGCAAAGGTTATGTCCATGCATTTCACTTTCCTCAGGCACACGCATTACAGCATTTGCATTAATTTCTACTTTTGATGCCTGTTCTCCCTTCTGTCCTTCCTTTCCCCCATCCTGCTCCAAGTCTGGGAGTGTGAACAACTAGGAAGGACCCACTGGAGGCCCATCAGTGATAATGAGATTAAGTGAGAAATGTTTTGGTTTACATTCTGCTACTGCTCTCTTACTTCTTTAAGGCCATTTTGTTCCGGACCCTAAGTATCAGGACTTCCTTTTGGCCACAAAGCTGTCAAGTTCACTCACAGCTCAGTTGTAAGAAATGTAAATCAGAGCAAATAGTGAGTTCTAGCTAAATCCTGTCTTCAAGCCACATATAAACTGTATTTTTATAGAAAACAAAACATACGGAAGATGATGTTTGCTCTGTGAAAGATCCACGTATTAAAATAATTCATTAGATGTCTTTGATATTATTTTTTTTTCAGTTTTATGCATTCGGTTATCCATCAACTGCAGATAAATGTTGTGCTGAAAGCTTTTGCTGAAATTCAGAGAATGAATAAAAGAATTAGAGGCATAGCACTTCCACAGATGCCCTGTGTTGACATCCCTATTTCCAAGCCTTGTTAAATGAAACAATTCATTTCTCTGTGATTTTAAGGTTTCACGGGCCCTAACCTTAAAAAGGAATTACAGAGGAAATCCTATTTTACTAGGATTTTTACAAGGATACTATTTTACATTCCTACTACTAACAACTTAAAAGATTAGTCTTAGAAGAAATTATACTCATAGGTAATACAATATTTCAACTGCTTTTGATTTAATTACTCAGGAAACTAGCCACAGCTTGAAATGTTTGTTTAACGGGAACCTATCTTTCAGACTGCTGGGCAAGCTTAGAGATATCTGTTCATCCTTCTGTTTTTCTGCAGGCCAGCGAATGCTGCTTTACTGCTTTTTTGGATTTTTCTGACAGAAACCACTCATCTCAGGAAGAAACTGAAACGGCTGTCTTTGCTTGACATGTGATAAAATGATTTTTACAGTAATATTTATTGTTTCCTTGCATGCAGACTGAAGCCTCTTGGCCTCACTTAAGACATACAACAAAACTAATACCTACGTATCATCTCAGTTAATATTTTTTGCTGAAAATTCTTTGACTGAGATTTTATGCAGAAGAGCATTCAAAATGTGAATGGGTTTGCAAAACCAGATGGAAGGAGTAACATCGACCTGGTTATGACAGCAGCAGGCTTTCTGGCCCAAAGCAGGAATTGTCCTTGCCTTCTTGTTCTTTACCATCCACTGCCCGTTTGGACTAAGAGCAGTTCATATTAGAAACCTTATTTTCTGAAGGCTGTAGATGATTTTGTTCTTGTCTAATCCGGGATGACCTTCGGTTTCCTGGCACATGGACACAACTTGGGCAAAGATCAACTCTGCTGATTTAAACAAACCTTTCCACTCGTATTAGGAAACAAGTAGTGGTTGTACTCACTGATTATTTTGTATTTATCCCGGCTTTTGGGGTACAGCCTTATTCTGAGATTAGTTTTTTTTTTTTTGATAGAAGTATGGCGAGTGTTGCTAACAGAGATTTTTTAAGACGATTGACAAAGCTACAAGTCAGGCACACAGCAGTGTCTAAATTCTGTTCTAGAACTCCAAGCTAATACAGTGTTTGACAAAACACATTTGGTGTTCCAAATTCATACTTGGAAGAAATATTTTTGGGTAAAATCTAAACTAAAATCACAGCTGTTCAGCTTGAGGAAAATGAGAAAGTTATTCATGCTACTGAATCTCTATTTTGTCTTTTAATGTTAGCCCAGGATGATGGACTGTACAAATGCATGCAAGTCTTTATTTTGTTGCTGTTTAGCACAGCAGACACAGAAAGTCTTTACTAACATCCAACAGGACACAGACCCCCGGAGTTGCAGGGTGAGCAAATTCCCAGTCTCTAGATCTCTCCTCAGGGTATTAAGAACACAGAAGATAGCAAAATTGAAGAAAGGAATTGGGAGCGTAAGAGCTGGATAACATTTAAAGCATTATCCTCAATTCCCTTCATGGTTTTAGGGAAGTCAATTGGCTTCTGAATGTCTGTCTGTAATATAGGCCCAGTATTTCAGGTAATACTTGCAGATTTTAAACAAAGAATTACATCAGCGTGGCAAAAAGTTATTCCAGAACACTATTTTTGAAGTAGTGATACCATATATGTGCCAAAATCCAGTTTGCAGCTTCAGAGCCAGGAGTCCATCAGTTCCATCCGTTTGCAGACGCTGTGTCTACAGCGTCGCACTTGCTTCTGCCGCAGGCTAATACCTGAGGTCAAACTCTGTCATCACGCCCGCTGCCTGGATGCTGCTGTGTACTTTGGCTCCAGCCTGGGGTCAGCCAGCGATCTCCCTATCAGGGACGTTCTGGCACAGGGTGGGAATCAATACTCAAACCCTGCCTCTCGGCAGCAAGGGCACAAGTCCCCAGAGAGCACGTAAGCAGACATTCAGGCGGTACCAAAGGCAACAGAATTCCTTTAAGTTCAGTTTTCAAATACAATATGAGCTGCGGCACTTTAGCCTGTACACAAACTTTGCAGCCGAACAGCTGGGAAGTCACTTTAGCATTGTTTGTGTCAATAAACACAAAGCAATCGGGAGATGTATTCTGTAATGATTCTGATACCCACCTCACTTCAGGAGAACCCACATTTAATAAAGCACTTGTAACTTCGCTGCAGGGTTCTGGTGGTCTGTTTAGACAAGGCACAACAGCCCAAGTCGGACGCACTGTACGTATCAAACCCAGTATTTGGTCAACAACATTCCTTCAGATCAAGTTTCGTAAGTAGTGGTCAGCTAGTCGGGCCGTGCAGAAATAAGTCCCGAACTGTGCTACCAGAACAGTTCCTGTCTCCTATAATTACTTCTACTAGGAGATGGCTGCCAAATTCTTCCCAGTGGACATATGGTCTCAGCAGGTAGGAACAGGCTGAAAGTGCTTTTCTTGCACTGACGTCAGTGGGGGAAGTATGACTGAATTCAGCTCCCACGAAAATTAAATATTACCTGACTAGTGCCTACTTTTCAAGAGAACAGTAGCTTGGCCTGCTTCTTTCTACAGCTTCCTGAGAGATCCTGATACTTTTTCTTCCAAATAGGAAGTGTCTTTACAGTTAATTAGAAGATAACACCAGTCAGCTTCTGCTAATTATTTGTATTTTCGCTTAACGGTTATAAATCTACTTGTTCAGGTATTATTACAAGCTAATATTTGTCTTGTAAGATGCATTACTCATTACAATTAGCAAGTAGAAATAGATTAGTCATGCGCAAACAATCTCATAAATGAAGTATTTATGCCCCCTTTGGGGATGGAAAGGAAGGTAATTTGAGCCCTTTATGATTATCAAGGGAAACCTGAGTTGTCTCCTCTATACACATCATTGTTTCGGGATTTCTTCTGGGGCAAACTAACTGGATGTGGGCTTCCTTTAAAGTCCAGTAGCACTGCTAGAAGCTGTGTTAGTGATTTAATGAAAACCATCAGGTGTTACCTTTTCTTAGGACTGCCAGTCTGCATTGTTCAACCGAAAGTCATTTTTTTTCTTCCAGAAATCTTTTCAGTTAATGTGTCTGCTTTTCCTGAGGCTGGAAGAAACCTTCTCTTCACTTGTACGAAATTAGCTGCGAACAAGACCTTTATCCAGACTTAGTGCTCCTATTACCCCTCACTGAGAAAGGGAGGCTGAAGGTTACAGACCTGGCTTGAAGTGATTCAGACTGGGATGTCACCGAAAGCTGTGTGAGTGTGTGACCAGTGGCTTGCAGCTGAGCAGGCAGCTCCCTGCAAGACTGCTCTCAAAAAAATCCAAGCTGTGGTCAAGAGCTTCCAGAAGTACCTTCCAAGGTAAGGGCTATGCAATGAACTGGTTGAACATGTTAGTCCCCAGGTGTACCTATGGGAAGCACGAGAGGAATGGGTCTGTAAAAGCCTATTGCTTTTTATTCCACTCTCCATTGGCTTTTCTTTATGTCACTTCTTCCTTTCCAATTTGATTAGCCACTCAAAAAGCTCTCTTGTTTGTGTGTGGCCAACGTATCCTAAAAAGTAATTTTAAAAACAGGCTAAGTCAATACTCGAGACCATTTACAGATTAAAAACCTAAGTCATTTCACAAAAGTGAATTTAACAGCTGCATTAACCTAATACTTCCTTCGCTGCTTATGCCACTTTCTTGCATGGGGCACAGCTAAGTGCACTACTACTGACAGTGCAACACGTCACTCTGTTCCTCCTCATGTTTTGTTTTGTTTTTTTCTCTTCGCTATTCTTCATTTCCTCTAGTATTTGGAAAAAAAAAAAAGAAAAAAAAACCAACTACCTCACATCTCTTCCCAAAGGAAACATTTTCTCCACGTAAAGAAGTTGTCAAGCTTCCTGGAAAGGTATCAGGAGCAGGGAAAAAAAAGGAATATGTGTTGCTGCGTTTAGCACAATTACAGAAATAGGTCACATATTGTTTCTGAAAGAAATGGATCACCAGAATACAGCCCCCCCAACTCATCCCGGTCTCCCTCTCGCCACCCCCGTACACAGAGCTTGAAGCATTCCAATATCCTTGCCAAATTCCCTCACAAATACTTTAATTCTTTACGTGCATGTCTCATTCCATCTGTTCCACATGCTCTTTACGCCATTTACATTCATTGGCAGAGGCTGTGAGATGACACCACACGTTATAAATTTGCCGTGTTTTAAAGTGGCTTAGGTACACCGAAAGGGAAAAGCAGAGCAGCTCAAGGTCTGCGCTTTTCTCCTACAGACCTGGGTTAATTCAGCTGCAGGGCAAACTGCACGTGAGTGTCACCAGCAGGTTTTCAGATCAGTAAGGCTGTGGCTGTGAAACGTGCTACATTATGCCTTCAGGTTCAAAAGGGAAAAACAAAAAAAGGCAATCCTCTGCAGGATTTATGAAGTGACTGCGTGTATAAGAGATTCTGTGCCCAAACAAACAACAAAGAAAAGGCAAGCGTGATGTAAAAGGGGAATAAAGGAAAGCTGTGCTCAGTGGGAAAGGCAGTGCTTAGGCATATGCACTGGTATCACTTGTGAAGCAAATGCTACCGGTCTGATCCTTCACCACAGGGGCACACCACAAAAATGGGCCCACAAACTCTGAGTCTTCAACCTTTGCCTTCGGGAAATGCGCGGTTGGTTTGGGGGTTTTGCAGTATGGTCACTCCAGCCCACAACGAGCCCTAAGTCCGTCAGTGAACGCAGAGGGGCCATCTGTTGGACACAGATTTAAGAGTAGTTTCCAGGATAAGAACAGGAAAAGAAAAAGCTCTTCAGGTTTCAACACAGGGACATTTGTACAACCAAAACACAGATCAGCTGTGTGTTTGGCCATGTGCCTTAAACTCCTTGAACAAGCTATATGAAAACCTCAAGCCATAAAATTTCACTTAAGTGCTGGACACCAAACCTTTTCCTTCACCTGCATAAAAGCAGCTCAGATAAAAGAAACTCAAACGTAAAGGACACAGAAGAGTCGAATGGAGATTCAACTCAAAAGCACCACAGAAGCTGAAGCTCAGAAGTGGCCAGGCTCATGGAAGGCAGCTGCAAGGCATCTGCTGGTCCCCTGCACACCCAAACATTGGTGTATCCTACTGCACGGAGAGAGGCTTCCTGGCCACCACAATGCAAAGCCAGGTGCTAGAAATCAGTGTTAGAAGCATCCATTTCTCAGACCATTGTGCAATCCAATTGCTTCACTACTATTATTAAGATGTTGTGAAAATACATATTATATCTCATCTGAGGTCAGTCTGCAGTTCTTACAGCTTACTTACCTGGCCAGACAGATTCCTCAACCTTTACCTCTCCATTTTTTCACATTCCTTTCCTCGTCTAATTTTTCCTGTTCAGCTTGTGCGCTCTACCCAACACCTTGTTATCTTCCACCCCATCTCTCTCTTTTTTCCCTGCCTGTTATTACTACATTGGCTTTAATGTTTTCCCGCTCCCATTTGTTGCCAATGTATAGTTTTCAACCGCTGTGAAAACGTTTGATTCATGCACTTCATTGTTTCTCCTGCAAAGGAATCATCATCTAAAATAACCTGCATATGCTAGTAGTAAAAGCAGTAAAGGAGAGACTGCCATCCCATGCTCGCTCTCACAGTTTGACATCTTTTTGGCTGCTGCATAGCAAATGAGAAATAAGAAAGGTAAACAACTGCCACTATCCTGAATGGGGAAGAAGCTTGAGATAGTTTTTTCAGCATGGCATTGGATTTGGGATGCAGGTTTTTTCATGTCAAGGAAGAATAAAGGCTAGATTCCGTGTTATCCAAACACGTGCCCCATACAGATGTGCCAAGTCAGTGTAGAATAGTATGTCTTTGATTCAGGACCACTTCACACCTTCCTGCTGAAAAAAGCAGAGAAGAATCAAGAGCTTGAGGTGCTGGCATCATACTTAGTTGGTTTGGTCTACACCCGAGAGCTACCAGACAAGTTAATCTGACAGGAAAAGCACTGAGGGCTAGATTTACAATGAACTTAGGCTGACGCGTGAGCCTGTCTGAAAGAAGGCACTCTTCTTCCAGAAAGGCATCCACAGGCATGTGTTCAGGACATACATTCGTGAAGGAAGTTTAGTTCCTCAGAAAGGCAGTCACAGAAGATAACGTGTTGCTGAGAGGACTCTTAGCCCAGCCAGCGGGAAACACTGAAGAAAGCCATGGTACAAAGTCTCTCCCTTCAACAAGGCTGGATACCTCTTGGTCCTCAGAAACAAGACGTTGACCTTCATGGCCACCTTTGCTCAACTCTGACGCAACTGGATCCCCAGCCAAGAACATTCTTCTCAAGTTTAGGAACCTAAGGTCTTTTTCTAGAAAATATTTTCTTAAGACAGTGGGGTAATGTCCCCTTTTAATCCAGTAACAAGGAAGTGGGAGAAATCTGCCTGTGGAGGTTCAAACCCGCATCTCCCATGAAAATGACCTAACTGCTAAATTACAGGGTGTTCTAGGTGAAGTGTTCTCCACCCATCCTTTGATGATAGTCCATTGTGCGGCAGAGTGAAAGATACACTGGGCAAAAGAGAAGGAGAATTATTAAAGCCTGGTGATTAAGGCACTGACTTATTTTGCCTTGTTTTACCACTTACTGCTTTACCTAATGACATCGTGGTAGGCCCCTTGCAAAAGAATGCTCTTCGAACCACAGAACCCCCAATCAATCTTTCAGTGAATTTGCTCATCTCATGAATTTACTTACCTACAAGTTAATTTCCCTTCTAACTTTATTTCATCTTTTAGATTTTCTTCTCTTTTTTAGGTGCCTATTGTCTTCGCTAATTACTGCATTATCTTTACATTTGAACATTTCATCCTTTGCATGTGCTGTTTGCATAACGGTGGAGAGAAAGAAATCATGTTAGAAGACCAGGAGGATGGGATACAATAAATGACTCAGTAAAACCATCCGTGTAAGTCAGTCCTACTAGCTCCACTTCATCAAATTTAAGCAGTTCTACATTACAAGAGATATTAATTCATTTTATACTTTGCCTTCTTTCCAGGCAGATTTGAAATTTCACTTCTTCACATCATAAAGTATTACAGAACAATGTTATACACTGCATGTATCATTTATGGTTTCTTATATTACTTTGTGACCATATATTTGGGAGCCACAACGACGTGAGAATGAAAACTATGAGAAATATTTCCTATTCTCTGGTTAAGTTGCCAAGCATCTACACGTAGAAACAGAGAAGTGAGGAAAGTTCCCAACACAAATGTGTCTGCAAAGTCGCAGCCAATACAGAACGCTCTGCCATGTAATAAAGACAGCACCTTGAGCTGTCTTTATTGTAAATATGATCACACGGAAACAAAGTGCATGCTTTTGTTCTAATGTCCAAAGGTTTTTAAAGGAGAAAATAATCTTTGTTTAAAAAGTTGTGTTCTCAAAATAATTCTAACAAAAAAGTGAGTATGGAATAAAATCCCTATCCAAAGAGCTTCATTAGTATTTCTGTTTTACAAGTGAAATGTCATGAGCAAAGACATTGGAAACAACAAGAATTGTTATCTACATCAGTTTAAGGTAGGGTTTAGTGTCTCCTGTGGTTTAGGTATGAAAAAGTCTCCTAAATATGGGGGAAACTGGTCACATGCACAGCGTGTAGAGAAGAAACAAGAGTACTCAGCTGACACATGAGGAGAAGCGACAGCACGGGGAAAGCACGGTATGTATTCACATTAAGCACCAGCCATACAGCGATTTGAATCAAATAAGTCTGAGTAGTAAGCCCAGTGGGACTTGGGCCAAAAGGGTGAAAGGAAGGGAACAGGAGGGTGGCTGCACATTTCAGTTGTGATTCAGGAAGTCCTGGAATCTTTCCTGACCCTCTAGGTCGGAATTTCTGACTCGACACCCTGCTTTGACTCAGAATAGGAAACTGTATCCTAACTGCATGTTTCTTTTTATAGAGTAAACTTTATTGCCAACTTCCTTTGGAGCACAAGATTATTCCTCACAGTCTTTAAGCAAGACGCCAATCATAGGACACAAGTGCAAGAAAACGTGATCTCTGTTCCCGAAACATAACACAGGCTTTATCCAAAATGAAAACAACAGAACCAAAGTTTGTCTTTATTACCCATCTCAGTAAATACAGTATGCTCCGAGGGTTTTTAAAAGCAGCTGGCTAATTTTCTCCTCCCCCTTTAAACTTGGCCAACATGAAACGATAGTGGTATGGTCCAAGAAATGCTTGCCAGGATTAGAGGCTAAATTGGAGATTTCTTGTGTAATGCAGTAACAGGCTGGGGATGGGAACATGTGCCCTCGTAGACACACTGATCACAAGGACTTCCACTAAATTCACCGGAGAGGAGATAGGCTGTCCTAGAGTATGAGAAGAGACAGCTCAAAGCTGCTTTGGACACTGGAACCGATAACTTTGCAAACAGCAGAATAGAATATACCTTCTGCAATGTATTTAGCTTTTGCGTTGATTACACCTTGAAAAGGAAGAGGTTTAAAATAATTGTTTCCCCTTTTGTATTATTTTATCTTTGAAAAGGGTAATTTGATTCTTTCAGCATTTCCATTGAATAGAGAAGACCAGAAATGCATTAAAAAACAAACCACACATAAATCATGTAAGCAAAGCAATACCTCTCAAAACCTTTTCAAAGCTTGAGCCAGCACCACCTCTTTGAAAAAGATGCACTTCACATATTTAATCAGCCTCGATCATTCCATCCTATTGTCTCTCACATGCAATTTTTTGAGTGAATGAATAATGCCAGATCAAGTGATGTTAATTAATTGTTCACTTTCCTTCTTACTGAGGCTTCTCTTTAAGGCTATGAAGGGGGCAAAGACAGCAGGCATGCTCCAGCTCTTGTCATCCAATTTGAGCTTGAATGAAAGAGAGGTGACTTGCCCAGCATTATGAAAAAATATATAGAGAAGCAACCAAACAGAAACTGTAGAACCAAGTCAAACACTTAAATTAAAAGGTCTTTTGCCCCATCCAAGAATTTTAAAAATAATATATCTTTAAGGATCAGAATTCCAGACAAAGGTGTTTGTAATACTGCATTTTAAATTGCTTGTTCTGTAAAGGAAATTAGTTTTAGGTAGTAAGCCAGTATTTTAAGTAGTAAGCCAGTGGTAAGATGTAAAGAAAGTCTTCCTATACGACAAAAAATCTATGAGTTTATGTTATAATATCTGTTTTCCAGAAAGACTTTTACTCTCCTCAATCCCATCCAGTGTTATTACTGTGGGAACTGCCTGTCTTTGTTACAATTAGGTAAAAGAATTTTGTACTGCATCATTAAAACACAGGTAAAATGCATACGTTTTGATTTTCTTCTTCATATTTTACCATTAACAAATAAATAAATTGCCGTATCTAGAAAGTGGACCTGAAAAGACTGTGTCCTCACGTGCATGGTCTCATTGAAATCAAAGGAGAGCAAAGAGCACAGGACTTACAGTAGGGTGAGTTTCTGTTCCTGGAAACATGCATCCAACTGCACTCAGCAAGCATCTGTAGCACATGGATTTAGTCCTTTCTTCAGTTTGCAATGCATGAAGAGTCCAATTCCTGTGGATTTGTTTCATCAGGTCCCCTGAACTGACTTTTGTCCTTGCAACAGGAGAAATAACATTTCAAAATTAGTAATGTAATTACTAATGAAATTTGTAATTACTAATGAAATTTCTACCATTTCCAAAATTGACGAATTCATCCAAGCCCCACTGATTTTCAGGAGGACTGCCAGGTGCCCAGGTCCCATTCCAACAAATATTTTCAAAATTTCACTCTCTGTCTTTATCTATTTGCCGCATATGTCATGGAAATCACAGAATGGCCTGGGTTGAAATCTGAACTGGATGCCTTGTCTTGCCCTCTACCTTTTCTCAAAGAAAGTGTTCTAGGGAGGAGAACACAGATTTCAAAATGGCTACATAAATACTTTTGCTGGAAATTACTACCAAAATACAATTACACTGGTATTTGTGATTTTTAATTTGCTTTTCATGCTACCTTAGGCACGGACACACACACATACACAAATGTATTTGTATGAGTCTGGACGGACAAAAAAAATTCAACAGAATATCCAGAATACACCTAGGTGAGATTTAGGATTTTATTCCAATTAATATTCACTGCTGCTATTTCATTGGATTTATTCATTCTAATTAGCTGCGATTTAAAGAGAAAACCCTGCTTGCATTGCCTCGAGGCACGCAGAAGCAGCAACTGACGTTGGCTTTAACATGTTCTTCCTACACAAGGGAAGGAAAAGTTACCTTCCCCAGTACAAATACTGAAAGGATTCAGACCCATTTCATCCTAGGGGTCTCCTCCCTCTGGAATTCTCTGCACGTGACAGAAAGGATGGATTGGAGGGACAGTGACAGCTTCCCCAGCCAACCGCTCCAGCCCAGCTGCTAATGGAAGGCAATGCAGACATCTTTAAGGCAGCACTGTAGGGAAATTAATTCTTCCCACATGCTGGTAACAGCCCTGCCCGTAACCCAGGCTGCAGGGATTTGTCTCTAACGGCAAATTTTAGCTAGCAGGTTTGCAGACTTATTGCCTCGTGATGAAGTCAGATTAGAGAAGCTAGTCACAGAAGTGTGCGAACCCTCGCCAACTTCTCCAACAGACCACAGACTGTTCACAGTTCCTCCAAGAAAATTTCCCTATCCCGTAAGAACCAGCTTAAAATGGTTGCTAGCAGCCTGACTTCAGTCCTGGTCTCGATCTTGGTCCTGGGCATTCAAGGTAAACCAGAGGAATATTCTTCCCTCTGGCCTGTTCTGTGTTGTCTGAGCAGAGCCCGTGCATGGAGCTCCCATAGATGTCAGTGAAAGTTTTATGCATGAAATGAATGCAGAAAGGCAGCTGAAATCTGCTCTGCGGCTAAGGCATCTGCATTGCAGATTGGAGAGGAAAATTTTGCCCTGAGTGCCAAATCTCATCTTTTAAGAGGAAAACTATTTTTGTTTTACACAAGTGCAGAAAATGATCATTTGGGTAATATGGAACTCAGAAGTTTAAAAGTTAAAAAATGCAACCTTCCTGTCATTTCACAAAGTATTTTAAAAATAGTTCATGTATTTATTTATTTATTAAAACACTTCTATTTCCACATGTTTGTAAGACTGACAGTAACAACACATGGTATAAATATATATATGTATATTTGCTTGCTAATTTTCAAAACAATTTTGAAAACCTAAGCTGATGTGCAGCGATAACTAATCACTATTGATGTGGGGAAAGGCAGCACCATTAAGGAGCAAGAGATAACTGTACCAAAATCAGAGGAGACTTCGATAGCAGCAGTGGACAGTCATATTGGGATCGCAATGTTTCACTGCAGTTTGGAACACGAAGAAAAGCGTGCCATGTAACACTTACATTTTGAAAACATAGTCAAGGATTTAGAAGTGGGTAAGCACTCGTTCAAGTTTGGGGTTACGTTTCAGATCTAACACATTTGGTCATGACTATCATGAGTGCCCTGGGATACTTCATTCCATCTTTACTGCAACCTCCACTGCTTGGAAAATGAGCGATGGGGAAATAAAAAGCTTCCTTGTTCTTTGATTCATACACTAGACGATGCTTTTTCCTTCTCTTCTCCTCTTTGCCCCACATTAATGATAAATCCAACATGCAATTTTCTGTCATTTCAAAGCCCAGTTTAAGTATGGGTTTAATGAATGCTTACAAAGAGTAGGTACATTTATTGATACACCTGATGATCTGAAAAATAGGTACTTATGCTTACAAAGTAAGTGTAGTGGAAGCTTTGTGTTATATTTCAGCTGGAAATGGGTTTCTTCACTAGAAATATGTTTTGTAGCAGTGGCATAGAATTAAGAGTGCAGTGATGGAGCAGTAAAACAGACAGGTTCAGCAGTGTCAATGACTGCAGGATGCAAAAAGAAATTGCTTTGACACATAAACTACTTTTTAAAATCAAATATAGTAAGTCCATTCAAGAAGCTCTAGCCTCAAATCCCATATCAATCAGTCTTTGAGAATAATGATAGAGGACAGCCTCTTTTTGTGTGCACGTGACAATGCTTCAAGCACTCCTGCTACTCCTTTTCATTAGCCTGAATATGGTGATGCCTTTAACAGATACCTGCATCGATGACAGAGGAAATTATTTACATATTTGTAAAATCCTGTATGTGAGCAACCTGCCACTGTACCTGACCTCAAGTAATCTCCATCGGTTTCCAGATGAGCAGCTGAGTTTGTGAGTTGCAACTCATGCTGAGATCTCTTCAGCAAAGTAGTGTATCCAGCAAAGAAGTAAAACAGATGACAAACCCAAACAACGTTGCTTCATATTAGAGTTCAGTAATACTGCTTTTCACAATTTGGCTTTCCTTTCTCTGTTGCCATCTATGTGCTTCAAGGAGATATTCCTCCCAACAGCCCTTATGTTAATCCAGACAGTCTCTGTTGGCTTGGATGAAGCAGATAATGACTTAATCTGAGATTTGATGTAATAGTAAATGAAAATTGGCCCTGACATCAAACGCATTTTGGTAAAGGGACATGGTCTTAATTATTGCCTGTAAACAATCCATCTGTTCCCCTGAAAAAAAAGTTTTTAAAAAGTGTTCCGTGTATAATTTCAGAAGATGGGATCCTGTAATGTTTTCTGTTTGAGATGGCTCTTCATAATTCTTACTGTGATTGTCCCTGTTACATATACCAAAAACTGACAATTAATGAGCAAATGAATAAGACCCACCTATCAGCCAGGCACTGGCTGTACTCGTATAGCCAGAGAAACAATTACCTCACTATCTGCTTCAGAAAATGAAAACAAGGAAAAAACCAAACTCTTAGTGACATACTTGTTTTGAACATTGTGTGCATTTCTTTCCCCCTGTATCAATACTGTTAGCTCATGTTCTTTTTTCATCAGGTTACAGTACATTTCACTCTGTCAGCATGATATAATTTGCAACTGAGGTGATATATCTCCCTTGTTGAAATAAAGGATCTTTTCATACCGCTTAACAAAGCTCTGATTCTAATCACATTCATCACTATTTGGTTCTGAAATTTGCTGGAATATTTACATTAAGGAAAACAAAGCGATCTGAATAGACAATCTGAAAGGGAAAAACAAGCTTTACAGATTAAGAACGTGGCTATATCCAAACCCTTGAGAAGAGAAGCTGGTAGAACCTTAAAAGTTGCCATTAAAACTCTTCACTTACAGCTAATCTCTCTTTCAAAGATTTAGCAAGGAAAAAAAGGGTTTGAATGAGACAAATCACAATTTCATAACAGTTAAATTACTTAAGGAATACTTACATAGGATTTTGTCTTATCCTTTCACTTGGTCCAGGAATGATGGATTCATTATATGAATTGTGATTCATGAGGGAGGGAATGAATAAGGAGGTGTGGGGGACATTTCTTTCAGCTAACAGCAATTAACATTTTGAATGGACTCACTGTATACCTTTCTTACATAGCAATATTCATATTTTAGAACCAAGAAAATTTTTGGAGTGTTTTCCATCAAATAACAGCCTTATTTGCCAAAACTGATGCCTGTAATTGATATTTGTACTTTTTATGAAAAACAACTTGTGAATGAGAATGACCAAATTTATACTCGTGTCACCGGTATGCATACTTGTAAATGAATTTCTAGGTAGCATTGTGAATGCTGTGATACGTTTTTTATATAATGGTCCTTAAGTTCTTTAAAAGCACCGATTACCTTATCGCGTAGGGAGGATTGTCCTTATTTCACATGCACAGACACTGAGGAGCAGAGCCATGCAAGGACCCTGCAGCACTGACAAAGTTGTATTAACTGGTTATCTTCAGCTTGGAGAAGGGGTAAAGAAGAGAGATGTAAATCCCGAGCAGGACAGATGAAGTGGATGAAATATTAATATTTAGCATTTCTCACATTACAAGGAACAAGGATCCATGGTGAAGAAATGCAGTAATTTAGTTTAAAACCAGACAAAACAAAGATATTCTCTTTTAGACATTTCATAATTGAAACTGTCAAGTTCATTGATGCAGGATTTTGTGGAGGCAACATGACTCGAAAGGGCTTAAAATATTTCATGGAGGACTGATCCACTGCTACTTATTAAACATGATGACTTAGGTGAGACCCTCATATAAAGATACACTATAAACTACAACTGCAAGGGGCCAGGAGGACACGAAAGCAGGACTTTATCCTACGCATAGTCTATATGCAGCTCTAGTTTACCCAGCACAGCAGTTGTTGGTTGTATATTATTCAGGTGCCATAAATACACAGAAGTCAGGTGAGCTGCCCTGACATCCTCAGAGTTTTCAAAGAGAATTTCTACTTTGACTGGGAGTACAGGGATAAACAGGGGTACGTTTAAGCGGCCCTCTGCGGGAGGTCTGGGTTCTGAAACAAGGTCACAGCATGGCTTTGGATTCTGGGTCCTCATCCTGGGGCAGGAGCAGCCAAAATACCACAAGGATAAGCAATCTGAAATTACAAGATAATTTAACCACTTAAAAAAAATAATTATACACAGCTTCTAGCCCAAAATTCATCGTAAGTCATCTTAAAATTCTTGACCCACATCCAGTCAGCTTTCTCCTTTTCTCCCCGATCCATTCTTTGAGGAGGAATGAAGAAACCCCCACAGAGCTGTGCAGAAACCCAGGCATACTTCTGGTACGTAGAACCGGACATCTGAATAGAGACCTAGTTTCCTCTCCCTACTTTCTGCTCTGGAGAACTTCGTTCTTCGGAGAGGAAGGAAGACACCAGGTTCCAGGGACGAGATGATCCTGTTAACTTTACATTTGCTGTCGAGCCCGGCCGAGGGCCGTCCCGCCTCAGAGCGCTCCTCCTTCCCACAGCCCCTCAGAGGGCGCAGGCCGTGTCCAGCGCTCAGGCCGAAGAAACTCTCCGACTGCATTCCCCAGCTCCGCCTGAACTTTCGACCCCATTGTATACTCTGATTACTGGAACCAGCAGGATTATTTCCACGACCTACTTTCTAGTATGTTTTGCTGCTGCAGAGTGGTATGGCCCGAGTGCTACTCGACGCTGCAGTTTTCGTGTGGCAGGAGCTGTTCAGCTGCCACATTAAAACTCGTATGGAATAAAACGGTGCTCCTGAACTCTCTGCAAATACGTGACTGTTATTTCCAGCAAAACAGCTTTTAAAAAAGCAAGCTTTCTGCTGCTGGAAGCTCCCAAGACATTGCAATAAACAGTTTTTGAGTGGTTCCTCAAACTCATCGACCCTGAAGTCAGAAAAACAGAGAGAGAAAGCCAAAGAGAGTTTTCTTCGTGGCTTTATTAATTAAGCAGCTGCTCCTGAGGGATTAGTAGGCGTACACCCTGCTCCAGAGACAAACGTATGTTCTGCCCTTGATGTACAGCAAGGCATTGTCTGTGTCACATCCAGCTACCAGAACAACGGCACCTCTGCAGCAAGGCATCTTCCGTCCCACCCTGCTCCCAACTCTAAACCTTCCCCTTGTCTGCCAATACACCTTCTTACATTTAAGTTGTCCTCAAATTGCCCTGGCCTCAGAAGTTTTGTCATTTCAGATGAAATACCCTAATAGGCAGTGCCATTCACATCCTTTGGCAGGATGGATATGAAAGTGGTATGTTTGCTCTTTATGAGACTGAACTTACCCAGTTACACACACCATAAGAAAGGTAACATTTTCACCCTTCCAGATTGCATCCTTTCTGCTGCCCTCAACTCTTGAATTCCTTTCACAAAACTGTAAATAATAGATAGTGTCAAGGTTCCCAGCAAAAGATTACAGAAGCCTCTTGTCGTTCAGCCAAAGAGTGCAGACCCTTTGACAGAGGGCACGTGTGTCTGCGCTGCTGTGTGAGCACGGGGCTCCTGAGCCCTGCTAAAATCAGTGGAAGTACCGTGGTAGAAAAGAAAAGACTATCAGGCACCCACTGTTTTATAGGGGGGCTTGCTTTGGTGACATTATGCAGTGAGTGGGTTCTTCTTGGCAAAGCCCTATCTTTATTGCATGTTTTACTAGGTCTGTCTAAACCTTAAGTAAGTCAGGTAGGAGCTGACCCAGCAGAGCTAGGCATTGCCATTTGACTGCCAGGGTTAAACTGGCTTCTCTTCTACTTTACGTTTATTTCCAGTATCAATGTAGCTGAACTTTTCCTTGTAATTCTGAGTATAGTTTTAATTGCTGTCTGAACAGCCGCCACCCAGCAGCTTATCTACATTACTGCTGCTTGACAGGACTGTAAAAGGAGAGATAAACCCAATAGCAGGAGGTCCACTGCCTTAATGGCCATTGGCTTCAATAATTAACAAGCAAGGAAAAGAAAAACAAATACCGAGCACCAGGCCAGTGGTGCTGGCCTCAGAAGAATCCCTGGTGCAAGGACGCCTTCTCACTGGTGCACTGACCAGTCACACTGCTTATTTCTTTTTTATGTGATGCCTCTTTCTTCTCCAGAAATCTCTCTGCTTTCTAATACTGTGATGTCCCTGCATCTCCAGCCAGAGTCCCAGACCTTCATCCCAGCCATTGTCATCCTTGATGTTCTAAGTTGAATACTTCCTTATCTCTACACAGTTACATAAAAGTTGAAAAAAATGTACGAAATATCACTTAAGAGAAGCAAAGAAACAAAGCCAAACTATACAAGAAAACTCTGAATAAGGCAAACATCCTGGGGTTATGATAAAACCAAAAATGACTGAGTTTCTCCGTCAAGTGAAATTCACTCCTTAGTTTACCTTGAGCTTCCTATATCACCCAAGGACAGGGAATTCATACCACCTCCTGGAGGTACAATGAAAACCTAACACTCTTATTCCAAAGAAGAGGTGCAAAAGCTTTCAGGAGGGCTGTGTCCTGAACATAAACTTCCCAGGCTTTGTCCAAAGCAGAAATCACTGGTGAATAACCCTGAAGCACAGCACTGGATTAAGCTCGAGGACATTTGCAGAGCGGGCAGGCTAAATCACTTCCGAGTTTGGCTATCTCCACGGTCGCACTGATCTGGAGCAAGTGAGTTGGGATGCTTTCTGCAGACCCCTGCCATACTCCCTGGCCCTGTGCTAAGAGGAGATAGTGAGATTTTGCAACAACACTGGGGTACCATAGGCACTAGATGGGTTGTTTTGGGCAGTTTGCATACACACTGACCCTAACACAGGGCGGGATGAAAGAATGCACAGAAAATGAAACTGATCTAGACAGTATTAGGCAACACTGTGAATAATTTAAGTACTTCTACAAAGCACAAGGAAACACAGTAGCAGGATCTGTTTGTTCTTCTGGGGTAAATATCTCCGCTGTAGAAATCCATAACAAACACTCTGTAAAGAGTTATAGCCCTGTGTACTCCAGATGGCCCCTGGCCAACATCACTTACTCTGTAGGAGCCTCGTTGGAGACATTTTTGGAACCAGTCTTGACTGACTGACATTCATCCTTCTCTCTCCTGCTATAAAAAGGAAGGATACATTTGCCTGCGTGTTGTTTTTAAATGAGCTGCTTTTGATAGTGTTATGGAGGAAAAATAAACGTACACATTATTAATAAGCCACTGAAAATAAGGTAGTGTATTTGGAGTGTCTACATTTCAGCCTGTTCATAACCCAGAAGGAAATACTTTTATTGCCACGTCGTCAATGCCAGAATTAGTCCCCAGATTTTGACTTGGGTTGTTCTTCCTCCACACCATCAGAGAAGAGAATTCATGCAGCTATTTTCTGGAAGCAGAGCATGGTCAGAACACAGGACCTGGACCCAAGACCTGAAGTATAAGAGGCTCAGCAGACACAGGACAAGATGATGCGTTGCCCTTCTTGAAAGTCTTTCCCTTCCAACCCTGCTTTTAAAGCCACTCCATCATCAAATTTCCACACATCTATAAGGCTGCTCCTTTGTTTGTGAAAGGGATGAAAAGCCATTAAAGTTCTCGTAATGTCATCTTTGTGATTCTTCTTTCCCCAGTACTAACACCAGTAGGATTCTCAGGACCCAGAAACTGGGAACTCTGTCATGAATTAAATGTGTTTAGGCTTAAATGACTTTAAAGCATCCGGTTCCAATAAAGTTATTGCGGTATTTCAGTTTTATGGTACATACAATTAACATGCACTCTAAGTTCACTGAATGCTTCAATAAACACGATGGTTTGATGGGCTTTCTTCTTCCACCCTAGCAATAGTTTAACTCAGAAGTAGCCATTTCCGCATAAAGGGATATGAGATGTTCCGTCTCTGGGGGTGCAGGTGCACGGGAACATAAGGGAACATTGTGGAAATCGCAGCGCAGCGAGATTGCTGTTTTGTTCAGAAATCTGTCAGGGCTCCAGAATGAACGCTCAGATGATCAAGCTGCCAAGCAGGAGTGGGTAGAGGAAAAGGGTGAAGTAGGAACTCTGAGCTGCATTACAAAATTCTGGAGTGACATAACAAGCGAGCGTACCTAAGTCCTTATAGTTTCAGTAAAACAGCCACAAAATATGTCTCCTTGAAATTCACTTTCATTGCTGGGCTGTAAATAAACTTTGTCTTCCATGTCTGTCTCTGCAACAGGCTTTTCCTTATGAGTATAAAGGGCTGAGGTCCTCCCTCTGCTCAGTGTTTCCTTTCTCGTGTGTGCTGGAGAGCCGTTCCCAGGGCTGGGGAAACCAAGAGAGGGAGGTCTGAACAAGGATGGCCAGGGACAGAGCAACTGTTAGAGGAGAGCCTCTTACTAAGCTAACAGGTTCGGATGGATTTGCTTTTCTACGTATGTTGCTACCTTTAGGCCTGAAAATATTACTTTATAAGGAGACTGGCCTACAAACACCTGAGCCAAATTCTTGGCCAGGGCTCAAACAACACGATCTGGAAAAATAATAATAATAAATAAATAAATAAATAAAGATACATAGAGAGAGAGTTTTCCTTTATCTACCTGCATTCTCCTGGGAACAGGAAAGCCATCCTGAAGTTCTCTTCTCTAAGCCACCGACACCATGCTTTTCCTCCCCTTGCTTGATCCTACTGGCATTGTCATCATTCAAGAAAAGTTAATTTATCCACCCTGAATTTACTTTCTTTCTGAGACAGTAATTTCAGCAGGCATGGCTTAGAACTGGGTCCTCCTGCCAGCACTGCTATTGGTCTGCTGTGACCTTAGGCAAGTTATTTAACCTCTGAATGTCTCAATTTGCCAGTCCAATGAATGGCGATGAAAACTGTTTCATGATAATAAACTTTCTTAAAAAGTTATTAAATACCTTGCAATTACTGGATAAAGATTATTTTTAGCTGTTCAGCAGAATGCCTTCTCTTACCAGACATTGTAAACAGCTACTGGCCAAGCCTAGAGCCCAGACACCTCCGAAGTGACAAATTAATTTTCTCAGCAGAGCAACACCACCTTATGCACGTCTCAGCTTTGTGCCCTCCTTTCCCAGACACATGGTCTTTTCTGAATTCATTTCTTAAGCACAGTGAAATACACGCTTCTGGCTGCTGAGCCAGACAGTACTTGTTTCTAGGTCAACCAGCCATGATAGCTTATTTGAAACGGGGGTGAAATAAAAGATTGGCTTATTTAATTTTTTAATGTAACTGTGTTCCATTCATTCCCTCTTTCCAATCATTCACCTTCAGGAATCATCTTTGATTCTGCTTGCTCTTGTGTAATGCTCAAATTACCAACAGCTGATCAAATAGCACAGTTTCTAAGCAGTGACCCCAAATTCTTGGAGAGCCACAGAAGACACAGAAATGTGACCTGACCTGCTTAACCCTGTCTGACCTTCCTTGCCACGCAGTCTGACCTGACCTCACTCCTTTTATTCTTCCCAACACACTTTAATAGAATCCACCGGAGGAAAGCAGTGGGGGGAGAAGTAGTCAGCCTGCCTTAACGTCTTATTTCAGAGAAGTGTTTCCTTAGCTAAACATTATAACTCTCAACAGTGATTTCCAAATTGCTGGAACATTACCTCCCACCTCGTCACTGTAATCAGCTCTTTGCTTGGTACATATTCGAGAGTATTCTTGAGCCACCATGCCTTTGCCAGCAGCAAATTACAGCAAACAGAACACATTCCTGCGCAAGAATTTCTCGGTATTGCAGAAAACTTCCTTTTCTGTAGATAAGAATATTTGGGAATTTTATCCATCAGTTTGATAGATGCTTCCACTCTGCTCAGATTTGTTGGGAGAGGATTTGGAGGTTTTGGTTTGTCCTGCTGCTATATAATCCTTATAATAGAAGAATAAGTAACCATAAAGAGTTGCAAGAGCAAACCACCCCTGGTAAGAAAGAGCCAGGATTAGCAATAACCACACTACTGGATTTTAGCCAGTGACTCCTCATCACTTACTCCTCTCCCTGTTTCAAAAGTACAGAGATACTTCTGCCTTTCCAGGAGACCTGTATTTGCAGGCAAGTCTGAAAACTCAGAGACATAACAGATGTCTCCCTTCCCTTTAAATTTTTGCTTTTCTCTCCACTTACATAATGCTAATTAATTTGGGCTGAAGATAGCTGAAATCTCCTATTCGTTGCTTCCACAGCATACATTCCAGCCTTGCTGCTCTCATAAGCAGCCTGATCAGCATTACTCTGTATGTTCCTGCCAAATGCAAAGTGCTATTTTAACTAAACCCCATGTCTCCCCTTGCCCCCATAACATGAAATATCACTGCTTTTGAATGGATTCAGCGTAGGATAATCATTTACACTAAGAAGTGCAAGTTGGTTTCCAGAATATGCACTCAAAAGCATTTCCCAATCACTATAAAGAAAGTTTTCTGTCTTCCCAAGGAGAACGATCTAAAAAATCAGGCACACAGAAGAGAAATAAAACTATTGAAATGGAAGGCACCTACGCCAAGGAGCTCCTGTGTATGGAAATTCACCTGCATGGTGAGGTTCTACCAGAGGGTGGGGAAGAACCCAAGGGAATATTTAAAACTGCATCTGAAAAAATGGGTTATCTCATGTCACTGTGTTGATCTGGAAATCAGGACAATTCTGTAATTTTGGCATTACATGATGTGTGGGAAGAGTTGGCAACACAAAGCTCTAGCTCTCTCCAAGCTCAGCTGGCATCAGGAAGACCATGCCTGGTTGGCAAAATGGATGCTAGAATGACCAAGAGCACCCTGACCGGATACTCCAAAAGAATAACGCTGGACTGAAAGAACCCGACACCCAAAGCTAGAGTCGGCACTGTGAAAAGTCAAGCTAATTTTTAACTGTCCTCCTAAAGGGAGGTTTGGAATACAATATAGGTGTCCCAGCAGACTTAGAAATGGACTATTTTTTTAAGAGTATGAGAAAGCAGACTTTGCTAACCAAAAGAGTCCTCTTGTAGGGTGATGAGTTCCAGCTTTCAAGACTTTCACAACATTTCTTCCAATAGATCCATAATAAAAAAGGAAAAAGTCATGGTGCTGGGCTGGATACCTCATTCTGAAATTTCTAACACCCACCGCATGAAGTTTGCCTTGCAACATTTCTAACATCAAGGTAGTCTGCATATCCCCATATTACCAAGAGCCTGGACATCCGTTTGACAACTGTGTGCTGCCTCCTTTTTTTTCTTCCTGCCCGCTTGTTTCATACTATAAATCCTTCAAGACAGACTCTCTGTTTTTGTTGTTTGGAAGACACATGGCAGAGAAATAATAATGCCACCACTGCCATTGTGCCACATCACCATGGCTTCTTCAGCTTTTCACCACCAGAATAAAAAACAGGTCAAAGTATGTATTTTATATATGTGTAGAAAATTTGATTCAAGAGCCTCACCCTAGCTGCACACATCATGCAAAGAGCCCATTGTAGTGAAGGACAGAATCTCACTCAAGACAAGACCTGAGCTGGAAACCAGAATCTGGAAGGGGAGCTGTAATAAGTCAGATGTGATATGCACTGACATAACTTCTCAGGGAAGCCTGCACAGTAAACTCTTCCTCGGTGCCTGCCAAAGGCCAGTGTCATCATTCCTCATGTTACTCTAGGAGCCCACAAAGTAGTTACTCTTAATATTAATTATTTTTATTGATGACTATTCTGAATCAGCCATCAGGTAATGAATAAGTTCCTGAATTGTCTTCATAATGCTCATTTTTTTCTTTGCATCTATTGAGATATCCCTTAACGAGCCTGAGAAAGTGTGATTGAACATTGGCACAGGAAGAGGACTTATGCAATGAATTACCTCCAGCGAAGGCCTGAGTCTGCTGCTTTTAGCGTGCCTCTGCTAATCCAGTGTGCAAGATGAGCAGACCTGGGGATGAGCACACGGCTATGCCACTGTGTTAGCAAAGATCCCCTGTTGGACTGGATGAGAGAATGGAGAGGTTTTGTTATTTTTGATGGTTAAAGAAAAGTACCTGGTAAACAGTACACATCCTATCAGCAGTGCAGAAGAAAGACATCAACCATGCAGAGAAACGGCAGAGAAGAATCTATAGAAAGTGGTGGAAAAGTATAGGCAGCGATAAACACAGATAGTATTTCCCAGAGTTTGATCAAGATTTCTTCACGCTGTGTTGTTTGGTCACTCTTTTCACACCCAGATTTTCCCAGTGTTTACACCTCAGGCTCATTTCGTACTTGTTCCTGCCTTCCTTTCCTGTTTATTGCCTTTTCCTACCTCTGATCTACTTCCAGAGTCTCCTATCCAAAAAAATCAAAAGCAAGAATGATTTTTTTTGCTGTCCTTACCTTCCTCGTTCATTTTATTTTTAACCATTTGACTTCTTATCAACTGCAGGCTCCTTTGGAAAGACTCCTGTTTTGATTGCACTCAGTGGGCCCAGCTGTGGACCGCTCAGTGCCCCTTCACTATAACAAATACGTGTCATTAATTAAATACATTCTCAGCACTTCAAATGTTAACAGCACAGGAAAATCCTGTTTGAAATTTCAGGAAAATAACCTGACCATCCTTGACTATAGATCTGCTTAGTTTGATTGCTCTTAGTCCTACTTCCCCACTTTTATACTTTGTCTCCCGAATGCCATTTGCTGAAAACAAAAACTACAGCAGGTATTTCCTGAAGATATTTGCTTTCTCTGCTTCAGTGCCTTCCTTGGCAATTTATGATCTTCCGTGCAAAATGTTTTTTCCTATTTATTCTTGGTTTCCAAATATATATATATATATATATATATAAAAAAAAAACCTTTCCTCCATTTATTTTTGTGTCAAAAGCCAGTCTAAATCCCTAAGTCTCAGCTTTCCAGAGTGTGATTTATTTGTCCTAACCCAGGCACCTCTGTCAGGGTGATACAAGGAAGACATCTAAGTTAGATCAAATGACCCTCCCTCTGGAATTGCCCTCCAGCCTTCCCAGACTGCAGGCAGAGCTCCTGAGTTATTCCTCAAGATGGATGCCAAAGCCCTGAGTTACCCAAGCGAAGTCCTCCTCAGCACCCCAAGAACAAGGTAGACAGCAAGGACAAGGACTCTTTCCATTTTCTAATGCTCATGACGCACAGTCAGACTCAGAGCGAAGAAAGGCACTTCCAGGATCTGCAACCTGGCAGCCCCTCTGCTGGACAGGCTCCTCCACCCAATTTGGTTTAAAATCCCAGAATCATAGAACAGTTTGGGTTGGAAGGGACCTCGAAGACCATCCCGTTCCTGCCCCCCTGCCATGGCAGAGATGTCACCCACTGGATCAGGTTGCCCAGAGCCCCATCCAGCCTGGCCCTGAGCACCTCCAGGGATGGGGCATCCACAGCTCCTCTGGGCAGCCCGTGCCAAGGCCTCACCACCCTCCGAGTAAAGAATTTATGTTATCTAATCTAAATCTCCCCTCTTTTAGAGTTTTAAAGCTTCTTTTTAATGAAGCAGAGATGACTTTCAGTTCATAAGAACACTCAGGAGCTCTGACAGGTAGAACTCGCCTTTCTTACAGTAGCCAGCCCCTGCTGCACCTCTGTACAGAAATAATTCGAGATTTATTTGTCCAGAAAGGACCAGCCTTTTTGTGCATCTTACTCATCCTACTCACCTGGAAAAAGGAGTTTTGGGCTCTGATCCCTGCTTCCAGGACTGTTCTCCAAGTTCACATCAGCCAGTTAGTGAATAGTTTATAAAATCTCTTATCATATCTAGCCCTAAGGAGCAAACTCGCACAGCTTCTGGTTTACTGAAGTCCCTGTACTTACGGATCCTGAGGCTATCTTTAGACAGTTGTTCCCTCACAGCCTCCGTGGACCTTTTGAATCTTCTCACAAGTGCTTGTCTCTTTACAGTAAATAGACATGGGAGCTGAGATGAAAATTATTCTGCCTGAATCATTTGGCCTCGATACCCTGCAGACAGCTTCCCTCTGCAGGAGGGAAGTATCCAAGGCTGGTAGCAAATTACACAAATAACCCAGTCAGTTTGGGGAAATTCATCCCTTGTTTCAGACCATCATCGTGCCCCAAAAGAACAGGCATCCCCTCACATTCAAGGTGAGGCAACCAGGGGAGAAGAGAAGGATGAATTTTCCTTCTCCATCAACTCTAGTATTTCATCCCCTGTTTCTGCTTGCATATACACAAATAAACCTAATGATATAAACTCAGAGAGCACTTTACACTGCAGTGTACTCCTTTCTGGAGTGGAAACTGATAGATTCAGAGAGTTGCAGAATAGTGCTAAAAAGTGATCAAGCTGTTCAGGATAGTCAGAGCTGGGCACTCCTTGTACCTGAAGCTGCAGAGGGAATCCAGGCAGGCAAAGCCCAAGAACTGGAACCTGGCCAGCCAACAGTTCTCATCTCTTGCAGAAAGTGCTAACATGCAACGGGAGGTCAGAGCTACAGTCTTAAATCTCACACAAAAAAAAAAAGGTTCTTTCAGCACAAGTCTCCCTAACACACCAGCGAGAAGTGCTGCCTATCTGGTCCCATTATGCAATTCCTAATGCTCATGCTTTGCCACTCGTACTCCCGCGCCGTAACAGCACACACTGCTGGCACCAGCTGAGTTAAGATCTGCCCTTCACAGGCCCCTGCGGTGTTCCCAGCACACAGGCAAAGATTTCAGGAGCACTGCTGTAAAATGAAGGGTCAGTCTGCCAGGTGGAGGACGTCGTGCCGATTTCACCCCGTACTGATCCGATGTGTAATTAGAGAACAGGGCTTGAGGCAGTGCTGGTCACAAAGAACCCAGTGCATAAGGCTTTCTTCAAAGATGAAATTTCCTCCTTACCAAAGTTCATAAAGAACTTTTTAAACCTTAAGCAAATAAATTGGCCATTTTTCTTGTCATACAGAACCAGTTTTTCTCAGCATAAAGCTACGGTGGCTCAGCTCACACAAAAATCTTGGGTTTGTACTGCTCTGATTCACAGGCTGCCAATGGGGAAAGAGAAGGAGGACATTCAACTTTTTGTGTTAGCGTGCACGGCACACTTGATCTGTGCCTGCGGTGATCCTGGCACCGTCAGGTATTTCTGATCCGTGGGACAGCCCCCTGAGCAGATATCTTGCAGCACTCCCCTCAGCCTGTCACAGGAGGTACAAAGCTAACAACTAACAACCTAACTAACAACCAGGCAGCTGTGTTTAAAAGACACCGAGGCAGACTTACGTGGTACCTCCAAGTATGTGCCCAGCCATTCAGGAAGCCTATATCAAAGCTGGGAACCCATCCTGGGTCACCCAGCAGTCTTAGGCAGCAGCCAGACCATCCTTCCCCCAGCTTCCCGCAAAGCACTTATTGTATCCTCAAAAAATAAAAAAAATTAATTATTAAAAAGCAAAACATTTCTCAGAGTTTAACAGCCATGAAGGGGAATGTTCAGCCACAAAACGTATATTTTTAATAATTAATTGCTGCTTTATTTAGCACAGAAGCTACTGTCTTAAATCAAAATTAAACCCTTGTAAGCGAGTTCCTTGAAAAGGGCCACTCAAAGAAAGTGGCATATAAACATTGTCACAGGAAGAAGAAAAGTAAAGAGTTCTATAAAAGCCTAACCTGAATACAATTGGGAAAACGCTAAAAGGCTTGTGTTTTTCTTTTAACCACATGCACATTTTCTTCTCAGTTCCATACCCTGGATGTGACCTCCACGGATTTATCCCACTCCATGCCACCATTTCCACCACCTGGAAATGTTCTCTGGGCAGCACTGCAGGGAGCCAACAGGCCTGCCTACCTTGGCCACCTCTCCTGACCACGCTGTGACCACCCCGCTCCTCAGCATCCCTTCCTCTCCCTCCTGCTTCTCACGCCGCCACCACCACCGCCGGGCTCTGCTGGGCAGCTACAAGAGGAAAAAGAAAAAAAAAACAAGTTATTTGGCTGAAAGCAGAGCAGGCAGCAGAACTCGTCAGAGTCAGGTCTGCTGCAGGAAGTTGAAGGGGGGAAAGTGGGGTAGGGTACACAATAAATAGCATAGAAAGAGGAAGAAAACTTATTTTTCTTGATTACTTTCCAATGCACTAATAAAACCTGCTTACTTCATTTACTCCTGAGAGAAATAACATCTCAGAAGTGTTTTGCAACCCAGTTACCATAATGCCACGTTAGTGCGGGGGACTAAGAAAGTGAAAACATGTTAAAAGGAAAGACTGATCAGGCTGTCCGGCTCCCTTAACCAGCTCACAGGCTAAACTAAACGATTACAAAGGAGAAATAAACTGCATTAGCTAAAGATTTGTAGCAATAATTTAATTTTTGTACCAGCTTGATGCACAGCTACAGATTGTCAGTGTTGATTGCTGGGTACTGCACCATTTTAGTTTCTCAGAGCTTTGGCTGGGTCTGGAAGCCCAAAAACCTTTTTGTTTCGAGGGTTGCCCCAGACTAAGAGCGAAGACGCACACCCAGCACTCTCATATGGAGACACGGTGCTCGTTGACTGCAGTCCATGCCAACCTGAAATGGAAAAACACATTCCGTAAACAGTATATTCTTTGAGCCCCCCCAAAAAATAAACAAAAAAAAAAAAAAAAGAAAGACCAAAAATGTAAATGTGTATTTTCAGGGGTCAGAGTCCCCTACAATAGATTCTCTCACTCGTGAGCCTGGAAGTTACTGCTGACCTTCAAGCTAAAGGATGTTAAGGCAGGAGTGGAGCCATAAAGTGGGATTTACAGTCCAGGGTAGGCGCATTCCTTTCAACCTGCAATTTAATCTCAGCTTTCTTTGAAATAGTTTTATGGTATCTTTGAGTAATTTTATTTGCTTAACCAATCCTCAGAATCTATTTCTGAGGCATGTTTTCTAGTACATTTTCAATTATTTTGAAAACATTAGCATCTCTTTGCTCTCAAAACCAATTCAGATTTCCACATAGATGATAATAAGGTGGAAAAAGTATTGACAAAATCAAGATGCCCCTCCACACAGGAAAGCTGAAGGCCTGTAACTATGTTTTACTATATAGAAAAAAAAAAGAAAAAAAAAGTTGGCTACTCCCTCCCTCCCTCCCTCCCTCCCTCCCTCCGTATGTTGTTCTTTCTCAAGAGCAGCTTAGTAGCTGATATAAAAGGCATGTTGCAAATCAAGCTCAAGGTGCACATGACAGACGTGGGACTGGAATAACAAGGATATCACAGTCTAGGATTCAGATATAAAAGCAGAAGCTGTATGAGAACCATCATCCAGGATTATAAGGAATGAAATATGTTTGCAGAACTGCAGGCAGCATTGCAAGCAGACTTAATACTTGGAAAGGGAGAATTTGAGAGCTCCAGACCAACTAGCAGAATGGTGTGAGGAGTTCAAGCCTGCTCCAGCCGTCCTGTTTCACTAGGTACCCATAAATACGATAACCATAATCTTTTCCTTTAACTGGTCACCTCATTTGTGGCAGTTGTAAAAGAAGAGGCATGACTAGCTGCAAAGGGGAGTTTTACATATGAGATAATTCTGCTCATGAGAAATAAATTAGAAACATTTGGAAAATAGGGTGTGTAAGTTATTACTGCCTGAGGGCAGCAGGAAATTATGAGAATAATAGTGTATGCATGTCTTTTGCCGTTATTTACCTTGGCATTCAATAAGCCATGTGCAGTTGCCAGAGCAACTTCCACAGCACATGGTACAAAAGCTGTACGTACACGCTGCTCCCTCGCAGACAGACACCCCCAAACCTTGAAATAGCAGGGCAGCTTTCAGAAGGAGCCTGGAGAGAGCCTGCTTCACGAGAGGTCTTCCTCGGTTTTGGAGTAAATAAATAACTTCAGGGAATCCACCTTCTGGCTGAAAAAATGTTTGCTGCAGACCCTATACTGAAACCTACACAGAGCCTTTAGCTGGAGCCAGAGCATGGCCGTGGTGCCCCAGGGAAGTTGCATTATCAACACTCTGCTAGCAAGTGTTTTCCAGCAGTACCTGTCAGAAGTGAATCCGACGTCGGATATTGAATTCTCAGGGAATCTGGCTTCAGTTTGGACAGCCCCTCATATCTTCTGCTTTCAGACACCGATGACCTAGGCATTGTCAGAGTCCAAAACAGAGAAGAAACTGGAAATCATAAAGAGGGGAAAAACCTGAGCAGTTGAGACAAGGGGCAGAGCTGAAGTGAGCAGCCCCAGGCTTACTCTCAATGTCAGGCACCAAAGGACCTGGCACTTCACACGGAAGGCCAGCAGCTGGTTATTGACTTGGTAAGGTAACCAAAGGGATGATCAACACACAACTTGATTTATTTTTCATTAACTTATTTAGAAGAGTTCCAGACAAGAAAAAAAATATGATGTAGACACGAGACCCTTCCCAAACTTACAAGACGCACACATAACATCTCAAGCTGTCTTTATGTAGGACCTGGGCACCGGCAAACTGATCTTGCAGGACAATGCTGCCCTGCAGAAGAACTTCAGGAAAAAAGACAAAACCAAGGAAAGATATTAAAAATTAAGTGGGATGCAAGCAGCAAGGCTAAAAGGAAGGATGGAGTCAACAAAATCAGTTGCTAGAAATGTTGGAGTTTTATAAGTACTAATTGTATGGGGGTTTTTGAGGTGGTCTTAGGAAAAGAAAACGCCTTAAGCTGTGAATGGGTTTTATGGTTGTGGATTAAATATATAACAATACTTAGTGGGTGTACACTGCTGTGCAAAAGGAGACTAACAATTGCAATGCAGCAGTCACTCTGGTTGTTTACTCTACCATTTACTGAATTGTGGGTTAACACAAATGGGAGGCATTCAGAGCACATGTGTTTAGGAAAGAACAGCACAAGATCAGAGCTCCGTAACCTGAAATGACAATGAGATGAGTTATAAACCCCAGCACAGCGTGCTGAATATGAAGTACAGGGGAGGAGGGAACACCAGGGCAGTCCAGCAAAGAGTCTGCTATGAGAATGGGGCTTCAGCATCAGTGTGGTGCCAGCGCTGCTGCAGAGCAAGGGTTGTGCACAGGGCCCCCCGGGAAACCTGCACTGGCTTGATAAAACTAGGACAAACTGCAACGTTGTGAAGTTACATCCAATAGAGAAAAATCTCTTCCTTTCTTATAAATAATACCACATAGCGAGGTTATCCTCAGAGTCACATCATTTATTCTAATGAAAACATTCAGATTCTGAAAAGAAAAAGGGACACAATGTTAAAGATGAGCAGGAGACCAGTGCAAGAGACAAATTAGTTATTGCCAGAATTTTTCATTAGTTATTCTCACACACAGTAAAGTTCACTTTCCCTGTGCTCTCTGAAATTTATTCCTCATTTTGTGTTTGACCCTAGGATCTCAAAGTAGTTTAGAAAAATTAGCCAGTGGAAAAGCTGCTGGAAGAAAATAATATAAATAAATGACTTGGGCTAGGGGTTTTGTTTTATTTTTGTGTGTGTGTGCATGTGTGAAAAACAGTGAATTTTCAGAATTCATGTGTGGTATTTGATTTTTTCCTTTTCCTGTTGCTTACAACAAAAGCTGTTGTGAGTAAGTGTTAGTGCTTTGTCCACTCTCAAGATCTTGTAATGAATCTCAGTTTTATAATGTTTTCTTAAAGCCCCAGTTTCTGTGGCCACAAGACTGTCCGAGAACCTTTGTTTCAGTAGATGGAACTGTAAGTTTATTTGATTTTTTCAGTTGTGGAGAAGAGTGAAAAAAAAAGAAAAGAAAAGAAAAAGAACCACAGTTTCATTAATCTCATGTGGGTTTTTGTTGTTGATGTTGTTTTGGTTTGGTTTTGTTTGTTTGTTTGTTTTTATAATTTATATTTTAAAAGTACTGGTAGATTTTTGATTGCTTGAGGTTGAAGTATGGATATTAGCTTATGCATGGTCACGTCTGACACAAATAGGGGGATACGTGAATACTCCTACCCAAGCTACAGCATTTGCCACAATTCAGTTTAAAAAGTATCACTCAGGAAACACACACAGCATTATGTAACTTAGGGGGCCTGACAAAGCGCAATAAAAAAATAAACCAGCATTCCACAAAACAGCCCATATGCCAAAAGCTGCGGGCACGGAGCAATGAATGGGGAGATGTGCAATAGCTGGAATTCGTTCTTAGGGAGAGACAAACCCACAGCAAGTAATTCTGCAAGCTGGGGGGACTTCTGGAGTGGTTCTGTGGCAGCTTCGCTCATCTAAGAAATACCGAGCATAGGTGACTTTCACTGACCTCAGTGGAGCTGAGCACCATGAAACCTTCTCCAGTTTGGTCTGTGAGCACTGGAAGCATGAAAGTGGCCCCAAATATTCTGGAAAAGTCTTACCTTCCTCTTTAGAAGAAGTAGGATCTCTTCCCTGATGGACTCTTTAGGTACGTGCATACCAACAGCTTTCAGATAGGGAGAACAAAACCAAGATATCGCAGACACCTTTCTCCTCTGCCTGCAGAAAGGCAGCCTCACAGGCCAGTGGAACAGAGTCTGCTTGCCACAGATAAACCAGCCTGTGACTTTGTTTCTTCGTTCAGAAAGTGAAGAGAGTACACATCGACTTTGCAGGATTCCCAGCATATTCTTACGGCAGCTCTGGAATCTGAGCAGGACGTTATAGTCCCAGGACTGAAGCCCCAGTCTCTTCACTTCCAGAGCGAAGGATTTCCTTGCACCAGTCACCTCCTGTTGAGCTCCTTCAGAAAAGGCTCCAGAAACGTGGTGTCAGAGGATTTCACTAATAAAATCTCCTGCCTTTTTACAGCATTTGAGCTGATGTTCCCCTAAGCTGCTTCTGTGCATTTGCAGTGAAACTGATGTTTCATTTCTCTGTCCGAATATCTGCTATGAGCAGAGTCGGGCTTGGCTGCCAGAGTTTTAGTGACCCCAGTTGGAAGATGCCTCTTGTAAAGGCATGTGTCCCATCCATACTTCACGATGCCTTCAGGCAGAGGCAGCTTCGGAAAAGGTCATTTGCACCGAGGGCGGAGGTGTGCGGATGGGAGCTCTGAGAAAAGCCCGGAGGCATTGTGTGGTAACACTGGTACCTGCAACAGACCCGCTTGTACTCTTCTGCTTGCCTTGCTAGTCTGCATTGATACGTATAATACAGAATCATGTCAGAGAAGCAGAGAAGTTGAAAACTTTCCTTTCATTTTACAGTCTAACAACAGGCTTGTTAAACTGAGGCAGATTTGAAGCGAAGTCGAGCTGACAGCCTCTCTGGAAGGAGCCGAGTAGCAGGGATGTGATGCTCAGCGGGCTCGTCCCAAGCTGCAGGAACACCGTGGGGCTCCTGCGCCCTCCGAGGCAGAAATTACCCTCCGCACACCGCGCAAAATCAATGAAAATGCTGCAGGGGCCTGGGGCTGCCAGCTGAGAAACACTCAGGAGTGCTATTTACTGACAGAAAGGGGACATTTTTCTGCCTCTAACCTGCGACTAAGGAGGCACGCAGGGCTGCTGGTGGAGCCACGCAGCGCAAGGGGAGGGAGCACAGCATCAGCTGCTCAGCTCTTCCTATAGAGCCCGGAGGAATTCACCTGCCAGCACAGCCCCTGCTAAAACCAAGTGAGGAAGGAACAGCTAACGGACTTGATGCTCATCTCACATGGCTATTGTGCCTTTACCAGGCCAATGCAGAGCTATTCCTGTTGAAATCAAGAGAGAGAAAGACTGGTGGCTCGGTGGGGAGAGCTGGTGGAGAGCTTTGGCTGGCGGAGGGTAGTATTCAGCAAAGAAGAGCTGGTGAGCCCCATAAATTTTCTTCTCTTGCACACATAGTAGTACTTCTGAGCAGATTCCTTGCAAATGCCCATGAAGGGAAGGATCTACTGTTCGCTGGACTTAGGGACTAAGGCAAAATCCTGATGTTGCCCAGTGGGCTGAACTGAAAGTAGTGCAAGCAGGGGCAGCCAAAACTGAATCTGTCAGGCATGGTGTTTGGGATCACATTCTGCCAGTTGCTTTCTCATCTTACCCCTCTCCATGCAGAGGAAGACCTGTCTTTTTCCCCTCCTTATTCTGAAGTAGTATTCAGTGATCACACACATTACAGAGTAGCAGACAGAAGTGGAGAGTAGGCAGGCACTGGCAAGCTTCCCGCAGTCTTCTGGTGTGATTCATGTTCCTGTACTCTGACCTGGAAATCCTAGCGTTCATTCCCCTTTCGCAGGAGAAGAGAAGCAGTAAGATAAGGAAGAAAATGTCAAGACTAATTTTACCCAAATTACATCTAAGGCGGGCTTCCACTATATCATACTTGTGTTTTCCTCCCTAGACCCATGTCATCCTGATTACTGTGATGGGGGAAAAAGGATTATTTTGGATATTCAGATGTGTAAAAGCCAGACCACGGTGAAGAATTTAAGGTGGAGTAAATGGAACAAATTCCATTTAAGACAGCAAAGAATACATCAGACTACAACAACCAAGATAGTTGTAACCCAGGTATACATATACAAACATCACATTCTGGGAGCTGGTCTTGCCTTGCAGTATTTTGTATTTTCCATGAAGATCCAGCTCCTGGAATCAGACAATAACATAGCAGTCATCACTGTCAAATAAGAGAGAGTTTCTGAAGTGTGTAGAAGGGTCTGGAAAACAGAATCCTTAAGGGCATCTAGTAAGCAAAAGGAAGACAGGTCAATATCTTTGCTTCTGGGATCTGATTTATGACTTTTGTACACTTTGAATGTTCCATAACCATATAAAAGAAACATGTAAGTCAGCTGGAGTTGTTCTTCTCCTTTAAAAACTGAGATATAAATTAGTACGAAGGAGTGAAACTTCAGAGCTCTAGGTCCTTCCTGCAACAGCTTTAAGCTAAAATGTTCAACACTTTCCAGAATTCATTCCTACATGCACATAGGGTGCATAAAACTTCTTTTTATTTCTATGCAGTTTGGGTTCAAGCTCTCGGCTGACAATACAGAAACACATAACCTCAGTCAATATTAATGTATTTTAATTACATATAACATAATACTAACAACTACACCAACTAGCATTGGAAATCATGTGTCCAAACATCCATGCATTATCAAGCAAAGCACCATAAAAATTAAGATTTATAACATTCTCACAAAAACAAGCCGAGCAACAATAGCATTAGGAGGTAATAATTTAGACTGGTACACCATGAAATTTCATGGAACTAACGGGAACAAAAAGCTCGACTTGAAAACAATGTCAGCGCTGCTTTTCTGTAAGAATTTCTTTGTTTCCTCACCCCATATGAACTACTGCATATGGCAGAACCCCCTGTCCCCTAACAGGATTCCTGTCTTCAGTGCTGCTTCAGCCCATGAATCCATTGTGTCCCATCTCCCTCCATGTCTCAGGGCTGTACCAGGCCTTAATCTTTTATTCTTGCACCCACATTCATAGTGGTTCTCTTCTCTCTGACCAAAATACAGAATCCAAGGGATGCATATTAATGATTAGCAAGAAACAAGTATAACCTTCTCTCCTTAACAGAACCAAACAATTACGCTTGCGCTCATCATGAAGAAAGAGGAAATTACAGACAGCCACAGGGCACGGAGTGCTTGAATCACCCCAGCTGTTTTCTAATTCTAAGATGAAAGTTTTCAAACCTTTCCTGTTTTAGAATAGTGGCAAAAATGATGGCATGCAGGCACGGGCTGAGAATCGCTGCCCCACCCCACAGATGAAAAGCCTGAACATTTACCTCCAGTTTCCTTCTTCAGAAGACAAGACTTTTGTGGGGAAGGGAGGGAATTTAAAATTAAAGTTCCCCGGGGTTGTCTCAGGTATCCTTGTCCTTTGAACAGCAGGGAGATCAATCTGCAGAGCAATGCATAGGCATGCAGCACATACTAATGACTTCCCATACCGCACAATTTACTGTTCTCACTTCTTGATAGCAAGGTTTAGCTTTAGTCCTTCTCTGATAAGTGAATTTTCACAAATCTTCTGTTGACAGTCATATTGCTCTATGCGGGAAAGAGGGGTTGCCTTCACTGCAGGGATTTGGTAGGCAAAGAAGACCAGAACTTTGTATCTGCTAATGCAAATGTGAAGCTGGGGGACAAGTAGAGGGCTGCTCATGGTGTGAACTATTGGGATGAACTACATGATGATATGCTGCCATGGGTGTGCTTCTCGTTTCTCCTGTTTCTCATCTTTACATTTAATTCTGGGATTTAAACCCCAGCCACTTCTGCCAACATCCTGCAAGTAATTTTGTACTATAGGAGCGCATCAGTAGATCAAAGCACACACTAAATGCAATCCCGGAGTTTAGCTTTGGATTATATTTAGCATAGTTCCATGGACTGAATATTCCTGCCACATATTTGGTTCAGGAATATCTGTAAGAACAATCTTTCTTTTGGATTTTTGTACCCCAACCGGGGTTGTGCTGCTCCTGGAGCAGAGCTTTTGTGTGGTGCCTCCTACAGAACCTGGTTGATGCATTCCAAAACCACTCCGATGCACGGCGAGTAGACATGATACGGGGACTTGCTTCCAAACTGCACTATTGCTCCAAATCAAAACGCTAATTCAGGTAAAGCCTCTTTGAGATGAAAAATAATCATTGATGCAGGGTCTCGGGCAAGTGGGATTTTGATAAGGGTTCATTATAATACCTACAACCATTACAGTGAGTACTGGAAGCTCTGTATCTTCTAACACGTAGCCATCCTTAATTTACTTAAGTCCCCAGCAAATCTTTCCCCAAACACAGGAAAGCCTCAGATTACATTCAGTGGAAAGATGGATGGCTTATGGTAAGCCTATGTCTGAATAAACCGTATCGCTTTCCTGAACACACCATATCCATTGCCTACACAACGGGAAGAAACATAATTGTTTTGAAAAGTATTTGGTTATGTTCCCATGCTGTGCACAGGACATAAGGATTCAAAATTATTACAGCCTAGGCTGTGGTTGATAAATATCACATTTAGTAATCTGTGTTACATCGAGTGTGGATGTGACACAGTAAGCTGCCACAAAAGCAGCGATTATCCATTGTAAGGATAATGAGAGATGGAGGTGAAGGAGAACTGTAGTTCTTTTTCCATAATATTGGTGGGTCAAGAAGCTTTCTCTGCTTCCACAGCGTAACTGATCTGATCAGAACTTTCCCTGGGCTTCCAGTGTAGCAGTGCCCACTAGAATCCTACCCAAGTCCATACCTTTAGTCCCTGAATATGAGGAACAACAGCTGTACTGCAAGATGCGGAGCTAACTATACAGATTTTGAGAAAGGTACCAAAGCCCAAACCCCATTTTGTGACCCACTTGGCAAAGATGCTGAGTCCATGAAGGAGCTGGTAGAACTTGAACCAAGGCCTCACTGGCTGTGTTTCTAGAACAACTCTTTTTTGTTTGTTTTTTGTTTTGTTTTGTGTTTGTTTGTTTGTTTTGTACAAATTTACACATTCATATTGCAGGACAGATATTACCAGGAGACCAGAAGCTCCTTCCTTAGCAAAAATCTTCTTTGAGGTTTGTAAAAGGTTGTCAATCTGAAGAGAAGATTTAAACCCATTACCATTTTTCAGCACAAAAACAGAAAGAATTCCAACCTAGAGAAAAATAAAAAAAAAAAATTATAACACGATACCTGCCCCTAAGAGCATCCAATACCAGCTAAACAGCATAACCTACATAGCTCAGGCTATCTTAGTGAGCCTTCAGGATTTTGTACTGCTTAGCATTCTCCCTCTAGCAGCAGCTCTCAAACCACTGAAGGGCAGCAGTCTGGTTTAACACTGGCCTTGCTTAACTGTCTGCGTTTGTCAGACATCCCCCACTCAGGAGAAATGAGATGAGATCCTGGATAAGAGCCTTTCAGGACAATTCCTTTCCACTCACCCTTGCTCACTGCCTACAGATCTGCCTTTGGCAAAGATCTTTTCTGTATTTCTCCTGTCCAACCAAATCAGACACCCTGAGCTCAACGCTCTATCTTTTTATCCTTCCACATCACACAGGGAAATGGGGAAGAAGAGCCGAGGGGGCAAAGAAATTAGAATACTTTCTTCTATTGCATAGATTAAAAACAAAGGGGAAGAGGGGATGTTCTGCTGCTCTGAGCATGTAATTTTTTTTTCAATCCCTTCATAAACCCCATCTATTTTTTCACTAATTTAAGAGTCTTTTTTTCACCTATAAGAAACTGACCACCGTAATCTGTTATTTCTCATGCATCCAGGTTTTCTGTACAAAATGCTCCCTGGGTCTGAACTCCAGTACTTCATTTACTTCTACATTTACATTACTTCATTCTCTTCACTTACTTCACTACCCTCTTTGGCACACCAGGAAAAGCATCCCTTTTCTTCAGGTCAGCGATCCACTGCTACACCTTTTTTTTTCCTAAGAAAATCCCAAACATGTTTCTTTCATGTATCCTTCCATTGCTGACTGACAAGTACTACTCCCACTCTTGAATATCAGCCTATTTATTCCTTGCATGTTGTACACAGGATGAGACTGTAAATTCCTCCAGGCAGGCATCTGCTTAACCTACGTGTTCTAAAAAAAATGTAGATTGGGTCAGACCGATTTTTCAGGATGAGGGGGAGTCAGGCAGAAAGAAAGGAGCCCTAGGATAAGGGAAAAAAGGGAAAACAAAGAGCAGTGGAATGAAGGGAAGAAAGGATAAATGAAAAGGGTTCCTGAAGAGTGGGAACAGAGAGAGAGCTAATATATTTGATGAAAATGCAACATTAGCAAGCACAGTGTGATTTGACAAGTGTGAACAAGCCCACACCAATGTTAAAAAGCACTACATCTGGCAATGTGTCAATGTTTAAGGCAGCACTTTGCTTCTCCTTCCCATGCTGGGTTTCTGCATCCTTGATATTCCCTCAGATCCACTTCTAAGCTGCTTAGGTCTATGGGAATACATTTTAGAGGTGGATTGGACAGGGAACAGATATAAATCAGTAGTAATTAAAGGCACTATCATTCTCTCTCTCCCCAGGTTACCTCGTTATAAAAGAAAAGATCAGCAAAACATTTCAAAACGCTGATATACACCCAAACGCAGGGAATCATTTAATACAGAAATGTTGGGGTTAACCATATGGCGTTTAACCTACCTATCCCCTTGTGTATATTACTTTTACTCCAGCAAATATATGGCAATGAGATCACTTGTCTCTCAGAATATTGCAACAGTTCTGGGGCACTAAATTCAGCAGCTGCAGAATCTTAACTAGAGCAGGATACATATGTGAAAGGAATTTTTAAAATTTCCTCTAACAACTTTCTTTGGGGACCCACGTTCATATCTTTTCGTAAGGAAAGCTAGGCTGTCCCCCTGCTACTCTATGATTAATTCTGTACGTAGATCTGCATACAGATTTGACTGTAAGACATATCAGCACATTTTATCTGTATGCTTATACACACATCATACACACTTGCTATTTTCATGGATATAAAACCACGAGACACGTTAACAGTTAGTTTTTAGCAGGATTATCCTGTGCTGTTTTAGCCAGGGTTTAAACATTCTACATTTAACTGTACTCAATCACCTTTTGTTCATTTTTTACCCACAGGGGCTTTGGTGGGAATTCCCTCGTTGCAGAACAGCAGGTCTCACCCTCCTATCTCGGTATCATCTAGAGAGCTCTGTATTTAATGACATGAACTACCAAATCTCCCACGGCCTTCAATTTTGGCAGTATTATGGAAGCAAAATATGACTCTTTGATAGTTCAGTCTGCATGAATTGCATTCAATATCGTACATCATCAATTTACAATAACCTAAATCACAGCAATACAAACTTCCTATTACTTATCTGTCTTCTGCTCCAGTACAGCTCATACGAGCAGATTGTTGTTTATTCTCATATGGTAAAGCATTTGGAAGCTATCTGTCATTTGGAGAGGGTAGGCAAGAAAGGAAATCCCCAAGACTTTGCATACAGGGACAAATTCAGTCCCGGATTAACAGGTGCAACAGTTGTTGGTTTTGCCAGATTGTTCTAGTCTTGCAGGACAGAGTTGAAAGATCATGGGCCGAGTAAAACAGATTTATCATTTAGACAAAAAATAATTTCTTTATACTCTGCATTTTGTGTCCTGTGCTGCTACAGAACTCTTCAAAATTCTTTTCTGTCGGACAATAAAATGGTTCCTGTGGCAACACCATCTGATGTCACAGAAACAAGGAGTGTGAGGTCATAAATCCTTCAGAGGAAAAAATAAAATCAGCAAAGGATGCCCCAAATCTTACGTATCTGTGATTTGGGGTTAATATTGGCTTCTTTGTTCTGTGAGACTTAGTTTCACTCTCTTTCTTTCTTTTTTTTTTTTTTAAAATAATAATAATAAGGAAAAAAAACAGTGGAAAGATTTGTCCCAGGAATTTCCTGTTGGCTGTTGTCCAGAAAACAGAGAATACCAGCAATAATGTGAACAATGCAAGTTCCTCCTAGGCCTGCTTGAAGAAAGCTTCCAAGTCCTCCTATAACTTGAGTGAAATATGACAGAGCTTTGGGGAGGCTGCTGTGCTCCACAGCCAGAGGTTTGTGCAGAACCATTTCAGCTTCTCTCCCGCTCCTTCCCCCTTCTCCAGGCTCCAAGTTCCAGGAATCCAACAGTTCGTGTTACCGAAATAAACATGCGACTACTGCACAGTGAGGAATACATTCAACGACTTGCTTTGCAAGGGAAAATTCCAAGCTCGCATCTGCTGTATTATTTTCTGAAATGCGGTACGCAGCCAGTGTGGGTGAGCGGAGCAGAGCAGAGGAGAGGGGAGTGTCAGCCAAATGCTACGGCAGCGGTCAGCTCTGGGCACTGGAAAGGCAAGAGCCAAGAAAACCTGCAGAAAGCAGGTAGTTGTGAAACAACCTGCTCACGCGTTGTCATCTACCAGTGCTCAACACGCCTTTCAGAAGCAGTATGCTAGCAACCACGTGCACACACGCACACGTACGTACGCATGCAGGAAAACACAGGCTTACTTTTTCCTTTTAATCTCTACACCGTGGCATTTTTCTCTTCTAACTGTTGCCCTTTACTCACTGTACGCTAAAAAGTGAACCCTAATAGTGACAAAAAGGGAAGGTGTCTCAGTAACCGAAGACGATGTGTGGATGGTCTGAACTCCTCAGGCCTACCCACCTTAGAAAACCAGGCAGCCATGAAGTGGCTCCTGGAGTTTCAGTAAGGAATTGGCCGGCTCATCGAGAATCTGCCATACTAGTCAAAGAGAGGTATCAGGGGACATCCAGGGCATGTGAATACGGTTTTAAGAACTGAATTTTTCATTTGTTTTATATGCTGATGCATATTCAAGAGTATGGGTGTGTTTTTCACAGCTTCCATCCAAGGATCTCAAAACATTTTTTGAATGGGTTTCTAATTTACGCTTTGCTCTTTTATGAGCATTTTGTCAGTAAAGGGTATATTCAAACTCTAGAATAGAGCATGACAACAAAAATAGACAAATAATATTTTATTGTCAAATCCAAACATCCAAAATTCCTGAGCCAGGACCTTGGAAATACACCTGCTTAAACTAGAGGCTATATTAAAAAGAATACGTTTGAGTAATTTTTTTCTAGACTTAACGGTGCACTGAGTTTCTAGTTCAAGCTTTGCCTCAGCTGAAAAAACTTAGAGTATACCTTTTATGTAATGAAGTCTATTTCACATATTTGCATTACTTCAGGTGCTGGAACTTTTCGAAAACACAACTGTCCTGAGACTCAATAAAATCCCGAGAGCTGGCAGCACTGTGTTTGGGACAGGAAGTAATGAATGGCAGTGCTTTCATTCAAAACTCCAGGGAGAATTTAGGTACAACACAATTCCTAGAGTACGAACTCATACCAGGCTGTGCTTAAATATGCTCTCAGAAAAAAAAAAAAAAAAGAAGCCACAAAACAAAACAAAACCCCACCACATCTCTTAATGACCAGAAGAAGCAAAAGTTATCAGGTATGTAATACATCACCATCAACCACTACCCTGTGCTTCGGTGTCTCCCGAAGCTATGCTGAAGCTACAGGTCACAACCGGCTTCAGTAATACTTTGCTTTCTGCTTTGTTTGGCATTCAGCTGTGAAAATACTGACTTGGAGCAGGGTATCTTAGGAGATAACAGGAGCACAGCACGAACACTATGGCTTTTATACTGCTGGGATGCAATAGAGTAATACAAAGCATTTCAATAACTGTGGATGGTGGCTGCTCCACACGCAGCCCCTCACCAGCCACCTGTTTGGTAAGCAGAAGTTAAATTCACTGTAATATGGTGTCGTGCCCACAGGTACACACTACTTTTCTGTAACAACTAGGCATATTCAGAAGGTGAAACTGGGCGGTGGTGAAGCACTTGGAGGTACATTTCAGAACGCTTTGTCTGGGGAGTAGAGTTTCAGAAGAGGCTGTTACCATCCTTCGGATGCTGGCAGAACAGGATAATTACCAGTGATGACCTAAGAGTGCTATATATACTTATACCACATACGTGGTCATGGAAACCACCACAAAAACTGCTGTATTTTCAAAACCATGATATAAATCTCAAACTATTATATAAAGTGGTTTTATACTTCACTGCTAGGGTGCACTAGCCTCTTTCCATACCATTCACAGCATAGTTACTATAGTAACTAATGTATTGCAAAAGGGAAGAAGAAGCTAAAAAGAAGCTAAAATTTAAAAAAAAAAATGATAAAGACTAAACAAAAGCAGTGTCTTAAAAAAAAAAAAAGAATGCAGGCACAGTTTTATGGTCATGTGTTTGGAAATACAAACACCATCTCACTTGGGATGTTGTCACTTAAACCCACAGAAATGGCTTAGCCAAACAGTTTTATGGCAGCCCGCATTGCAGTACCTAGGTATACCTGAACTTCATTAAACTGAGATTTTACTCCCTTCCTTTCAACAACTCAACAAAGACAGAATCACCTAAATAACTTCCTCCATCCATCAATTAATATTGCAAAGCTTTAGAATCGTTTAAAACTTCCATAGCTTGTATCAAACGGCATGACCACATGTGGGAGGGGAGATCATTCTCTGAAATCCATGGCAAGTTCAAAATTCCATGTTTTAAAGTTTCATGTGCAAGGCAACCATCCTGGGCTTTAGGAGAGACGTGTGGGAGTGACAGAGCTACAAACAAAGTAATAGAAACTGTTACATAATATTGCATACAAAAGAGAAGAAAACCACATCAATGGAAAATAAGGCTCTCTCAAGTCAGGGATTAAAAAGGTTTATATATCATTTTACCTGTGTTCATGTGTATATACATACAATGAAGGGTCTGATTTTCTACTACTTCCCATACCCAAATCTTCATGTAAAATTATTACATCAGCTCTATATTCATTCTCATTGTCATTCTACAGCTATACAATGCAAACTAGCTGTGGGACAGTAGAACTAGATATAAAAATAGAAACTCAACAGCTTCAACAAGTTCAACATTTGGTTGCTTAAGGATATGTCTTATAAAGCCTATAGCTCTCTCTCTGCATCAGTGCTTCTCTTCCTTCAACCTTCTTTGATATTGTCTTCTTAACAAGAAAGCCATCATCTTATGATTTTCCGTTGAAATATTATTCTCTTCTCTGGTACCTTCACGAAGCTGTCAGGAAAGCGACTATCCCCATAATACCCTTAAAAGACTGGACAGTCATTTGAAGGATGCTTTCTGCATCTGACATTTCCCAAACACTTTGTAAAGAACGTGAAAAGGAGTAAAAATGGTTTCCACTGAATCTCCTGGGACTGGATAGGTTTAGACATTCAAAGGCTCTGACAGCTGGTCAAAAGTCACATGTCAACCACAATAAGCTAACCCATTTGGCTCAAAAACAAAGAATATACAGAAAATTGCCACCACAGTCAGTTAAATAATAAAAACACAGCAAACCATTTGGAAATTTTCTAAGACCTTTCATTTTGCAAATATTTTGCAAACCTCAGAAAACAATCAAAGTTCAAAAACAAAGGTTTTGCCACCAGTTATTTTTGTTGGCTGCAATAAATGAGGCAACAATAAAGCTTGGCTCCAGCATACTTCAGGCATCAAAAACATGCATCTCACCAACCACTGAACTTAGGACAATTGTAAATAAACCTTGAACAATTTGCAAGGGAAGAAACTTAACTCACATCCCCTTGTTCCCTCCCCTCAGTGCCTTATCTAAAATCTCGGTTGTGGATTTGGGAATTTTAGAAGGAAAGAAGGAAAGAAATTGAATTTTTTAATCAGCCACACTAAATCATACAAAAAGCATCTTACAAAAAGTTCTAAGCTTTTCCCAGTGAACCTGAATTGACAAGTTCACCTGTATTTCTCATTCCTTTTGATTCTTCTCTTTTCTTCAACACACAGAAAAGATAGCACATACTCTTCAGACAGTCTAATATTTTTTTAATCAAAAGGAAATTAAAGAAGAGGCAATGATGTACATTCCTTCTGGGGAAAGTAGAAGCCTCATTCCTAGCCTGTCTTAAAATAGCCTGATTGAACTACAATATTTGCATTACAATTCTGGGTCAGCTGCACCATGGGATTATGCGTGCAGATCAGAGGGGTGTTTAGGTTTTTATTTTCAGCCTTGTAGATTTTTCACATTATATCCATTCTCTGCACATTCCTCTTGACATTACGTATCAGTGCCGTTTGGAACAATCTGAGAGATTTACTCCCTAGATATCTGAAGTAGGAAACAGGGCCTACAGCAGTTTTATGCATTGGAAGTGGAAATCTTTGCTGCAGAAATCTCTCTGTATCAGGTGTCAAAGCAGACAAAAAAGCCTTTGATTCTTTTCAAACACTGACTCACATTCTGATATTCTCGACTTCTCTATCAAATCACAGTAGTCCTCACTACAGTACTCTGGATTTTACCTGGACTATGTAAAACGAGCACCAAATAATGCTTAGGAGGTGCCATTTGGGAGAAAGTCTTGCCTGCCAACCATACCTGAACAAAGATTTCCTACAGCTCAGCATAAGGTCCCAATTCATTTGACTTTCTTCACATACTGGATGTCAAACTGTCAACACAGCTTTTGTCAGGATAATTTGCAAACATTCACTGGATAATTCTTGATCTGATGGCAAGCCTCGTTGGACAGTTCATACATACAGTTCAGGCTGGGCTCCTTCGTTACACGGATCAGATATTGTCCCATTCTTCTTCTGGCAGCAGTGATTCGAAGTAATGCGCAGACCTTGTAAACGCCCACCTACAGAGATCTACGTTTCATACTTATCTCCCTTTCCCACTTTGTGTGTAAGAAGCAGAGCACTTGTTGATCTCAAAGAGAAATTTTAAGTATTAATTAAAGCTATTTAAAAACAATCCTTGAAAGGGGCTGCACGAGTATGAAATACTATTATGTGCCATAGGCTGAAACAGGAAACAAATCCAGGCAATTACAAAAACCAGAGAGAGAAGAGACTGCCTAGTCCTTAATCCTCATCAGTGCAGCAATTACGGTATTCTACGAATGTTATTCAGTCTTAGTCAGTGACTGTACCTCTGTCATATTTCTTAGAAATGGGCTCCTCTGTACGCTGACTCATTCTCAAGAACAAATTTCATCATCTCATTTTACCTCTAGAAGTTACACTCTTTTGTATCATCTTTAATGGTTTTTCCCTAGGGTTTTATGCTGCATGTTCTGGGGTTTATTTTGCACAGCATTTGAGACCTTCTGAAACATTTCAGGTTATCAGGCCATTTCCCTCTTACATTTCTCTTCCAAGCTGTACGTAAAAAACTCTTCTGATTTGCCTTCACGAATCAAATGTCCAGGTGTTTCATCCTTTGAGCTGATGCTGATAAGAATTTACCCATGTTAAGGAGGAGACCGGTGACACCCACCGTGGCTGCACCGAGGGCAGATTGTGCCTAACAAATTTGGTGGCCTTCTACGATGGGGTTACTGCACTGGTGGAGAGAGGAAGAGCAACTGACAACATCTGCCTGGACTTCTGCAAAGTATTTCACGCTGTCCCCCACGCTATCCTTGACTCTAAATTGAAGAGACAAGGATTTGATGGATGGACCACTCGATGGGTAAGGAATCGGCTGGATGGTCGCACTCAAAGAGTTGTGGTCAGCAGCTCAATGTCCTGGCGGAGATCAGCAACGAGTCGTGCTCCTAAGGGCTCAGGACTGGGACCGGCGCTGTTTAACATCTTTGTTGGTGACATGGACAGTGAGATCGAGTGCACCCTCAGCTAGTTTGCCAGTGACATCAAGCTGTGCAGTGTGGTCAACTTGCTGCAGGGAAGGGATCCCATCCAGAGGGACCTGGGCAGGCCTGAGAGGTGGGCCTGTGCAACCTCATGAGGTTCAGCAAGGCCAAGTGCAAGGTCCCACATCTGGGCCGGTGCAATCCCAAGCACAAATCCAGGCTGGGCAGAGAATGGATTGAGAGCAGCCCAGAGGAGAAGGACCCGGGGGTGTTGGTTGACGAGAAGCTCCACATGAGCCGGCAATGTGCGCTTGCAGCCCAGAAAGCCAACCGTATCGTGGGCTGGACCAAAAGCAGCATGGCCAGCAGGGTGAGGGAGAAACATTCCATGTTTCTATGGTTCGACGCTGAGCAGTTGTTTGAACACACCACCTGCTGAATCAATGGTTTTAGAACGTCTGTAACAGGGAACAGAGCAACAGGGATTTTTCAGGGAAGGTCACGTCCGTTTAATGCTTACACCCAGCTGATGTACTCTGTGTTATGTTGTTGTTGATTTTTGCATCCTGATTTGGGTCATCAGCTTGGAAATCAGGAAGCATACTGGATCATGGGTCTTATGTTGCAGCACATGAAAGTAAGGCAGAAGAAGGAAAGGTTCTTCCATGAGCACGTCCTTCAGTGTTCTGCTGAGGTTTGAGAAGATGCAGAAAAAGGGACTGGGGGCTTCTTATGTAACCATTGGCACAGAAGAGTGGTTTTGTGATTTGTTTTTGAAACATTTGTAAAAAGAAAGAAAGTGTCACACAGTGTCATAGTATGTCCTAGAGAGTCACAAAGTGTTAGAGAGTCAGAGTATCCCAGGACTCAAGACGAGAGTCCCCCACAAACGCCATTGCTAGCAGCACCCACAGGCACTGCTGTCAGCTCTCTTTTGAGTCAGACTCAGACATTGTCTGTGGAACAGTCACGGCTTTTATTTTTCTTTTAATTGTAGCCTATGTAAGCCCTGCTAGTGGTGCCGGGGGGGTACCAGAAACATGTGCTGGGGCTGGAGAGCTACTGAAGAACGTGCTGCAGGTGAGGATGGCCCATTGTGATGTCCCCAGCGATGGACTGGGACATCCCAGGGGCGATGTCCCCTACTGGGGGGTGGCGATGTGCCCGGCAACTGTCTGTGACATCCCGCTGATGCGCTGGAACGTCTCCAGGCAATGGTTTATGACTGTGTGGCCCTCACGGCTTAAATCTGGGCACAGCGGCTCAGCCCAGCGGTTTGTGCCTCCCCTCTATCCGAGCGTTTTTGCGAGGACTGGAGCGAGGACTAAGGCGTGCCTTGGGTCTGGAACGTGCTCACGTCTCCAGAGCCACTTCTCGTTTTCTCCCAGCCCTGTTCCCAACAGGCAGCCGGGACATCCAGGAGGAGCACCTGCAGCAGCAGAGGTGAGTTGCATGTGGACACGTCGCGCTGGCAGCAGGGGGTTCCTCCTTGAGGGACCCTCCCCAGGCCAGAGAATGACTGTGACCCCTCTCTTCCTCTTCCAGAGTGACACCCGCTGCTGCAGCTCCTGTACCTGGGAGGATATTGTCACCTGCTTCCTCCCAGCCCACCACAGCTGGTGGTAAGCATGGCCGCGGCACTGGACACCCGCTGCCCCATATGTCTGGACACCTGGGGCAGCGCCGCGTTCACCATGCCGTGCTGCCACCAGTTTTGCTATCCATGCATCCGGCGGTGGGCGGACAGCAAGCCCCAGTGCCCCCTCTGTAAGCAGAGAATAACATCTATAGTGCACTCGGTGCAGGCTGATGATGAGTTCGAGGAGCTCGTCATCAGCCCGTCGGCAGTGGCATCAGCCGACAGCCCGCCTGTCCAGGCACCCAGCCCCCTGGTTGGCGGCCTCCCCGCGGACACCTGGGGCCAACTTTTCCGGCGGCACCCTGCTCTCCTCCGGCCCCTGCTCTCCTGGGTGCACCGGGAGCTGAGGCGCGTCTTCGGGGCACAGCGTTCTCAGGCGCTGATCCTGGAGAACGCCATCATGGAGAGCCTGCACCTCTTTGGGCTTGAAGAAGAGCTCCTAGTCCAGCTGGTGGAGCTCGACCTCAGCCACCACGCGGCGACGTTTGTGAGTCAGCTCTTGGAAGTCGCCGCGCAGCGGTGCAGCAGGGAGGCCCACCGCCTGCTGGGACTGAACGCTCCACCTGCAGCCCAGCAACGGGAGGCCAGCCCCGGTCCAGGACCATCCGGTCACGGAGGGGTGGCTCCTCCACCTGTCCCAGCACCCTCTCCCCAGCCCGCCAGCTCCAGCGGGGATGAGGTGCCCGCAAGTTCCAGAGGCGGCCTTCGAGGGACTCCCAGCCACCCTCACTCCACCCCTGCTGCGGTCCCCATGGAGCAGGCAGCACCTCCAGAGGAGCCGCAGGAGGCTGCACCAGGTCCCTCCAGCGCCAGGCAGGGCACAGGCTGCCCACCTGGGGGGCCCCGGCGAGCCCCCAAGAGGAAGAACAGCTCCTCGCAGGCCTCCACACCAACAAAGAAGAGGCCACCCCGCCGGCAGTAGAGGACCTACAAAGACCAGGGCCGGACAGCAGCTGGGGGACACGCCGGCCCCAAAGGACCCAAACGTCATCAGGGTCCTATTCCACCACACAGAGTCCAAATAAAATCATAAAATCACAGAAAACGTGTCAGTGTTGCAAACAGCACAGTGGTCATTGCCATCCCCGCCCCTGCTGCTTTCTCCTCTCTTTCCTGATACCGTGCCCACTTTTCGTACAAACTTGGCTAATTTTCCTTAGCCGCCACTTAAATCTTCAACCTGAACTTCAGTATTTTCCCCTGTCAACTTGCTTGACATGGGTCTTTACTTTGAGTGTTTGTTTGGTAGATAATATACATTCTACAAGAAGAAAAAAGAGATTTTTTGTTGAAGGTACATAGGTATGTACACAAAACAACTCTCTTTTCTATTTCCTCTGTTTCTGTTTCTGTCTCTCTCACTCTTGTACCCACAGCTACTGTGTTAAGACCCAAGATGGAAAAGCCACAGTTAACTCCCCAGCATACAACAGTAACAGCATTTCATGTATATTAATGAAGATTCATTAAACATCTTTCACTGTGACTGAGCAAAACAGTGTTTGAAACCCATAAGTTATTTAGAGAGACAGAGAGTAATATAGAAATAAACACAACAACAATCTGAACAAGCCAAGGGCAACAGAGAGATTTTTCACTTCCTTTCTGCTAGCATCTGTAATGAAGAGAATGTATCAGAAGTCTCATCAGGTTCTACATGCTGACTGTGAATAGGATACTCTTGAGTACTTTTTTATCGTTTAATTGTGTTTAGTGTTATTGTTGCTAATACCCACTTAGAAGCACAGAATTAAAATGTTTTTTTGTTACCACTATCATATTTTTCTGTTTGCCAGACTGATTATTTAGTCTTCATTTCTAATGGGACTTGAAAGGAATATGATGTGCAATTTGTTTGTACACAAGCTTTTTCCTCGGTGTCTCAATTGAGCATTGCCCAAGGTGGTTTAGTAGTTAACTTTCACTCCCTCTGCTGGCTCTCAGGCATCAGAGCAGAAGATATTGTTTTGTTTAGGTCCTACAAAAATAAAATGTGTTTACTATTGATTTTATATAAATATAATGGTAGCATTTAAAGGAAATTCCTGACACGTTAAAACTGATCTGTGTATACACTGTGTTCATGTACTTTGCAAGTTCTTTGAATCTTTTGGTCTCCCTTTTTTGGGCCTTCCAATTCACTCTTCGGTGGTCCTAAACAGCCATGTGGACAGCCAAAGTCTAGCAGCCCAGCAGTCAACCTTTAACGCAGAATCATGGAGTAAAACATCCCGAGTTGGAAGGGACCCACAAGGATCATTGAGTCCAACTCAATAATCCACAAAGCTCCACAAAGAACCACCCAAAAAGCAGACCACATGTATGAGGGCACTGTCCATACGCTCCTTGAACCCCATCAGGCTCGGTGCCGCGAGTACGTCCATGGGGAGCCTGTCCCAGTGCCCGACTATCCTCTCGGTGCAGAACCTTTTTCCTAACACCCAGCCTGACCCTCCCGTCCCAGCTCCATGCCATTCCCTCCGGTCCTGTCGGTGTCGCCAGAGAGCAGAGCTCAGCGCCCGCCCCTCTGGTCCCCTCACGAGGAAGCTGCAGGTCGCCATGAGGCCTCCCCTCAGCCGCCTCTTCCTCCGGATGAGCAAACCAAGGAACCTCAGCCACTCCTCCTGCATCTATTCCTCCAGACCCTTCACCACCTTCGTAACGCTCCCTTAGGCACTAATTGGTTTATGCCCTTCTTATATTGCGGCACCAAAACTGTATAGAGTGCTCAAGGTGAGACTGTACCAGGCAGAGCAGGGTGGGACGATCCCTTCCCTCGACGGGCTGGGAGTGCTGTGCCTGAGGCCCCCCAGGGCATGGTTGGCCCTTTTGGTTGCCAGGGCACACTGCTGACTGCTTTTCAACTTGCCATCAGCAGAAACCCAAAGGTCCATGAGCCGCCAATGGGCCCTTGTGGCCAAGAAGGCCAACAGTAGCCTGGGGTGCAGTGGGAAGAGTGCTGCCAGCAGGGCCAGGGAGGGGATCCTGCTTCTGCCCCTCTGCTCAGCCCTGGGGAGGCCACACCCGGAGCGCTGCGTCCAGTTCTGGGCTCCCCAGCACGAGAGGGCCATGGAGCTGCTGGAGCGAGTCCAGCTGAGATGAGGGGACTGCAGCATCTGTCCTGCGAGGGGAGGCTGGGAGAGCTGGGCCTGCTCAGCTTGGAGGAGAGAAGACTGAGAGGGGATCTCATCAATATGTACAAATATCACAAGGGAGGGTGTCAAGAGGCTGAGGCAAGACTCATTTTGGTGGTGCCCAGCGACAGGACAAGAGGCAACGGGCACAAACTGAGACAGAGGAAGTTCCAGCTCAATATGAGAGGACATTTGGTTACCATGAGGCTGACAGACCACTGGAACTGGCCACATTATACCCATTCTCTGCACATTCCTCTTGACATTACGTATCAGTGCCGTTTGGAACAATCTGAGAGATTTACTCCCTAGATATCTGAAGTAGGAAACAGGGCCTACAGCAGTTTTATGCATTGGAAGTGGAAATCTTTGCTGCAGAAATCTCTCTGTATCAGGTGTCAAAGCAGACAAAAAAGCCTTTGATTCTTTTCAAACACTGACTCACATTCTGATATTCTCGACTTCTCTATCAAATCACAGTAGTCCTCACTACAGTACTCTGGATTTTACCTGGACTATGTAAAACGAGCACCAAATAATGCTTAGGAGGTGCCATTTGGGAGAAAGTCTTGCCTGCCAACCATACCTGAACAAAGATTTCCTACAGCTCAGCATAAGGTCCCAATTCATTTGACTTTCTTCACATACTGGATGTCAAACTGTCAACACAGCTTTTATCAGGATAATTTGCAAACATTCACTGGATAATTCTTGATCTGCTGGCAAGCCTCGTTGGACAGTTCATACATACAGTTCAGGCTGGGCTCCTTCGTTACACGGATCAGATATTTTCCCATTCTTCTTCTGGCAGCAGTGATTCGAAGTAATGCGCAGACCTTGTAAACGCCCACCTACAGAGATCTACGTTTCATACTTATCTCCCTTTCCCACTTTGTGTGTAAGAAGCAGAGCACTTGTTGATCTCAAAGAGAAATTTTAAGTATTAATTAAAGCTATTTAAAAACAATCCTTGAAAGGGGCTGCACGAGTATGAAATACTATTATGTGCCATAGGCTGAAACAGGAAACAAATCCAGGCAATTACAAAAACCAGAGAGAGAAGAGACTGCCTAGTCCTTAATCCTCATCAGTGCAGCAATTACGGTATTCTACGAATGTTATTCAGTCTTAGTCAGTGACTGTACCTCTGTCATATTTCTTAGAAATGGGCTCCTCTGTACGCTGACTCATTCTCAAGAACAAATTTCATCATCTCATTTTACCTCTAGAAGTTACACTCTTTTGTATCATCTTTAATGGTTTTTCCCTAGGGTTTTATGCTGCATGTTCTGGGGTTTATTTTGCACAGCATTTGAGACCTTCTGAAACATTTCAGGTTATCAGGCCATTTCCCTCTTACATTTCTCTTCCAAGCTGTACGTAAAAAACTCTTCTGATTTGCCTTCACGAATCAAATGTCCAGGTGTTTCATCCTTTGAGCTGATGCTGATAAGAATTTACCCATGTTAAGGAGGAGACCTGTGACACCCACCGTGGCTGCACCGAGGGCAGATTGTGCCTAACAAATTTGGCGGCCTTCTACGATGGGGTTACTGCACTGGTGGAGAGAGGAAGAGCAACTGACAACATCTGCCTGGACTTCTGCAAAGTATTTCACGCTGTCCCCCATGCTATCCTTGACTCTAAATTGAAGAGACAAGGATTTGATGGATGGACCACTCGATGGGTAAGGAATCGGCTGGATGGTCGCACTCAAAGAGTTGTGGTCAGCAGCTCAATGTCCTGGTGGAGATCAGCAACAAGTCGTGCTCCTAAGGGCTCAGGACTGGGACCGGCGCTGTTTAACATCTTTGTTGGTGACATGGACAGTGAGATCGAGTGCACCCTCTGCAAGTTTGCCAATGACATCAAGCTGTGCAGTGTGGTCAACTTGCTGCAGGGAAGGGATCCCATCCAGAGGGACCTGGGCAGGCCTGAGAGGTGGGCCTGTGCAACCTCATGAGGTTCAGCAAGGCCAAGTGCAAGGTCCCACATCTGGGCCGGTGCAATCCCAAGCACAAATCCAGGCTGGGCAGAGAATGGATTGAGAGCAGCCCAGAGGAGAAGGACCCGGGGGTGTTGGTTGACGAGAAGCTCCACATGAGCCGGCAATGTGCGCTTGCAGCCCAGAAAGCCAACCGTATCGTGGGCTGGACCAAAAGCAGCATGGCCAGCAGGGTGAGGGAGAAACATTCCATGTTTCTATGGTTCGACGCTGAGCAGTTGTTTGAACACACCACCTGCTGAATCAATGGTTTTAGAACGTCTGTAACAGGGAACAGAGCAACAGGGATTTTTCAGGGACGGTCACGTCCGTTTAATGCTTACACCCAGTTGATGTACTCTGTGTTATGTTGTTGTTGATTTTTGCATCCTGATTTGGGTTATCAGCTTGGAAATCAGGAAGCATACTGGATCATGGGTCTTATGTTGCAGCACATGAAAGTAAAGCAGAAGAAGGAAAGGTTCTTCCATGAGCACGTCCTTCAGTGTTCTGCTGAGGTTTGAGAAGATGCAGAAAAAGGGACTGGGGGCTTCTTATGTAACCATTGGCACAGAAGAGTGGTTTTGTGATTTGTTTTTGAAACATTTGTAAAAAGAAAGGAAGTGTCATACAGTGTCATAGTATGTCCTAGAGAGTCACAAAGTGTTAGAGTGTCAGAGTATCCCAGGACTCAAGGCGAGAGTCCCCCACAAACGCCATTGCTAGCAGCACCCACAGGCACTGCTGTCAGCTCTCTTTTGAGTCAGACTCAGACATTGTCTGTGGAACAGTCACGGCTTTTATTTTTCTTTTAATTGTAGCCTATGTAAGCCCTGCTAGTGGTGCCGGGGGGGTACCAGAAACATGTGCTGGGGCTGGAGAGCTACTGAAGAACGTGCTGCAGGTGAGGATGGCCCATTGTGATGTCCCCAGCGATGGACTGGGACATCCCAGGGGCGATGTCCCCTACTGGGGGGTGGTGATGTGCCCGGCATCTGTCTGTGACATCCCACTGATGCGCTAGAACGTCTCCAGGCGATGGTTTATGACTGTGTGGCCCTCACGGCTTAAATCTGGGCACAGCGGCTCAGCCCAGCGGTTTGTGCCTCCCCTCTATCCGAGCGTTTTTGCGAGGACTGGAGCGAGGACTAAGGCGTGCCTTGGGTCTGGAACGTGCTCACGTCTCCAGAGCCACTTCTCGTTTTCTCCCAGCCCTGTTCCCAACAGGCAGCTGGGACATCCAGGAGGAGCACCTGCAGCAGCAGAGGTGAGTTGCATGTGGACACGTCGCGCTGGCAGCAGGGGGTTCCTCCTTGAGGGACCCTCCCCAGGCCAGAGAATGACCGTGACCCCTCTCTTCCTCTTCCAGAGTGACACCCGCTGCTGCAGCTCCTGTACCTGGGAGGATATTGTCACCTGCTTCCTCCCAGCCCACCGCAGCTGGTGGTAAGCATGGCCGCGGCACTGGACACCCGCTGCCCCATATGTCTGGACACCTGGGGCAGCGCCGCGTTCACCATGCCGTGCTGCCACCAGTTTTGCTATCCATGCATCCGGCGGTGGGCGGACAGCAAGCCCCAGTGCCCCCTCTGTAAGCAGAGAATAACATCTATAGTGCACTCGGTGCAGGCTGATGATGAGTTCGAGGAGCTCGTCATTAGCCCGTCGGCAGTGGCATCAGCCGACAGCCCGCCTGTCCAGGCACCCAGCCCTCTGGTGGGCGGCCTCCCCGCGGACACCTGGGGCCAACTTTTCCGGCGGCACCCTGCTCTCCTCCGGCCCCTGCTCTCCTGGGTGCGCCGGGAGCTGAGGCGCGTCTTCGGGGCACAGCGTTCTCAGGCGCTGATCCTGGAGAACGCCATCATGGAGAGCCTGCACCTCTTTGGGCTTGAGGAAGAGCTCTTAGTCCAGCTGGTGGAGCTCGACCTCAGCCACCACGCGGCGACGTTTGTGAGTCAGCTCTTGGAAGTCGCCGCGCAACGGTGCAGCAGGGAGGCCCACCGCCTGCTGGGACTGAACGCTCCACCTGCAGCCCAGCAACGGGAGGCCAGCCCCGGACCAGGACCATCCGGTCACGGACGGGTGGCTCCTCCACCTGTCCCAGCACCCTCTCCCCAGCCCGCCAGCTCCAGCGGGGATGAGGTGCCCGCAAGTTCCAGAGGCGGCCTTCGAGGGAATGGCAGCCGCCCTCACTCCCCCCCTGCTGCAGTCCCCATGGAGCAGGCAGCACCTCCAGAGGAGCCGCAGGAGGCTGCACCAGGTCCCTCCAGCGCCAGGCAGGGCACAGGCTGCCCACCTGGGGGGCCCCGGCGAGCCCCCAAGAGGAAGAACAGCTCCTCGCAGGCCTCCACACCAACAAAGAAGAGGCCACCCCGCCGGCAGTAGAGGACCTACAAAGACCAGGGCCAGACAGCAGCTGGGGGACACGCCGGCCCCAAAGGACCCAAACGTCATCAGGGTCCTATTCTACCACACAGAGTCCAAATAAAATCATAAAATCACAGAAAACGTGTCAGTGTTGCAAACAGCACAGTGGTCATTGCCATCCCCGCCCCTGCTGCTTTCTCCTCTCTTTCCTGATGCCGTGCCCACTCTTAGTACAAACTTGGCTAATTTTCCTTAGGCCAATGGTATTCACAGTTTTACAGGCCGACGGTAGCCTGGGGTGCAGTGGGAAGAGTGTTGCCAGCAGGGCCAGGGAGGGGATCCTGCCTCTGCCCCTCTGCTCAGCCCTGGGGAGGCCGCACCCGGAGCGCTGCGTCCAGTTCTGGGCTCCCCAGCACGAGAGGGCCATGGAGCTGCTGGAGCGAGTCCAGCTGAGATGAGGGGACTGCAGCATCTGTCCTGCGAGGGGAGGCTGGGAGAGCTGGGCCTGCTCAGCTTGGAGGAGAGAAGACTGAGAGGGGATCTCATCAATATGTACAAATATCACCAGGGAGGGTGTCAAGAGGCTGAGGACAGACTCCTTTTGGTGGTGCCCAGCAACAGGACAAGAGGCAACGGGCACAAACTGAGACACAGGAAGTTCCAGGTGGATATGAGAGGGCATTTGGTTACCGTGAGGGTGACAGAGCACTGGAACTGGCTGCCTAGAGAAGCCATGGAGTCTCCTTCTCTGGAGATATTCAAAACCCACTTGGATGTTATCCAGTGCAACATGCTCTGGTTGAGCCTGCTGGGCAGGGGGGTTGGGCCAGGTGATGTCCAGAGGTCACTTCCAACATCAGCCATGCTGTGATTCTGTGATCCCTTTCCACGGGTCTGCCCTCCAGCCAAGCGTCCCCACATCTGTACATACAGACAGGGTTGCACTGTCCTAGGTGCAGAATCTGGCACTTGCTCTTGTTAAACTTCACGTGGCTGGATATTGGCCAGCCCTATGATCTGTTAAGATCTCTCTGCAAGGCCTCTCTGTCCTCAAGGGAGTCAACAGCTCCTCCTAATTTAGTATCATCTGAAAACTTACTCAGTGTGCATTCGACTCCCACATCTAGATCATACATAAAAACATTAAAGAGAATGGGCCCTAAAATTGAGAGCCCTGGGAAACCTCACTGGTGACCGGCCACCTGTATTCATTGCCAGTCTCAAGTTTAATGTCAGAGTGGGCATCTTAATCAGAGCTTAACTAAAGAAAGAATATATTTGACATAGTTATCAGCCAAGACTATGAACATCTTTTGGAGAAAATCAGCAAAGATTTTTAAATAAGTGTGAAATGTGGATGATAGGCAAACTAACAGCAGGTAGAAGCAGTAGACCAATTAATCCCTTGAACAGGAAGGGGAGCTCAAATTGAAAGATTCAGTTATGCACACCTACAAAAATGTGTTGCCAACAGCAAACATTATTCCTGATGATAATACCAGGAGCCCTTAGCCCATCATCCACGGCTTTTTTTTTTTCTTTTCTCTAATATCTGTGGAATTAGTGCATATAGAAACAAGGGTACTCTCAACCACTTTGCAGCATTATGGAAAAACAACCTCACTATCCGCATCTAAAATACAAAGGTCTTTTTCAACCTTACAGCTGGCCTTTCTGCTCTTCCATCATCAGAGTTGACACAGCTGACAAGTTTATCTATCTTAACAGTACTCTCCCTAGCTCAGCAGTAATTGCTGACAAGTATCTCTGCTTTCAAAACAAGCTGAATACTCGGTTTTCTGCAAAATCATGTCTGGAGCAATCACAGGATCACTCACCCTGAATCTGTGTTTGAAGAGTCTGGTTTTATTTCTGCTCTCCTTCATGGTCCTCCGCAGAACTCCCGTCTCTGACGGTGAAGCCTGTTCCCCCAGTGCTGCCTGCGCACGAGTCTGGGAATCTGCTGACGAGACTGTGCAAGAAGCATTGAACTTCCATCTCACAGCAGGATCTCACCTTGTACTGAAACTTTCCTAAAACCTTATAGACGCTGAAAGCCCTCCCCAGAATTTGTCAGGTCAGTACCAGTAACACCACTAAAAAAGACTTCACATCAAGAGATGTGAACAGAAATCTATTACAATATTCTCTCAGTATCTATGGCAAAATGCAGACAACCTGGTGGCTAACAGAGAGAAGAGAAAGCTGAAAAAGAATCAATTAGCACCTTCTTGACACTCAAAATTCACATCTGTTCCTCCTAGGTGGTCTGTTTCCAAATGGCAGTATGCAGAGATTGTGAAAGTAAAAATTGTTTAGTCGCATTGAAAGTGCGATCACTGCCAGCTACAACAATCAATAATAACAGAAAAGCTTCCAGTAGCTACGAAAGCTGAGTGCCACAAAGAGCTGCCTAGAGACAAAGGTTATGATAATGACAAATAGACCTAATGCATTCTGTTCAGAGAAAAGCGAAAGCCTGACACATACACATACACATTTTTAAGAATGGCATAAAGCGTTACTGAAAGATTACAAAGAGTCATCAAATGAAAAATAATTATAAGGAGACCGTTACTATTAAAAATGTTTTTTCAGCTCTAAAGGTGATACCATCAGAAGTCAGCCTTCCTCAGGATTTCTGAGCTTTTTCTGAGAAAGTCTAGAAAATATTTTGAGCTTGAAGAAAACAAACATCATTTGACTACAGGTCTCTCAATAATATTCCAAGAGAGACGTCTTCAGAGAACATCTACGTGTATCCACGAATGGTCCCTGTTGTTGTTCCCTGTGTTGAGTGGCTTTATGAGAGACATGCATGCAGTGAGATATTGTTTAGAGATGTCATTAATATTTCTAATATTAGTGTCACCTGGCAGGCCAGTGTCCCCTGCCTGCAGTGGCTGCTCCTGCAAGGTGACCTTCTGCTCTTGTGAAGTGGAAGTAACATGATCTCTGCGAAAACGCACAGCACAGCTGAGAAAGTCATTAGAGAGCTAGAACTGCAACTACCAAGAGTTGAAGAGCTTTTCGTTTAATATATTAAATGAAGCCTCCTTGAGGTAAAAAAAATACAAAAAATTAAACTATCTCCCAGATGAACCAAATGTCACATGGGACTCTATGGGTATGTAAACAGGTAGAAAGTGCCTGTCATTTCTTTGGGCCGAACATAGACCCAAAGGTCATATATTCGTCAGACCCTAGGGTCTACGACACTGACAAGCATGCATTAAGAAAAAATTGTGCCTGAAAGGAAGTGCAATTAAATGCACTGCTGCTTTACACAAGTGTGGAGTGCAACCTGAATTAGCTGGCATATTCTGGCAGTCTAATGCATTTGTATGGGTGATGTTCCACTGAAGACTACTGTCAGACTTCCATGTATTGGCATAAATGCTGGGAAAGTCGTGCTCAGCATTTACCTTGGCTCCACAGGATCCATACAGAAGCGTGTGCCAAGATGGGAACAGGCCAAATTTGTAATCTAAGCAGTTTAGAAACAGCCCTTTCTAGATTTCAGTCATTTTAATCTCATTGAACTGTACTTTGAATGTACTTGAACTGTTTCCACCTTGGAGTAAGAACTCCTTCTGCATCTAACTGGACAGATACACAGGAGTAAGAAAGACGCATAAGGATAAACTTTTCAAGCCTTCTCCTACTCTGTCTATAGCAGATGGATAGAGTTGGGGCATAACAAATTATGCACCACCACAATAAACCCAGGACTTTACCCAAAGGTATAACCTAGTCTAAAACCTGCATTTTGATCCCCCACTCTTTCAGCTGTCCTCTCAATTGCCTGCCGCAGTTGGAAACTTTGTGGAGTCTGGGACACAGGCTTTATGTTCTCCAGAATTCTGCAGTTTTCTGCAACTAAATTGAACGTGTATGAACTGAGGGATCCTCCTGCTTCTCTTTAATGAAACAAGTCATAAACCATGGTCCCTGTGAAGACCCAGGATGCCAGTCTCAAGTCTTTTTTACTATACAGTGTAGAGCCCACTGAGAAGATAAGATGTGGACAGATGAGAAAGACCTTCTCAGTTCCATTTTCCATGTATTGTATCATTCCAAACACTGCATGTCACAGCTTCATTCTAGCAGAATTAACTCTAACGAGGAAGAGATTTCAGTTAATTATTCTGCTTTTTCAATACTTGATTTGTGCTGAAAATAAAGTTAGAGACATTGAATGTATGGATTTTTCTGATATAGGTAAGAAACATAGCTGGAACACTCAGCAAAACCATAAGCCCCACAAATCAGAAACCAGAAACAGGACTGCCGTGCTTAACGGCAGGTCTGGCCAATAATTTCAGCCGAAAAACAAATTTGCAAGGATCAAATTACAGTGTCAAAAAAAAATCCAAATCCACATTTTCAGACTAGCCACTCCATCCTGCACTCTTAATTTGAATTCTTCTAGACTTCATAATTATTGTAATAGTCACTTTTTTTTAAAACTCACAACAGAACAATAAAGGGTTAACAGCCAAAGATTTAAGGGCCTACCTAAGTAACCAGGGGAACATTGGATTTCCCAACCTGAGGGAAAATTTAAAGCATGGATTACTTCCTGAAATCTGCTCAAAATAAAATAAAAATAGCAGTAATTTTGACGAAGAAAAAAAGGAAAAAAAAAAGGTTGTTTCTTCCCAGTGATCCTTGAAGAGCAGAGCAGTGCAGTGGAAGGGAAGGGAAGCCAGCACTTGGCTTGTAGTGCATTAGTGCTCTATCACCTCTACTGCCAAAGCGAACCATTACTTACTAAAAGTGCTCTCTAGACAGGCCCCTACTGGGACAGCGTACCCATCACTTTCTGAAGGGTAGTTTGGAGGATTCCTCCCTTTTTGTTGGACAGTCCCCTGGGTTTCTAAACCTCATGCATTATGGATAGGATCTTAATGGAGACTGGCTGCATAAGCACTGCTTGCTGAGCCTCTCAGCTCAAGACAGCCATTGCTGCTCTGTGCTTTCCACTTTCCTTCCATCTTCTGTATGCCAATTAGGCTCTAATTTGATTTCTGTTCTATCTGTATGAACCCCATTAAAACCCAATTCTGCTTATTACCAACAGCTTTCTTTAAATGAAACTACTTTCCCTCTAAGGATTCTCCCAGATTCAGAGGCAAATCAATCCGCAATTACCCAATGTGTTGCCAGCCCATGCCACTTGGACTGTACCCCGCTTTGCATTAAAAGCGAGCCTCCAGCTCACCGCCACCTCCTTGGCACTTTGCAACCTGCCACGATGCCATCCATCTTTGCCTTACCAGATCAATAACGACAATTCTTGTACATAAATACCCTCAAATTACTTCTCTCTACAGTAACACAACGCCGGCGTATTCTCTGTAGTACTGGGTACACAGACATTAGCTCTAATGGTGGTCTCTGCAAATGCACCAATGATTTAACTTCTGAGGGAAAAGAAACTTGCTTATAAAATATTTGTCAGTATCAATAGGCAATTAATATCAAATAGCCTCTTAATGAAGAGTCTCCCAGATTATAATGAAGCTTTGTAGCTGTGTCCTAATCTTCTTTAGCTAAGAAACTTGGGATATTATAAACATTATGGAATCTCACTGTTGCTACAGACATAGAGGAATATGAGTGGGTGCGTGTCTTCTCTTAACAGAAAAGAAAGGGGCAGAACAGAAATAATTTTCTTTCAGAACACAAACAACCACAGTTTTGTATGACTCCTTGGAAAAGAAATAGCTTCAAGAGGGTGCACTGAGGCTCTCTTCGTCATGTCTTTTCCCTGTGAAGATAATAGCTGTTAAAAACAGGAAGCTGGTGTTTTGAAAATTGTATCAGTGTAGCTTCATAATAGACAACAAAATTTTCTACCCTCCACGAACAGATGATCTACTCCTTCCTCTTTTCTGGTTAGCCTTCCCTGTTCTTTACTTCAAGTAGATATGAAAACTCTGTTAAAAGGTTGTACATTTCCACAAACAATTGCTAACAGAAGGTACTTCAGATTTGGGGAAGATTTTACAATGACAGAACTGTCTTTAAAATCAGGGAGGTCTGAGTAATACTTGAACTCCAGTACATTGATGCTGAGGTTGTTTCAAAAGACAATGAGGACTGATGTCAACATGAGGTTTTCTCTCCCCGGGAAGGCTCTACTGAGAGAATGCTGATTCCCTAACACCTTCCCACGTTGAAGCTGGAAGAACCAGGGGCTTCACAGAATGAGCTCAGATGGAAGTGGTTTTGCTGACATATTACCTGCTGACGGGTGTGTTTTATTCATAATATTCTTGTCACAAGTAAAGTAGGTGCGGAAAAAGCATAATGTGGTATTTTCCTTTTCCTTTCTAGTTCTCGCCTGAAGGTTTCTACAAGGAGAGATTTCCCTTGTAATCATCCCCATATAAGGCCAGCAGTTGAAACATTCCAGGTTGTTATGTACAAATGATATCTAGTTTTTCCTGATAGCTGCTCTGATTTTTTGTCTGGAACTTATCCAAGAAGAAGGAACAGAGTCAGACTAAAATTACTAAGAAGCCACAACAGAGATATAGAAAGTAATTAAAACTTATTTCATATCTAGAAACAGTGACCTCTTCAGAGCAAGAATATATCTGGCTATTTTAAGAATTGTAGCAGGCCTTTGTTGAGCTGCATAAATGAGTAGCACTTATATATACAACAGATAATAATAAATATAATGATATTTTATAAAGTATGCACATAAAATGGTAGCATGATAAACTGCAAAAACTGGCAATAAATCCTATTTTTCATTCAACCCTTGCCACCTCACCTGTGCTCTGTATGCTAACTCTCTTCTCCAAGGATTTATCCTATTCCAGAATCTAGAAACAGTTTGAAAAACAGCTGCTGCTTCAAATATAGAATGTGAAAAGCTGCCAGAAGAGTGGTTTCCTTTCTTTTTTTTTTCTTTTTTTTTTTAATCTTCCTCTAGTTACACAGGTTCAAAGTGTAAGATGGATAGCAGTCACTCTTGCATTTATGTTAAACTTAAAGGTCTGTTGCCCTAGTCTACCAGGGCTGGAAATGGGTGCTTTAAACCAGCTGGCCCACTGGTGTCAAGTTTGGGGAAAGGTGTAAATCCTGAGAAAGGAGAAACAAAGCAATCACAAAGCACTTCCTTTTAGCTGTTGGTTCTAGCTAAACAAAACTTCCTGCTCGCATAATGTTGCAGAAACACAGGACTGCTGCTTTTTTCCACTTATGAACAACAAAACTTGGTTTTAACTGTGGCTTCAGCCTCTGGGCATCAGAAAAGTTCATCTGAGTTCAGAACAGGGTAGGAAGCTGTATTTACTGTTGGGAAATCCTGGGTAGAAATACACTGTTTGTGTGCTCTGTAACGCATACACACAGAGCTTAATATATCTGGGACATGTAAAACCTTCTCTGCAGCTTGCTGGAAGCAGTACCCACTGCTCCGGCCAGGCTGCTGGACTGCTCAAAATCCAGGATAAAATCCTCAAATACCATCCAAGTAATATATTTTTGGAAAAAAAAAAAAAAAGACTTAGCCAAGATGATACACTATGTGATTGTTCTGAGATGAGGAGGTAATACTCTAGGTACTCTTCAGCTTAGGCAAGGTCAACTAAATGAGTCCGAGTTTCCCTAGAGTCACTGTTTTTTTTTTCTTATTTCTCTTCACTGACCATCATCACTGTTTCTTTCTTAAATCTTTTGACAGCCAAAGACCTTATATCCTCATGGATATGTATGGCACAGACTTCCTACTATTATAGTATAGCTCCCTGGGTGAGTTTTTTTACACTGGAACAAACATATCCACACGGTGAGATACGCTGGAAGAGCCAGAGCAAAAGAATTACACCCCTGGGGGCAGGTAGGTCTGTGGAAGTTTCTGTGTGGACAAGGCCAGGAAGAGAGACTGGCTTCACCACCCGGCCTAATAAAAACACAGTTAACTCACTCTTTTCTCTATAGCTGGTAGCAAAGGAAGTCTTTATGTATTCTTAAAAACTTTCAGATGCATAATGTCTGCCTGGACTACACCAACAAACACCACCACAGAGTCAACCAAGTTCTAATGAAATCTAAAATACCAGTTTCTACATCTGATGGATTTTTAGGTAACATCCTTACGATCAAACACAATGGTACATTTAAAATATGCAAATAAACATACATTTTAGTACCTCTGTGCACTATTGCCTGGCACTGTGGATGAGTCACCTCGGAATGAGGAGGCTGCAGAAGAGAAGGGTTGGATAGCACAGTTTGCTGGAGAGCACAGCACGGCTTGGGAAGTTCTGTAGGCACAAAAGGCAAACAGTAATGTCAAGCAGATGGCTAAAAACAGGAACCAAATGAGAAAGAATAAAAAAAAGAAAAAAAAGTTGCTTGAGAAACACACACACACATTTATAAGGTCTCACCGGCAAACCAGGACAATGACTCTTTGTACAAGGGAAATATATTACACAACATAAAGCCATATCACTCGCCACACAAAGCTGCATTAAATGAATCCACTGATTAATAAATCAGACATCAAGAACTACAAAAAATTGTCCAGGAACTCTTAATGCTGTATCCTTCAACTGTGCACATAAATGACATACTATTGTTTCAAGTGGTCAGAATCATATCATATGTAAATATCATAAGCCCTTAATAGCAAAGAGCCTATGCAGATTCTTTTTTTAGCCTAAATGGTAAGAGACTTTGCTTTTGGAACAGGACAGTTCAAATTCTATCTCCAGTTAACCACAAAGCCCCAAGTGACTATAAAATGCAGTAGTGACATCTGTACAGTTTCAGAGGCCACAGATTGTTTCCATATTCTAATTACTACATCTCATTACAATGAAGAAAAATCACTTCTTTTTTTGAGTCGCAGATGTGAAAGGAAGATCTTGTGGTTAAAGGATTCACAGAACTCAGAGGCCTACATTTTTTCTCTTTCCAACTAAATTGCAGACTTCCAGCACAATAACACTCACTTTCTTCCACTGAGTCTTGGAAGATTTAACGCATCCGTGTTCACTAAGTGTTTTGATGTCCTCATTTAAGTGACTCATATGATCACTAAATACTTAAAATACCTTGCATGCAAAATTTTGATCATCACAGCTCAGAAAGTTTGGAAAGAAGAGATACTTAATTCTTTATGGACAATTTTCTTGTCTTAATTTTGTTTTTAGAACACTAGACAATTAGGGGATACTATACAATAGTTGAATTTCTCAAAACATAGTCTGTGATTAAATCATTGTTATATGAAAAAAGCCTGTAAAAGATAGTGTTCAATTCACGTAGTACTGCTGACCTTTTAGCTTTTCTAAGGCATCCAAGACACAGGTCAACTACAAACGCTGGTTCAACCAGAAAAGAAACACCGCTGCTATGATCAACTGCACCCCGATGTTGTTTTCAACCCAGTGCCACGCACTACTAATGTAATTGTATTTAAATTTAAGGCAGCAATTGGCTGGATGGGTGATATTGTCAGCAATCTGCAATTCTTCACCAGCATTTATAGACTGCAGCATCTTCTTTGGAAACTCTGAGTTTCATGTGAATGCTTGAGCAACAGCTGGCATGATAAGGCATGCATACTTGTGTCCAAAAATATGCACTCTGGGTGCGGTGTGAGGAACAAGGTCAAGGGACATGAGCCTTCAAGGCCTAGGTCCTAGCTGGAGAGCTCACGTGGTGCAGGAGCACTTACCTGGTGAGGCACAGTAGGGCAGCACTCTTTTAAAAGGGGTTTTCATGACACATGAATGGAAGTCGCCAACGGACTGCTAAAGAATTTAATGAGATTTATGCAGAAAGAGGTTTTTAATGGCACAAAAAATCACCGAGCTTGAATATCCTACTGAAGCTCTAGAGCCAGAATACCTAAAAGGCTATGAAAAAGAAACTCGTGATTTTTTGTGAAACACAAGCAAATTGATTCAGAGGACACTCCTCTAACCCAGAAAACTTGTCCCATGAAGCAAGGTAGCTCTGCAGACCTGCAGAAGGTCCTGTGAGCCACTGTCTGGAAATATAGGTATTTTCCTGTTCCAAAAATGCAGACGCACCGTGTCGTGGTGGGGGATCCCCAAAGTGTGAGTTACCTGAATAGAGATGTCATTTTTCACCTAAGTAGCATGCCTAACTTGTTTTTGTCAGCAACAGATGCAAAATCAGAACTCCGGGGTTTCAGTCCCCGTTCAAGCTACAGTTATCCATTCTTTCTCTCCAGTTGAGCTCGCATTGACATTCTGCAATACACAGTTAACTGCAGAGTGAGTGACATTACGGTGGTGACACCAGATCTTTGCAACCTGAACTCTCCAGTATAAACAAAAGGCAGAAATGAATCCCCTGTCTCCTGAGCATTAGCAGTTCCTGAAAAGAGCAAATGCAGAATTGCTTTCCTTATGGTCAAAAATGAATACTGCAAGGAAGTGACTGGAGGGCATTTTAGATTTCATGTTAAAGAAACAAAGCACAAATTGACTTTTTATAAAGGTCAAGTGAAAAAATGGATATCTTAAGGCTGCAGAGAATTTCTACTCTGTGTTCAGTTCTGTTTATATACAAAAACGAGGAGAAAAATATTGTCATGGCCAGCTTAACAGATGATCTGGCTTGGGACAAAGGAAAGAAAAAAAGAGGAAAAAAAGACCGTTTTTTCATGAAAGCCTGGTATTATACACAATATCATTTACAATAATTTTCCTCAATGGAAGTTATTATGTTGCCCTTTCACAAACCATCTCGGCACTAATAAAATCTATCCAGCACGGCTTGCACATAACCTGCAGGTTCCAGCATTTGCCACTGGTTTGTGAATCAGTTGGTTATGTGCTGAAACAGATATTTAGGATACATAATTAATCCTCTATTCCAAAAATAAACAAAATAACAAATAATACCCATACTGAAAATCATACTTTTACATTGCTTTCACATGAGCTAAATCGTGTCCCATGTGAGCTAACCAAACAGCTTTGTAGTAATTTAAATAAAAATAATAATAAACAACAACAACAACAACAACAACAACTGAAGCTGATATTTTAATCTGAACCAGTTTTAACCATTACACATCTGGTGACATTCATCCCACAGTTTGCTTTGTTCATGCCATTGCTCAATTCACTGCGGTCTCAGTACACTGTGGTTCACCTCCTACACGGGAGAGGAGCGCTCGGACCAAGGACACCACAGCCTGATGAAAAGGAAGCAAGAGGGCAGCCTGGGGGAAACAGCAGCAGCACTAATGGAAACAACAAAAATCAGAATGGTCAGAAACACACAACCTAAAAAAAGGTTTTGCTGCTTCCTTCCCTACAGCCTCTCAGTGCTTTCTTCTCCCTGCACAAATACTGCACGTTTTGTGTGCTTGCTTGGGAAGGAGGCTACTCCCTTTCCAGAGATCACAAGCGTGTTTCATAAGGGGCTGAGCAAGCTCTTCAGAATAGAAGCCACTGCCCCCAAATGTTCATCTCCCTCCATCTGTACGCGAGCCCTCCCTTCCAGCCCCCTTTAAATTTTCTACTCAGGGAGATCAGGGTTGTTGGGTCTTTAATCTCCTCCTCACAGTTTCACATACAAACCTTGGCTTCGATATTTGGACACATTTCCTCCTTTTTTTTTTTTTTTAAATTCTCTTTTGAAGCCAAGTCGCTGAGTGAATCGTAAAGGGAGAGAATTCCAAGAGCGTTAGCTTCTCTGCTGTTCCCAGGGCAGGTCTGGGCCAAAATAAACCCCTGCCGTGCCAGCAGCAGTTACTTACAGTCAAACACCAGGCAGCACAGCACTCTGCAGCTTCCCAGTCCGAACTGTCTCCCATTGCCCTTGTCAGAGATAGCCTCCTTAGAGACTCTGTCTCCAGCTGCACCCCTTCCCATGTTCGTCTTGAGTCACAAACTAACGAGCAGAAAAGAAAGCAGGGAGAAGGTAAATAGTCTGCCTTGGATCCCGAAAGTCTCTGCCCAGAGCACAACCTGCTTTGCTCCAAAACTTTTCCGTTCCCACCCTCATTTCTGCTTCGTAGGAAAGGTTTTAGAAAGTAGTTACCGAAAGCGGTGGTTTACGGTGTGCCTTCCCTCCACCACTTCTGTTCGCGCAGTGAAGTCGGATGCCGAAACCAAATTCCTGTTAAAGAATTCGAGGAGCAAACGGCCGCCGCTTCACGGATCTCCGGTACGCCAGGCGGGACCAAACCTGACGACTGGGCAGAGAAGTCGCAGGCAGAGATCTGTCACCCAAGTCAGTCATTGCACAGAAAGATGCAATTATTTTTACCTTCTGGAAAGAAGCTTAACCTTAAAGCTCAAGCCATGGTCTGGAGCCCGTTACTACAGCTATTTGATCACGTTACAATTGATTTAAAGAATTTAATATCATTGTCTCATAAATTTCATTACAATCATGGGAAGAATTTTCCCCATAGTTGTTTTCAGTCTTCTACACAAGTAGGTGAATTTGCACCAGCTCTGTTCACACCCATTTTGCATAAACATTTATACCACAACTTCTGGTCAGTGTCGTGTTTGTACAGAGTAAATTTCAAATGTTTATGGGCAAAAGGCTGTACAGGAAACGCCTGAGCATTTGATCAACCAGCAAATGCAAACAACACCATGACAACTGCAGTTTGAGTGATTGTCAAATAATGGCAATAAACTGTCCATGAGCAAGCCTCAGACATGCAAAATTTCATACATTTATAAAACGATGTCTGATCACTCATTCTGTATAGACAATAAGTATAACCAAGTAAACCGGGGATACTGAAGTGACAAATTATTGCCAGAGGTTCCGTCATCTTCAGGGTAGAGCACTGGAAAGCCTCACACTCTAATTTGCATGAGGTATGCCGGTAAGTCTTCAGGAAAATACCAACCCAATCTATCGCCCGATCTATTCAGAGGCACTATTTCCTCATTTTTTTCAACGCGTCTTCGCACTCCTCTCCAAGACCGGTAAGCTCCCTGCTCACAAGGCTGGCCCAGGAGACAAACAGCTCAACCACTCGCACCTCCACGCCCCGCCTGAGGGAAGAACCATCCTTCAGGTCACTTTGATTCTGAGACGGCATCACTGTAAACCACAGGCTTTTACAGCATTAAGGCATCAGGAAAGCATTCTCTTTAGCATGATCATAAAAACCTGAGAGTGTTTTTGACCGCTCAGTCACCGATTGAAGTGCCTAAGCCTGAACGAGGAGGCTAAGCTGGGAGTCCTCATTCTCTCACACATACACACACACGCACTTTTTGTAATTGGTTCTGCTCTAATCACAGCTCCTCCTTCATGCTTTCCTCTTCTTTGTATTTATTCCTTAGCGTTCCTAGCTCCAAATACCAGCCACTGCAGCAAATCCTCTAGTTCTCAAGGGCAGTAATAGTAGAAGGGATTTTTTAATTCAATCAAATGTCTAACAAATCACAGGAATTAACTGGTCTCTTTCATTTGTGTTGTTTTTCTCATGGTTGCAGTCTCCTCTCACTTCCACCACGATCCTTTTTTCTGTTCCCCCCCTCTTTTCTGTTTCCATATGAATCTGACTTTTCATTTTCCCCGTCCGCGTTCCAGCTCTCTCTCTCCCCCTCTCGCAGTGCTGCTGGAACATGCAGCAGGAAAATGATGGATGATCACCTGTCACAGCTTGTTTATTATAATTCAGACAATCAATTACACATCCCTAATGCTGGTTGTCCCGCTGGAAATTTACATGCTCGGCACAGACCAATGTGAAAATGGAATCTCATTTGCCAAATGTCTTTCTGTGGGTACGGCGTGATGATTACAGTCTGGTTGTTTCAACAGTTGTGTGTGTCTGACAATGTCATCGCTTACTGCTTGCCACAGGTCACATTGCTCTGAGGCATTATTTATTGTGTTCTGCAGGCTGAGGCTTTCAGAGGACAAAGATGTTGCTAAAGCCACCGTGCTCAGGGCATGCAGGCAAGGTAGATCAGAGAGCAGGCACACAGCTCCGGCGCCCATCACCTGCCTTTGTTTCCACTGGTGTGAATCCTTGTACCCTCTCCACCTTCTTTTCTTTTATGGATGACTGCCTTGTATTAAAGGGCTCCTGCCTTGACAGGCAGGGCTCTGGCAAGGGGAAAAGCTGCTCATGCAGCTAAATAATCCCAGGACAGCTAGGGATTTAATAAGGAGCAAAGAATTGCAGATAAATGAGACAAAGGGGAAAACCAAAAAGAGCTTGTAAGCGTTAAGCTAAAATGCAATAGGGGAGTCTGTGCCGAACCTGCTGGGAAAGGGTTCCGTGGATTTCACTGACTGATTTGAGTGGTAGGGTTCATTCTTCCACCTAATTAGAAAGAAGGTGGGAGATCCTGCAGGGAAAAGGATGTAGAGAATGGACTGAGCAGCCCGTCCTGGGAAGGTTTTGATCTGAGGGAGCCACAACATCAGGAAAAGAAGGGAAGATATAAATATCACGTGTGAACTGTGTTAATGAGCAAATTTAAAAACACAAATTTCTGTAAATGTAGGTTTTAGAAATCCTAGGCATGGGATGCTTCAACTGTATGCCCATCTGCGAATAGGGACACGCGTATACATGCAAACATGCATAATATACAAAGGAAATTTCCTCTCCCTTAGCAGGTGAGAAAGGCTAGGATAGGAAGGTACCTTTCTTGTCTGGGAGCCAAGTTTCTAACATCTCCCTGTTAATTGGAGAGAAGGACATAAGAATTGTCCCATTAAATCATCTTGCTGCCTTAGGCTTGCTGTTCTCTGGCACAGAAGTCAGCTGCTTCCCTCCACCTTTCTGCCGGACACAGACTGGTTTGGATTTTGTACCTAAAGAGCCTGAGCAAAAAAGCACCCACAAAGTCACTCCCAGAAGGCTCGGGTGGAAGATGGAGAGTAAAATTGTTATACCCACTTTCTAAACGTCGGTCTCAGTCGTGCATGTGGCTGTACTTCTCAATACAGCAGTTAATCTGTCGGATTAGTTACTTCACTTGGTTAAAATTATGTTTGAGTATTCGGCATCTAAATGGTGCTCTTCGATTTCACGCTGTGCATTCATTTGTTTTTCTGCTTTCTGACTTCTTAGAAAATCCTTCTGTTCTATGGTATTATTACATATTTATACTTGTATTGATATCAAGTGCACTTCCAAAAAATTTGTATAATTAATGGCTTGGTTTTCTTTTTTTTTTTTTTTTCTTCTTTCCCTCCATTTCCTTCTCAGTAAAGTTACACTTTTCTTCTTTGACTAATTTCTGACTAGCGTGACTCCATGCCAAATTGTGCCACCACAAAATAAGGAATTCAAGGAAGTGCAACTGTCTTACTGCCACCGACTACAGAGCTCAGGTGCAAAACTGGAGCGGGGCACTAACGGGGCACTAGGGGAGCAGGCCTCATCAAGCATCCCAGTCGTCACTGTGGGGCACTTGCAGAAGGATGGATACCTGCTGATTTGAAAGACCTTCACACGAATTCACAGGAATTGGAACTATCTCCGGGAGCAGTCCTGTCTGTTATAAATGCCTCAGCACTGAACAGGACGGTCTCAAAGCAATTCAAATATTTCTGCATTCTCTCTCCTCAAGGCATTCACCACTGGCTCAGAGTTCGGGGATTCTGGAAGACTTACGTGCCACAGGAGGAAGAAGATAAGGAAGGACACATCCACATCATTTAAAGAGCAGATGTGGAGCAATAGCTCAGACATTGGCCTGTATGGGAAAGGATGGCAGTGCAAACACTCAGATACAGGCACACCAAAGCATGCATACAACGCTCAAAGGCCAAACACAAATTCTGTTGATCTGTGCATGTATGTAGCTCTACAGACGTAGGCTCAGGCACGCATTATGATAGAAAACTTCAGACTTGGCCATATCCCGAGTACGGTTAACCATGCAGGTTCTTAGAGTATTGGCAAAGTCAGGTTGGATGCCCATAAAAGAGATGTTTCATGGGACTTAGATATTTGTGTGCTGGCTTTGTGAATGGTAAACAGTTTGTTTCTGCATTTCTCATCCATATTCTGCATTCTGTTTTCATTTATTTACGTGCGGTGCAATCTCTTGTTCACCGAGGTTTTATCAGTTATACACGTACAACGTATGCACGGATGCAGAATTTGGCCTACTGTGAATGACAAAGAGAGGAAAATATCTGAGGGCTTTTGCTCCCTGTTTTCTTTCAGAGCACATTAAGCTTCTTAAGTTTGAATGTTCCTACTGAGTCAGATATTGACAGACATATTTGCCTTTTAGTGCTTTCAGGTTCATTGGTTGTGTGAACTTGAAAACACAGCTCGTAAATATGGAAAACATCCTCAATTTCAAAAGAGAACGTCGAGGCATTTGGAATTAGAACCAAAATGCAGATAAAAAAGGAGATAAAAAGGAGGAGATTTTCTCCTCCCTAAAACATGTATTTCATACATGAAATATTGTCCAAAAAGAAAGACCTGCCCAACGCATTTGGGAGAAATGCAAAAACTAATTTCATTTGTATGACTTTGGACGTTCTCAGACACAATCAGACACTTCAACATGGGTTTTTGCAACAATAGCCAGTGTACTAATCTCAAAGCCTGAACAGAAAACTTCATACAGAGAGGCGTACCTTGGTTGGATTCCAGCGTTTGGATGTGATAATCTCGCTCCATGAGACTGAAATGTATTTTTCCCACTTATTTTAATATTTCCATCTAATTAATATTTTATAGCAGACAAATACAATACAGTCTGCTTGAACGCAATACCACGAGCCTGTGCTTGTCATAAACGAGGCAGCCTCAGTGCACTGCATCGGAAGATTCAATAGAGTAAACTCTGACCTTTGAGTAATAGAGAAGAGGACTGGTAGATAGGAAAAATAACATAGGATACTCCTAACCTACATCTTCTTTCACTTAAAAAAATCAGAGCATTCTATTCTGTTACTTCAGATTCTTTGATATCCAAATTTAACTGCAAAACTCAAGAATTCAGCCCAATGGATAAAGCAATTGTCACACACTACAATAAAACCTCTGATTCTTACACAAGAAGCTTCCAGTGAAGGTTCAGATCTATGAGAGTGAGAACAAAGAAGTTCTTGTCTCTGTCCAAGTTACTTTTCTTCCCTTGCATTTTCTCCCCCCTAAAACAGAGTATTGATGTCTTTGCTTACTCGGTACCAGTATATATTTTTTTCAAAAATAAGTATACGAATTTTAATCTGTGAGCACAAAAATATTAGCACTGTCTGCAGAAAAGCCATGACATCTATGACACCCCAAAAAATGATTAAATGGCTAGATTAAATGACAAGTTTCTACTTCAATAAGCAGGACTAACCCTAAAGAGGGGTGGCCTGCTGTTCAGAAGAGTTGTCTTACCAAGGTGGAGGACGAGCAGCGAGTCTTCCCAGGCAGCAAAATGGTGATGTACTGATGAGACTTTTAAAGATCTTATGAACCAACTACTGTTTTTTTCTCAGTTCTGTGTGCACGTAAGTCAGAAAACAGGCCTTTTTTTCTTCCTCACAAAATACAGGCAGAAGAAAGTACATAGCTTGGGATGACAGCTACGTATGTTCCCTGAGCGAACAGATGTATGAGATGTAGTTGCGTGCAACGGCAGAGGACCAGAGCAGATAAATTTAGAAGAACCTGAGACCTTTGTTCCTGTTGAGACCATGTGTGATATCCATGGTACTGGGCTCGGCAAGTCTGTGTGTAGCAGATCATGTTGGTTATTTATTCATATGTTCAAATCTCTGCCTCGGCAGCCCTGTGAAAAGTAATATTGGCTGCAAATCCCACTGAGTCAACTCAAACCATAACAAAGCACTCTCTCCCTCTGCATATACATGCACACACATGTATACACACACGTGTTGACCACGGTGGTTTTGTTTTTAACTAGCCTGTTGTTAGAGGACCAGCACGCTTAGCATTTAGGCTACATGTGCATCTAATTTCACAAATGAGGCAAGAGCATGTGAAAGGGCTTGAGTCCTTCTTACATAGCACAAGGCTTCCTGTGCTCCTGAGAGTTCTGTATGAGTTGGCATAAAACAAAGTCTGCTGAGGGGGTTAGGGAGGAAATGGAGCAATCAAGTGTGTAAGGAGTCACTGCTACCCACAGAGGGAAATGTCATTCTGAAGCCGGCTGAAGTGAATCATATTGAACCCTCAGCCTCTTTTCTTTTTCTTTTTTCCTACTCCTGTCTTCAGAAAGATGCAATAGTTACTAATAGGAAGAAATGTAAACAAATGCTAGCTCTTATTGCTGTAAAATCCTAATTGTATACAAGAGAGTGTTTGGGATCAGGAAGGCCACCTTTGTCGTTACCTGTGGAATGTGAAGCCGGGCTGAAGGAGGAGGGAGCGCTGCGGCATCATTACTACTTGGCTTGGTATATTAGCCAGGCTGTGAAGGTCAAAATGGTGCCAGCTGTCTGCAGGTGCTTAGTGAAGTAAGATCTCAAGAGGGACCCTGTAAAACAAGGCGTGCTCTGAGATACTTTGAGTGAGGACACGGTGCCTCCTGAGCCTGGTGCTAGCTGCAGAATGACTGCCCTGAACAACTGCAGGACTGTTCACAGCCCGGGCTGCTGGCTTAGGCAGCCAACCCTGATGCCTTCTGTGCCAGGCTCACAATTCGGTCAGTTCTACCCAGAATGTGAAGTACACCTTGCCTCCTCGACAGGCTAGAGACACACACAGATATATGAGTCAGGGAAGGTTTGTGTGCTCCCAGGGGGGTTTTCTCACTCTCCTGCATCAACTACAAACTTGGGAGCTGCCGCAAGACTCACTTCCAAACTGAGGTGCGGCCAGAAAATCTAATCCATTAAAGAAGCTTTTTTCCTCCTAAACTTCTACCTTGTGAAACAGCCAAATTCTCACACTTACAAGGAAAGTTCCTTTCCTGCTGCCCCCAACAAACTTGCTGCAACTGGAATTCAAGTTTGCTTATTACGGTGGACTCAAGTTACACCAGACGTCTCATTCCTCCTCGCTGTAACTGGTATTTTGCTGTTCATGCAAGTCCCGCTGTTTTACAAAACAGATCCTTTTCTACATTATTTTTGTTACTTATTCGTAGCATAGGAGCACTGAAAAGTTCTCCACCAACTCAGTTTTTGACTGTTAGGCACTACACAATCACATGCAGAGGGACCACCTTTCTATCACAGAATTATAGTCTAAACAGGCGATGCAGACAAAGGGCAGAAAACCAAGAGGCAGAGAGAGTTTACTTGTCCAAGGTCAAAAGCACAGCTGGTAATACAATCTTCCTATTCTTATTCCATTACTCAAACCACTAGGCAAAAGTGTCTTCCTAGCCTCCTCTCTCTCCAGTTCTTATCCACCCGCTCAAAATCCCCCAACTGCGGCGTGTAAACACTGCGCAAATCAGTAACACATGTGGAGAGCTCGGATGCTACCCCGTGCAAGGGATATGCTGAACCTGTCTGGAAAGCGCGACTCAAGACGCACACGAGACGTTGCACGTTGTCACAGGGCTGAGGTGCAAAAAGGGCTCGGTTCGTTCTGCAGCGCTACCCGGCAAGCACCGAATGCTCTCTGCTCCTACTGACAGAAGCTTTCGGTTCCCTGCAGCACCCCAGCCTCGTGTCAGCTCCTCTCTTTCTACACCATCGAGCGCTTTTACAGACATTGCCAACTGATGCATGCAACGTATTTCTGAAATAAAGACCAGGTACTTGTTCCTCCTCTGTGGGCGCGCTCCCCAGAGCAAATGATTCGTGTCGCTCGAGTCGGAGCACCGCCATCCGTGCGAGCGAACGCCTCGCTCTTCACGGGTTGCAGGAGGTAGCAGAGAGGACCCACGATTTCGCCCGCAGCATTCCTGGTCTTGCTTGAGTGCACTTTTTGACAGTTAAGAACGGAGTTTTGCTGAGTCAGGCAGCTCCCCCAGCTGCTCACCGGAAACACAGCTGTTATGCAAAAATAACCATGAAGGCGACAACTTGGGCTTTTTTAGAGAAAACGAAAAGCAAAACACAGTGACCCTCAAACTCAAGAACAGGCTCCTGAAGCTGTTCAGTTAGATGCAATCCTACTTCGTGCACCTCTCCTATTTGGGGCCAGGGCCTGTGCTGAGCACTGTCCTGTTCTTTTTAGGCTGTGTCTGGGTGACAGGGCAGGAACCAGAGCCATCTCCCCTCCTGATTTTGCTGATCCAGACCGGGAAATCTGAGCTCACTGTTTAATTAGGAAAGGATGGGGGAGGGTGACAGGCAGGTGGACAGCTAATAAGTGGAACCCCACATTGCAGCCCATTGCCTGTATCAGGTTATGGAACAATATCGAACCCGGGCTGGCCACGCTGCTGTTTCCTTTCGCCTGTGTCCACGGCGTCCCCAGTTGTGCGGTGGCACCTGTTCCTCTGAATGCGAGCACAAGCTGTTCCCTCGGCGCTCCAGCACATACGAGTCACGACTCTCAGATTCAGCAGCTACTTGGATAATGCCCTCATTTCTTAAAGGGCTCCGGCTCCATTGCTGCTGGCCAGCTCAGTACCACCCTGCACAGAAACTGCTCCAACAAGAGCTGAAGTCTGGGAGAGGGCGGAATCAAAACACAGCCACCTGAAATGGGGGAAGCTGAGCGATCACAAGCAAAAAAAAAAAAAAAAAAGAAAAAAAAATGAATTGGCTTCTTTAGGTAGCCAGTGGAAGATCTGCAGTGCTTTGTTGATCCTGAATGTGACCAGCACCGAGGCGTCTGCTACGTGACCTCATTTATCACGGTCCCCTAGCTTCCAAAAAGAGTAGCAATACGTAGGGAAGCACACAGCACCCTCATCCTTTGGCTGGGTGACGAGGAGGAAGGAGAAATGAGGGGGTGTCTCTCTGTCCTTCTGTAAAAGCCTATGGTTTTGTTCTACACAGCATGTGCTGTAGATGGGCTAAACCCACCAGGCTTCTCAGCATCCCTGCCATGGATCTGCTGAGACGCCCTTCAAGCCCTGGGCACAGCGCTCATTTTGCCTCCAAACAGGCCAATTAAAGGTCAGTCCTGAACAACCTTAATCTCATTTCACCTCTCCCCAGCCGCTGAGAGAAGTGAGCTGCCCTTTCCCTCGCCCTACAGCTGCTGCCCGGGGAATTACACCTAGCAGTCCCCAGCAGATTAATTTGGAGAGGCCCAAAGTGGCAAATAAGCGAAGAGGGTCCTGTGGCAAGCCGCAGAAAGCATCATGTTAATGGCCCCAGAAATCAAAATGAAGAGGATAATTAAACGTAGGCTGGGAAGGAGGGAGTAGACGGGGGCAAGAGAAGAAGAAAAGTTACAGTGGACATTCAAGCGAGGCAGCAAGCAGGTATTAATTCACATAGTGGTTCTGTGAACAACAACGGGTGCCCAGAAATTCTATTTAAAGGCTGTAATATTAATTTAATGGGGGAAAAAATCTGATACAATTCCCACAGAATTTTTCAATTAAATTAATGTGTTGGGCTTTAATGGATATCTTAAGTAGCAAGCATGATTAACAGAAATACTGCATAAATTACACTTATATATTTCATTTAAAAAAAACCTGGCACACGGCCTTGCCATGCAGGGAACCTTATTCTTTTAAATACAGTTACAGCTGGACGCCAGAGTTCAGAATTCCCCTGCTCGGAGATGAACCATTTCCTCTTGGGATTTTTCTCCTTCCCATAGTCTTGACCGGCAGCAATGCGATTCCAGAGAACCAGGAGGAGCTGGAGCTGTGAACCATGCTCTTATCCCCGTTTGTACAGTGTCTGGGGAACGCGGGTCTGGGCTGTGCGCAGGACTCCAGAGTTGCCGCAATACACCTGACGCGTTGTTAACCACAGCTTCCTGCGGCAGGAACGCACCCCGCCATGGCTGAACACTGGGGTAAGACGAGGCCAGGCAATGTAGCAAGGAAGAATTTTAACGACATACTGCCCCCATCCTAACCACGGTGCCAGCACCACGAGCACAAAACCCAAGCCTCCAAGAATGGTACAGATGTAACCACAGCATCCTGCTCAGTCCTCCACAAAACGGACTTAAGGGCTTTCAGATAAGCTGCCCAGGTCGCGTAGCCCAAACCAAGCCCCGAACTGTACGGAAATAAGCTGCTTAGTCAACATCCCATCTCCAACCTCGTTCCCCTTCTCAACCTCAGACACCTCCCTATTGCCATTCACAGCCCACACGACTGCACCCTCATGCAGGAGAGCCTCGGTGCCGACCGTTTTGACCACTGATACCTCATGTGGTGTTGGTGAGGCCCTCCTAAAATCACGCTGCATTTCTCCCCCCTACTTCCTGCACTAGTGCATAGCAGGAACCAATGCAGAGGTGCCCAGTAGCAGATGTTGGCCATGCGTTACATGTGGTGACTTTTAATTCAGGCAAGAATTGCAGTGCTAGAAGAAGAGGTCTATGTATGTACCAGTGCGGTGGGGCAGTGCCCGCAGTCAGCACCGATTGCTCAGGAGCAGCTCTGCAGTGCACCTGGAGAGGAGCCATTGCTCTCTTGGTTTCAGATGGCTCATCACCGTATTAATTAGTGAGTGCTGTCACATAGCTGGCTTACAGATTTTAACATTCGTAATGCAGAGGTAGGAAGAGTTTTGGTGGAAGCTCAAGGCATTGGTTGTTGCAGTACAACCACTTTTAGAAGCTGCATATATCATTCATCAGATGAGCTCAGCATAGTTGTACCCCAGATCTACTGTTTTTTTAGCTTATACCCACACATCGAGCTAAATTTTATCACAGAGATACCACACATACATTTCATACTTCCGCCCACACAATCCACACAGAGATGTATTCAACAAGCTTTACAAATACTTGAATGAGAAGAGGATCCTGCAGATAAAATAGATCCAAGTTTTATTCTCAGCTTAACTACTACGCGAACCAGCCACTCCTCTGAGCAATTACTAGACACCAACTTTCAGCAGCAGTGTCTCTCACCTCACTCTTAATTTTGGAGAACTGGGGCTCCAACTCTCCTCTTGCTTAGCAATTAGCCCTTCCTGAAGAAAGCAGGGACTGATATGCCCTGAACATCAGGACTCAGTTCCTCCAAGTCAAGCCTTCAAAAACGCTAACTTTCTGAATTAGCGGTAATTTTGAGTATTAAAGACACAACAATTAACTTTCTAATTTGCAAACCTAGTTCAATAAATTTTTACAATTTTCATAATCATGAATCCTAAATAAATATTTCACCCAAGCACTTTAAGGCTGCTGGACAGCAGGTGCTAGTGAATGCTAGGTGTTACTATTTTTCTTGTGAAAATCCTATCAGCAGCTCCATGCTGTGCTATCCAGGACAGCCTCCAATGAAGAAAAATTGCTTGTCACTTGCTGCCTCAAGATGCGAGATAGTTAAAGTTAAGCAGAAGCCATATTGCTGTGTTTTCTCTTTCTTTCATAAAACACAAATAAAGTACCCTCTGGAAATATGTGAGCTGAAGTGACAGGCATCTCTTGAATGCTTTTAATTGCTGCCAAAAATAGTCAGAAGCTTTTATCAAAGTTAACACAGACAAAATTTTCATGGAAAGCATCAGCTCCACGTGAAAAGAAGCTAGCTATTTCATCAGTTAAAATAAAAACAGCAATTACACACTTTAGCTCTTCCAAAAATTCCATTTTACCTTACAACAGTGAGGGACATTTTAAATACAGTGGAGAATGCGTGACACTTGGCACACCAGCTCACTTCTATCACTGCACAGTAACACCATTCCCTGCCACTAGTAGGCAGATTTTAATCATCTTCTTTTCATTATTGTTACAATAGTCCCTAATAATGCCAGTCAAGGACTAGAATCTCATTTGCTAAACTCAGCATAAAGACAAAACGCTCCCAGCATGTTCAACAACAGACGTATTTAAATCACGCATTCAGAGCTCCTGTAACCTTGTATCGCTGATAAAAATTCAAGCTGAGATAGGGGAAGATTTGCTCCCGGGTTACAAAAAAAATTATCCTTCTCTCGTTATAAATGCAACCCGTACATGCTCCCCAGGCCAGTAGGAGGGTCTCTTGTTGCCCAAAGTCCTGTGCACTATAGGGTCAGCCACACGCAACCGCTTTGACCGAAGACATTGGTAGCGCTCTGAGTGCTCGTCCCACCAGCGCTAGCAGATGGCAGCGCGTATCTCACGTTACAGCCAGGCAGAAAAGAGTTTTCTTCGCTCCCAAAATGTTGCAATTTCTTTCCTCTTCCTGTCTCATTTATCATCACGAAGAGCTAAGAGGTCTCCTAGGCTGTATTTTTGATTGTTTCCCCCGTTTTCCATGAAACAGAAAGAGACTGAGATGTCCGCGTACTCAAGGCACTCATGTGGAAAATTGTCAGTCTGCCTGCTCCGGACCTCTGACCTGACCTAGATCTGCACCACCGCAGGTAAATTCTCTCAACATGAGGCTTTTATTATTATGGGATAGTGTTCTGGGACAGGTCTTCCTTCTAGCTAAAGCTAGAAGGGTAGAAGGTCTGGACCCAAGGGACAACCCTGACAGCGTTCCCCAGCCACATTCTTGACAAAGAAGACCCATTAATGGGTGTTTTCTGAAACATAAACTCTTTTTTTTTTTAAACATCCTGGCCAGCTGTAGCCTAAAACCTGTATTTCCTGAACACTGACACCTCCCAGTCAAGCCAACGCATTCACAAGATGTACACGATGCAGGATCAGGCTCCTTGTGTTAAATTTACTATTTTTCCAGTTTGTGGTATTTAAGTTTTGCTTCTCTGGTATCCAGAACAAACATACATCAGCATGAAAAGAACCCATTAATATGTCTAATGCTTTCCCCCTAAAACTACCATGATCTCACCACTTCCAAAGCCCAAAGGAAATTAAAGCACAGCTCAAGAGGATGGCGCTGAAGGATACAACTTAAAACCCACAAAAGCTGGGAAATTTCTGTGCAAAGGCTGCAAATCCGGGCTTGGATAGACGCTCATAATGAGCTGTAATAAAATTATTCCAGTCTGTAACCTGAAAAAAAAAGAAAGCTTGCCATGTAGCAAACAGGAAATCCCAGAATTTATAGATGACCCTGTTACAAAGCAAATGTTTTGGAACAAATCGTTCTTTCCCTAGCGCCTGTTTTCCACTGTTTTCTCTCCTGCACTTTCCCCTATAATCCAAGGGCCAGAGCAGCACCGTCTGGCTGCCGCTGGTAGTGGCACTCCTCGGGCCCACACCCAGCGGCACAAGACGTGAGCGACTGAGCAAGGGACTCGGCCTGAAAGCGTGCCTGGGTTTTTTCAGCTCTATCAGTAAGCATAATACAAGGTATTACCCTCTCCCTGTAAAACTTGCCTTTTTCTGTTCCCATTGATCATTGTAACCGGAGTACAATTACTTCTTCTACTATAAAACTGAAGTTTAAAAAGCCTGTGCCTAGGTGTGTGACATGTGGAACTTCTGTCCTCAGCCAATCCTAAATTTCACCTGCTCCTTGTACGTGCAGTAAAGGGGACTGCAAGGAGAAGAGAAGCAGCAGCAAAGAAAACACCCTTCGCCAGCTCCCCTCCTTTTCTTCTGCTGCTCGCTGTGGTTCAAAGACTCAAAGGGACTGCTGAGAAAAGGGGGAGCTCTCAGTAACCCAGGTGGAGGTGGTCAGAAAGGAGAGGCACGGCTTGGTGCCAGTCTCACCAAGACAAGGAGGAGCCGCTTGCCTGCCTTCCTACCGCCACAGCCCTTCTCACTCCTTTGGGAAAGAGACCCGTGAGGTCAGGAAATGCTGCGAAGAGCCACGCAGCACATCCCGCGCGGCCTTTGGGTCACCTCCCAGAGGCGTGCAGGACAGCTGGAGAGGCTCTGCAGGACTGCAAAAGGCCGTGTCCCTAAACGCCTGGCTCGGGAACGCCTGCTGCCCCACTGGTCTTAACCCAGTAGCTGGCAGGGCTGACAGATCTGCCCCGCGGGCACAGCGAGCATGTGTCTGCACTTGCTCCAGGTAACAGGGTCACGCAGCAGAGACTCTCTGTTATCTGTGCTTTTACAAAAAACCAGGCGTGCCAAGGAAGGCTGGGCTCAGCTGCACCTGAAAGAGCAAAGTCTGTGCTCCCAAAGGACAGCGTTCACTGCTCGGCATGACCCAAGGACTTGACTCCTGGCAGTACGGAAACCATCTATCAGAGAATCTCTCTTTTCCATTTCTTTTCTTGCTCTCATCCTATACTAGGACTGTTTAAAGTAACAAATAGACATTACAAAAAAGGCAAAAAATACACACATTTTTCTTCTGCAGCTATCAAATTGCCTGGGTTCCTAAACACTTTAAAAAAACAGATATTGAATATGTCTCTCCTTAGCGAATTTACTCTGGAGCATAAAGCATTTCCCACAGGAAGTCTGTGAGGCTCAATCACTATGACACAGTCAAGGGAAATTTAGACAGTCAAGGGAAATTTAGACTGATGTTTGAGAAGCCAGGACAAAAAGGATCAGCCCTTCCCAGGATGAAGAGAAGGTGCCTCAGCTAAGTGGGGCTGGCAGAGCAGCTCTGAAATTCTCTTTAGATATGCAATTACAGTTATCCCTAGGGGTTTTGCTTTTGTGATGTTGCTTTTTAAAACCCTTCTCTAGAGTCAACAATTTGCCTGAATCGCTTCTTACTCATTTCATCTTCATGACTTCTGAAGGCATCTAATGAGCCACTTTGAAGTTTGCCTGAAAACAAAACAGAAAAAAAAAAAGGCAACCACCCTGAGATGACATTAAATCTTTCTCCTGAAACTATAATCTTCAGGATTAGAGTTCAGCTCAGCTTTGTTTTAACACTCTGCTATCTTTGGATTAATGGACTTTGTCCTTATTAAGTTGAAATATCTTGGGGAGCAAATCCAAAATGTGGCACCTCTGATAGAATTATGCAGCCTTGATGGGCTATATACAGACTCAGAGCTGGGTCCGAAATTAAACATTTGAGGAAAGCAGTTTGTTATCTCAGCTTCTGTTCAGAATACCATCTTGGCCCAGTCAGTTCTTAAAACACTGCAGGTGCAATTGTGTGCAATTTAAAATGAGATAAATCTGGAGTTGCTCATGGTTTTCAGCAGAAAGTTTTAGATTTACAGTGGTTCGAGTGCTTAATCTGGCCTCATGTCCCTTGGTCAACCCCCCATATGCACACTCATAAAGCTACAGAAGCAAACATAATTAAAAACACTATTTAACTTTATTGCCCGACTCCCTTCTCAATATCCCTCCACAAAGATGCATATTTTTGGTAATTTAAGAAGAAATCAAAAGAGTGGAAGATCTATGGAGATACGGCCAGTCTCTGCTGTGGCTGCAGCCTGCCAAATCCATCAGCTATGTGGTTTACATGGTTATTGCCATCAGTTGAAGAATTTCTTTCTTCATTTTAAAAAGAAGAAAAAAAAAAGCTTTTCTATTTTTGAAGACAGCTATCAACACTTTGTTATACAAAAACATTTGAACTGTCTTGTAAAGGGCCCAATTGTACTGTGAGCTAGTTCTTCCTGAAGGGAGTCTGCAGGCTTCAGCCAGTTTATTCAATCATCTGTGCTAAGACTGATAATGTCGATGTGAGAGAGGCTGGGATTGTCAGCCTGTCTGAACGCTGACAGCTAGGGACAGATTTTCAAAGCAGCTCAGCTCCCACATATAAATGGCCACCTCTTAAAAACTGCCTCGCACGCAAGAAGCCATCAGCGTGCTGTTTGCTGAGCAGTTTTTGAAATCCAGCCCCACGACGGATATGCAAAGATAGCCAGCCTGCACAGAGGAATCCGTTTCAGATTCTCATGGGGTATTGTGCCACCAGCACATGTGTTACCAGAGGAGCTTGTTTTTTCACTCTGCATTTTGTTAAAGCCAAATCCTAGGAAGGAAGTGAGTCGTGGCACTAATCAGAAGGTCCACGTTGTTCCAAAATATGGGCAGGAATGGTAACAACTTATTTCACTATTTGCCTGCATTTTTCTTTCTGCAGCCATGCACAGAAGGTAAGTTTGCAAAGTTCTCCATTAGAGCCATACATAGGTTCTCCTATTTTAATAGATCAACATCTGATGGAACAGCTGATGGTGAGACATCATCCTCTGTCCAGCCTGACACATGGATGGGATTAGATTTGATTTAGGCTCTTTTAGCCGAGACTCCCACCTTAATTTAACAAAAAAGGGTCCCTGTCTGTCAGCACCTTCTCTTTTTGCTGAGGTTTTAGACTGAAAATTCTTGATTTTTGTACGGAGGTTCTGAACTAAAAGGTTCATTTCAGCAGAGGTCTCATTATAACCTGACAGTTAATTTGCCACGAACTGCGAGTTTTAGTCAGCATTGTGTGGTTTTTGAGAGCAGTTTTGATGTGAACAGCAATACACATAACCAATGAGTCACATAATGAAGCTTCAGTGCTTGAAGGCAAGGAGGACACAGCAAGCCACACCTTTGACATTTTGCCCATTCCTCTCTGCTACTCGCACCAAAACATCATTAGCTGTGCAGCTGCTGGTTGGAAACGTTTCCATAACTCCATGATGCACCAGCACAGTATTTGAGAGAGGCTATACCTAGCCAGCACGTACCCTTCGTTCCCTGATGGCACGTGCAGCAATTCAGAACACCTTTCTGCAACCACTAGACACCTTCAGGTTTCTCTCCAAATTCGTCAACCCTGAAGAAGCTGTACAGCATTAAGCAAAAGTCTTACTGAAATTAAAGTATCTTTCAAACTATATAGGCCACAATACTGAAAGATGGAATAGGGACAAATGAAAAAAAAAAAAAAACAAAACACAAAAAACAGAGAGTAATTGTTTGCAAATGTGCACGAAAGGTAAGATGCTTTATGACAGCTCTCTTACCTGAAAGTAGCATTTGGGGGAGAGAAAACTTCTTTCTTCTTCAATGCCTTGAGAGCCAAGCACATAAATATAAGCTACGAATTCATTATTCTGATGTTGATAAGCAGGAATCCAAACTACCAGATTATTTATGTGCTTTAGATAGCTAATTTTGCTCTAACAGCCTGCTAAAGAAGTAGCTATTTTATTTTCACAGCTGCTAGAGCCTGTTCTAAGGAAGACACACACACATTGAACTCTCTCTTGGGAATTTTGTTACTATTTAACCTTAAATTAGAATGAAGCTTTTAACAAGTATTTCTGAACTGAAAACATATGTCTGTCCTTTGAATATTTGAAATATAGCATCCGATAAGTAACACTGACTACAGTGCAAAGCAACTTCAGCTACAAGAACACTTGTTCCAGTACCGCAAGGAAACTCAGCCCAGTGCTGCATTACAAGTTAGGAAATCGGGTATCAATATTGTCCACTGGGTAAAGATGTGCTCCCAGCCCTACTTAAGACCAAAGTGGAAGATGAGGTTTGGTGGCCAAGGATCACACGACTGTTAGTAGGTCTGTTTTCAAGGGGGGTGAAATGTAAAAGAGACAGAATAGGTAAATAGTGGGCTCGTTTGCTACCTTTGTGAAGTAGCAGCCTTTTAACAGTCTCCCCTGGTTAAAACCAGCTGAATAGCAGGCTTTAAATCCAAGAAACTAAAGGCTTCATAGAGGAAATTCATCTTTCAGTTGAGTTATTGCAATAAATAATAAATGGAAACTTAAGAAGCTGATTGTATTGTGGAAGCCCAAATCACAGCCGAGACAGAAACTTCTAGGAGTGTATCAGGGTGACAAGACTCCTTTGTATGTTGATTAAGCTCTAGAAACAGCAGCTATATTGACTGTGAAGCTTCAAAACACGTCTGATTGAAGTCTATTATGAGAATATACTCAACTCTTTTTTTCTCTGTGTTGCAGTGTTACCAGCAAGGCCGATTCGATTCCGTATCTCTGCTGCTCCTTTGTAAACTTAAAGAAGTAGCAAAAAAAAATCTGGCTGTCAGCCTAAAAGACTTTGGGTAACCATCAGTATCTTCTGTTAATATAAATAAAGCCTAGATCTGCATAAAATCACAGCCCTCAAACATTTTCTCTGGTAAAAGATAAAACTAAGATAGTCTTACTTCCCTTAGGCCCATGTTAATCGGGCAAGAATCCTCCAGTATAAACGAACAAACTCAGCTCAGTTTAGAGGATTTTTTTTAACTACACAGCAGACACCACTGACAAGTGGTCTCGGTGGGATCACCGTGCTGGTCAGAAGAGGTTCTTGAGATCTTGCAGGAGATTCAAGCAGACCTGAACTCTGTCATCTAGTCAAAACACATCCTCAAAGCATCACAAGATTCACCTGTCAGCAGAACCTGAATTCTTGGGCTTTTCCTTGCATTTTCTGTTAGTGTGGCTGAAAGATGACCCCCAAAGATCTGAATGTGCAGCTGCATGGCAACTACCTTTTCCTGTTTATACTGAACGTAGACAAACGGTGACCTAACATCATCCCATAAAGTGGTATATACTTCAGGGAGACTAGTAAAATAAATAAAAATGCACACAACAATGACATTCTTAATTCCATGGCATTTGAAACCGAACTTCACTCGCTTCCTTGTGCTAGCAGCTGAGAATTTGCAGATACAGAAACCCTGAAAAACGCACACGATACCTTACTTCTTGCACTTTGTTGGCATTGTCTTCAAGACGACTGAGTGCATTTGGCCTTGTTTTCACTCACAGCTGCATTGATTTAAGTAAAGAGTGACTTCAAATTCATTTATTCAAATGTTGGCAAACGTCTGTATGATATGTTTAGTTTGGTTTAGCTAACATGGATTCAGAATACGCAGTAAACCAAAATTAAACATGAATAAGGCCCTCTTAAGTTGAAATAGTTGTCTGCATAGTGGATGTTTAAGTAATGCTAGTTTCAAGTTTTTATCCAATTGACTTACCCTCACTTTCACATGTAGAAGGGGCCCCTGTTTCAAATGCCTCTTTTTTTTTGCCAGAAAAGTGCAAGGTAGCTTTGTGGGCTGGTAAAAATTCTGTTGAATGTTTCTGAGACAACTGCAGGCCACTTTGGAGAAAATATCTGTTAAGTACCCAAAAAAGAAACTAACCTTCCTTTTCTGCTTGAACGAAAAATGGTTTATAAACTGTAGATGAACCTCTAATCTGGTAAATCTCAAAATCTATGAAATGGCTTGGAAAACAGCAGTGCAGGGGAGGAAGACATTATAAATCATCTAGAAGAAGAAATACAGATCCTGGGTCCACCTCCTTCTTGCTGGGAAGAGCACATACAAGTTTTTCTGGCTACTGAGTAGTGCCATTTTTTTAACTTTTATATAGGAAATCAGCACCGTCTGTACTACAGTGATCTATTACCAGGAGAGAGGGGTTGTAAGGGAAGGGGGGCAGAGGGAGAGAGAAAGAAGCTGCCAGCATCAGGCTGCAGCTCAGCCAATGCTTGATTGCAGGTATAAACATTACACGCTGTATCAGCAAAGCTGTAGAGAGTCAGCCATAAACCTCCCAGGAGGGGCTTTACAGGGAAGGCTGACAATGCAAGTTCAGAGTGTGTGTGTTATTTGGAGACATCCTGAGCAGCTAAAAATACATAGCAGTCTTTAGAGAGAAAGCAAAAGGGAAATATTTTCCTCTTTCCAGTGCAAAGGGGTTGGGGGGAAGGAAGGAAAGAAGGCGTTACCAAAAAAACACATGGAACATCTAGCTTAGGGAAATCCTACAGGAGTGTATGTAAGCAGGTAAGCCACCTGTGCTGGCAGTTGTAGCTGTAGGTTCCTGGTGCTTGAACTGACTTTAAATGTAGGGAAGACTGCAGCCAGGGGCTTGCTCTAATCATCATTGCACTATCACCTTTAATAACTTGTCTCTGCTTGAGCAGATCCAGCAGTCACACAGCAGCTATTAAAACTAAATTACATTCATTAATAGAATTTCCACATTCCTTATGTGCATGTATCCGAATGTCGTCTATAAACGAACACTGAGCTTCACCAGAAGAACTCACAGCATAAAAATACTGGTACTTTGTAAGGTGTGACAGATGCAAGAGGTGTGCAATGTTGGGAACAGAACATGTAATCGGCGGTGCTAGCTCTTGTTTTATCCTACTGTGTTCCTCTCCTAAGCAGAAAGTATTTTGCTGAGACCCACAGCTAGAGTATTCAAAATGGCTCGTAAAACCACGGCTACATTTTCAAACATTATCCTCTGGGTAGGACCCATTTGGAAGAACTGTTGGCGATGGACGGTTCTGCAAGCAGCCTATGCAACTTCAACCACCTGCCCTTAGAGAAGAGGTCTCTTCCTAATCTGGCACGGGACTAGAAGTGTTCTCTAATAGAAGAAAAAGTAAAAATAGAAGAAATAGAAGAAGAAGAAATAGAAGAAAGTTTTAAGCTGTTCCATCTGATCAAATAGGAGCTACCTTTTCTAACCTTCTTGTTCTAATGCAGGTACCCCATTGAATACAAAGCTGCCCCAAACAACCTTTCCTTTAGAACTGCCCACTTTAAAACCTCAATCACTCTGGGGACTCAGGCCAGGACTCCGAAAAGCTGTTTTTTCCTGTTACTTGAATGAGAGGTCCTCTGATCAGTACCAGCTGGGGGGACATGTCCCAGGTGGCATTTCATGTTCAATGTGTGCAAATTTCTCAGAACAATAATGTGAGGATAGATCGTGATTATAGGTAATGACCAAGTGAGGTTATGTAAGTTGAGACTGAAATATCTGTGTTATTTTGAAAGCCTCTAAGATGTAGGATGAAGGCAAACATAACCAAGAAAACAGTAATTGCACAGAGTAAAGACTCTGCAGCACTGTAACGACTACAGAGAGATAAACTGCAATCTTGATACAGAGGGTGGCTTGCACTGTGGCTCATGTTGCCACGTCGTCCTGGAAATAAGTTTAGAGCAGTTCCTAGTGCCAGGAAGGGCTGCTGCCTCTGCCATAGATGTTAAGTGACCCTGAATAAATCGCTCAGACTTCCAATTTATCAGCCTATACCGCAAGGATGACACGCATCTCAAAGTTGTTTAAGGAATTAACTCCTTAATGTTTGTAAAATGATTTGAAATCCCTCTGTAGAGGGTGCTGTAGAAGGGCAGACACATTATTGCCATCACAGATTTTAACTACGATAAGAAAAGCTCCTGCAGGAATACACTACTAGGGAGCTTAACGCGGCTGTTAATCCTGCAAGGCTCTGATTTGCAGAACTAAGTGCAGGAGGTGCAAAGAGTTGGGTTGTGAATAAAAATGACCCTTTACACCTCTAAAGCTTTTACTACTCTAAAACTATAGAGCATCACATATATTTCAAGCACAAAAGGAGTATTTATGGTCCCAGAGGGCCAGCAGGCCACCCCACCAATTTGACAGGCTCAGAAATGAGGCAGAAGGAGTTCTAATACAGCAAAAAGCAGGCTTACTGGCAGGCAGGGCAAGGGAAGGACCAGAAATGGAAGTGCAGAGGTCCTTGCAGAACAAGATGGGGATGCCTTAGCAGAGGAAGCACAGGTAATAGCTAACAAAAACGTGAGACACCTCCGTTTTCAGAAGCAACAAACCTAATGAAGAGCCGTACTGACAATCTGAATCTGCATCTCTCTTCCCCTTTTCTCCTTCCTGCCTAACATCATTTCCTTGGGGAAGATTTCAGTTCTTGTTCACCTCTGCTGCGATTCCCTTGAAGTCTCAGCTGTTCCAGGGAAAGTAAATAGGGTTTAAAATTAATTATCAATTAAAATGAGGTTAATCAGCACCAGACTTGTCATCTATTATCCTTGTAAGTGAGACAATCCTGTCCCCCTGCAAAACCCCTACAAGGAACAAGGCCAATAAGACTCAGCAACAAAGCCTGTTCCCTCGTGACCTTTGCTATGTTTAGGAAGAACAGCTAAAATAAGCTCTAATCCTCAGCCAGGCCAAACACTGGCGAGAACAACTGTATTTAACCCTTTTGATGCACTGTGTAAGCAAAGTGTCTGGAGAGCAGAGCGCGTTTATTATCCTATACAGCCTGTTAGTATATTAGTTATAATATATTCGCTGGATATAGACTTCCAGCAGCCTAGCATGGAAGCAGTTAACATCTCCAAAGCCCTCAGCCACTCCATCAGAATATTTCCTACTCCAGATTTTTGGTCCTAATGGGATATGCTGGGTTCTACAACCATTTATACAAGCCTTTTGTTTCCAGTGCCTTCTGTGTTTACCGTGGTGATATCCCCAGCCACACGACCAGGACTATGCAGGCAACTTGCCAGGAAACCAGAGTCTGAACACGCTTACCTGCAATCTTAAATTGACAGAAAGCAAGAAATCTCACCGCTGGCATGTGCCAAGTATGAAACCCCAAACTTTCCCAGACATACAGCAGATACATAGCATGCCTGAGCTCTGACCTGTGCCAATGATTTATATGCCTTTATACTCCAGAAATCTTTTAAGGAATGGCTCAATTGTTACCCATCAGTTTCTGTATCTGTAACGTGGGAAAGTATTTAGCAAGGTAAAAAAGTTTGTTATCATTCAATAGAAGATATCCGTGGATGCAGAACATATCTGCTTCTCAGGGTTCAGATTTACACATATTAACCAGAGAACAGGCACAGACCTATGACAGGATGCCCGGTGCAGTCCCAGGGCTGCTTGAGAAGCACCCTTGCCTAATAACTTCTGTGAGTCTCCGAAACTTTTCTTAGGATTTTATTTCTTGCTACAAACCTGGAAAAGGAGACTTTTAGAGACACAAGTGAGTAAAGAAAACTCAAATCCTACTGAGCTGAAAAGACAACGCGAGCACTTGGCTCCTCTTTGTGTGTTTAAAATCTCCCAGAATCAGACTTGAACCGTGGACCTTTAACACGGGATTAGAAGAGAACACTGATTATTTTTGAATCTGATTGCTGCCTGCTCTTCCTTGCATTCAAAGCCATAGAGCAGAATTATGTGTCCCTTTTCTAGCATCTCTTTGGCCTCTGTTTTCATTTGTGTGTGTTTTTTTTCCTGCTCCTATTGAAAATAATTCAGTAGTGTTTGTGTGTGTGTGTGCATGCACTAAACTTCACTCCCAAAATACATATTTAAAAAAAAAAAGCACAAACCACAAGAACAATTTGTTCCAATCTGCTTCTGCAAGTTGTTAAGGGGGAAGCTCAGCTGTTGCTGCCCTAATGGGCTTTATGCAAAGAGCTTCCTGCCAAGAACTGCCACAGAGCTAGAGCCTCTGCCTGTGCTAAGGCTTGGTGTGCGTCTTGAAATAAACGGAGCTGATCTATAGGATCTGGAGAGCAGCATCCCAGAGGGTGCAAAAGTAAAAGACTAAAAAATCTTGATGCTCAGCTACGCACAAGATGAACCTGGCCCCTACTTGTGCTGAGCAGATGCCATAGAGAAGCTCCAAGGAGCAGAGTACCAACGCAGAGGGTACACCACGGGTACGGATGGAGTCGATTTACAGCATGGGAAAGCGACAGATTCTCCAGCTTCCTTCAGTGCAGTGCTTTAACCCTGGGATAACGATGGCAAAGGCAGCAAAGAAAGGAAATATTGCTGTGGTGAGGCCTCATGTGAGAACTAAATGTGGGTGAAGCCTCACGTGGAAACATGTTTGCCTGCTGTAATGTGTTCTCTCACGGAGATATCTTCGATATGACACGGAAACACGTGTTATCAGAAAATAGCCTTGCTGTTTGACTAAGCTTTGTTAAAAGGAGACTTTTCCTTAACGGAAGCTTTGGCATGATAACATCAGGTTACTTGGTAGGAAAGGAAAAAAATAGATTTTGCAGGGATTTACAGCAGAGAAATTCTGGAAAGCCCAGGATTTCAGGATCAAGGCTTTCCCTCAGCCAGGTTTCTCAGCTGACAGATTCCAGTCTAGGACCAGCTCACAGCTAAGTTTTGCCTGGGCCTTAGTGGAACATGTGAAATGTCATTTCCTGAATCTCTACTGAAGGTCCTCTATTCTTACCATTTTTTCCAGTGAGTAGATGCTTTCATGGCCAGTAAGCCCCACCTGGCTGTCTCACTGGAGCCAGAGCTGTACTGTGTGTCTTCGTAGAGCGTGCCTTAGTAAAGTTAGGTGGTAAAAGTTAAATTAGTATCTCTCTTCTAGAGGAGATACAGAAACAGGTCCAGATTGGAGGCTGGTCTGCTCAGTATCTGCAAAAAGACATTACAGTCATTCTCTTTTGGGCACCCAAAAGTGGACCTCAAAATCCGCCCCAGAGGCAGACCCAAATAACCACCTTCTGAAGCTCTCAGCTCATCACCGCTGCTCTGGGAAGCACAAGGGCTGGAAGGCAGATGTGCACACTTGGAATCCCACTGCGACTTGGATTTCTGTATCCAGTTACTGTCTCAACAAAGACATTTGGAAAATGAAGCTGTCTTCACCCTCCCCCTTCTCTCTCGCTGCATTACTGGTATCTATTTTTGGTTGTTGTTGGGTTGTTGTTTTTTTCTTTAGTGTTCCACTTAGAACATTTTGCTGTGTTCCTTGCCACAGTGCTTGAGAGCTCAGGATGCAGGCAGGGTGTACCTGATTTCTGTCACGGAAAGCTGGGATCACAAAGGGGTTCTCCTCGGCTTACAAATTCATGTCTTTTATGTCTTAGCACACTGAATAAAAGCAGGGGAGTAAATCCCTGCTGATCTGTATGCTTTTGTGTAGTCTTTTCTAAAACACCAAATATTAGAGTGCTTTATTTATTCTAGTCTAGTTAAAATAATTCCTACCCACCTATGCATCTGTACATATACATAGATCTATTTCCAGTGGTATGATACAGAAGATTTATGCCAACAACTGATCATGAAACAGTCTGGTACACTTTGGAACTGGTGCAATAGCACTTACAGTACAAACTGTATACATTTCTTACTATTTTGTAAGGAAAATTGCACCCTTATTCGATCAGTTTTATGGGTAGAAAGAAGCCTAGGGAGCAGAAGGGAGTTGAGGGACCCAGCTTGCCTGCCCCTCTGCCACCCTGGGTTTTGCTGCTGGCCGTGATGAGGCATGGGATGCCCTCTAGTGATGCAATGTTCATATCTTCAGAAATGCATTTTTGCTTAACGTGTGGCTTTTGAGGTCCCTGGACAGAAGAGCAGCTTGTGGCCTAGGCAGTTAAAAACAGCAGCAATAACACCACCGCATCCTGAGCCTTGGGGAAGAAGAGGTCCTGGGCGCATGTCACTCAGCTGTGGTGCCTCCTGCTTTTTGGACAGGACTGTGTGGAGCTGATGTTGGCAGGATGCAGAAGATGCCTCACACAGAGCACCTCTGTCAGAAGGAATATTTCTATGATAGCTACCTAGCAGAAAGGAACAAAACTAAGGAAAGGGTGGCTTGAGTCTGCTTAACCTTTGGTTAACTACTGGCTCTGGCAGAACCCTCGTTTCGGAAGGTGGATTTGAAAGAAGGGCCTCTAATGGGCAGGACTGTAAGAGCAGAGGAATACGGTAAAGGTAAGAAGGCTGTAGAGAATATTACAAGGGACAAGGAAGCAGTCTTGAGTAGTCAGTGGGGCACAGGCTCTAACTGCAGATCAGTCTTCGGTCTTTTGGGAATTTATGTACACGTGACTAGAATTTCTACTTGTTTGCTACGCCTCCAACTTCCATCAGACAGGTGATGATTCACATGCACTGATTACTGCCAGTCAAAGGACCTACCTCATGTTGAAACCTATTTACTAAATTCCAATTTCTTCTGGCTTTTAAGGATCGCAGGGCAATACTTGCCCAACTTCGGTAAACCTGGCCAAATTAGAGTGGCCAGAATAAATAACTGTCTTCATGTTCAGCAGAATATTTTCTTTTCAAGAGGTTTTACAGCCGCTTAGAAGAGCCAGGAGCAAGGGGGATGGAGTGTGCCCTTGTATGACTGGATCAGCTCCATCACAATTATTTGATTCCACAAGAGGTCACTCACAATCTGTGCCCTGCGTTTCTGCCAGGACACAGCAGAGAGAGGCCGCTGCCTCCTCCTTGGCACCAGAAGCAGCATCACTGTGCCAGCCATGGAGCAGAAGAACTTCCTCAAAGGCGAGCTACAGCCAAGTGTCCAGCTGCACAGCCTTCAAAATGTATGAAAAACACTGAGTATTAGAAAAGCACTGTGGAAGATGGCAACTAAGGCTCATCTACGCACAAATTGGGATTAAGGCAATTTTAAGATACTACAGCCAAAAGACACATGTACGCACAGACCTGCACTGAAATATGTCAGAATAAATGAAAAATGTCAGAATAAATGAAAACAGGCTTTTGTTATTTTAGTTCAAGGTGCAAGTAGACAAGCTCTTGTTTTTGGAACCACAGCAGAAGAAATAAATTAAACATGCCTCCAAGTAAGATAAGCAGTAAATATTTTGATGTGCTCAAGATCCCAGTAATCTATCAGATCTGAAATTCATCAAGCGAATTCTCTTACATCATACAAATAATGGCAAAAAACTTGGTGACATTCATCATTTTCTTTTAAAATGTCAAACAAGAGTGCAAGACTGAAAGCCCAGCAACGCTACTGCTGCTGTCAGCAACTCATTTAATCAATGTAGATGTTAATTCTAATAATGTCCTGGACTCCATTTAATTTCAGTTACATCATTGTTTTTTCTCAGTAAAATTGTGCACAGCTCAGGTCTGCAAGTAAGTGCTTGGTATTTGATATTTTCTTTCTCCATCTTGAGTCTTTTTCTCTGCCACTTACACTATTGTTTAGCATATAGATTATTTGGCTGAGATCTAAAAAGCTAAAGCTCCATCTGCTCTGATACTGGAGATTGGACAGTACATTTAATTTTGAATAGCCATTTGCCCCAGATTCGTGGTTAAGATTCTGCCCACGAATCATATTCACAGCACACTACTTCCCTTGTCACCTGCTTTCCCCTAGACACTGGTGCATTTCAGTGACACTGTCAAATGGGAAATGTTGCTGTTCTTGACACATCTCATTCTTTCATGTCTTTTCATCCCCTACCATTTACATAGCTTCATTACTTTAACACCAATAATCCAAGCTAAACTACAGCATAAGCCAATAAGAAAATCATTCCAGACTGTATATTAAGAAAGAAACAACGGATTTTAAAAACAGAAGATAGAAAAATCCAGTAATTTATCTTGATTGTATCAGTAGAATCATCCTCCAACATAAACACACAGATATGCTAAATACAAGTCGAATGTGGTCAGAAGGGATGTAAACAAAGAAAGAATTACAATAAGCAAAGACAAATGAGAAACTAGCAAATAATACTGTGGTGTTTGCAGGGCTTGGAAACCTCTCAGATAGGACCAGAATATTTCTCACCTCTGAAGAAGCAAGCTTGTGAAACCTAGGCCTTGTAGTCAGATGGCTGCGTGTTTCTTTTTGAATATCAAATCAGTAATTAGAAGCCCATTCGTTTTCCACAGGAGCAGACTAAATGGGTTTCCATACTTGCTGCTTTGCTTCTACAGCCAGGAGGACAGCCCCATCAAAACCGGGTGCTATTGCAACAGCCGTTCTAGATTCCACTTGGACTGAAAAATTTACAGCTGTTTTAATGTTGGCAATTTCTCACTTTTGCTAAAGACCCATACAATTTTTATGTGATTCCCAGCACCCATGAGTGTGTGGAAGTGGTCCGGAGGCTGAAATTCTCCATAATTGCCTTTGTGGCAGAGTTCATCCTTCTTACTCAGGTACTACAACTAATTTATTATACGAGTTTTATGTCTGAGCTTGTCAGCATTTAATTAATTATATCTTAGAGAACCGGCCGGTCTGTCCTGACAAACTACTCCTCTTCACACTGCTGCTCTGATTAGGCCATGGAACACTTGTAGCTTAACATTATACAACCAGTAATGCAACCACAAACCAGTGCATGGTGGACTGCAGCCTTATATAAACCACAGCCAGGCCCTCTAAATGGAGCACGAGATTTGGTCCCTGCAGCCTCCTGCAACACTGCTCAGGGGGACCCAAACCCTCACTTTAAGCAACCACGCGGCTAAGGAGGTTACAACACCACCCACCCATCAGATGGGGAGCTGTGTGCAACCAGGAACCTACTTATACACATAAGCTCTCATGTTTAAGACACTCAGTCTTGCCAAAATTCATGTCGTTTAAAGCCAGAAAAACACCATTAAGTAGCTTTATCTGACCTTTAAAATCAGAGACAGTTATGTTTCAGCCACTTACCTCATATGTGAACCCAGTACCTTGTGTTTGGCAAAGAATGTCGTTCCAGAAAGCCTTGTAGTTTATATTTATATCAAATTGCCAGCTTTGGGACCTTGAGAACAAATACAAGGCAACTTTCTTTGAATTATGTTAAATTTTCGGTGGCTGCAACAATGCGATTTAACACGTGTATGCCATTTTGCAGAACGACTCTAGTTTGTTTTATTTCATCTTTTCAACAGTACCTATTTCACTTCACTTTCAGCAGTTTGTATATGTAGGATCAATCTGTCCATTACAAAATAAGTTTGCTTTAAATTAGACATAGGAAAGCACTCCGTTCAGGGCAGGACTACTTAAATTATTAATCACTAAATAGATTTCCTCCCAGCATTTTTTTTTCTTTTTAATATTTAGTCATTCAGATTTGTTTAACATCACACCGCTGCCGCTCCGGACACACTACTCTGCCATTTTCCCCAGAAACAGACCCATCCTTTGCTCTCTAATTTCTGCTCCCTGTAATGTCACATTCTTCTGTTTCTTCCTCTTCCAAGGAAGCACTGAGATTGGAGGGAGGATCCACATGTTTGAGTTTGGATACTCTGCATTACAGGGAAGAAAGGAAGTGGATATTCCTTCTTCCTGCGAAAAGCTCTCGACAGGCCACAGACATGCAGGAACAGATGCAAGAATATCTGTCACATGAACTCCTATACACAGAGCAGCACTGAAGCCTTGCATAGTTCGCACAGCCTGAAAGTAGTACAGAGAAAAAGCACTTCTGGATGGTTTTATGTCTGTGCCAATAAAGCCATTGGCTGCATTGGTCTGTTCGGTGCTCTGTGTGCCTTGGAACTCACTTTTACTACACGCAGTTGTGTATCTTTGAAGGCAGCGAGGCTTTTGGATTGGCTCAGTAATAGTGCTGGGTGAATTGTAACATCCTGGAAAATCCCTTTTAAATGCCAGAGCAGGACTTGGAACACATCCAAGCATTTGCAGCAGGCACAGCAAAACAGCTTTTGGAATTTCACTTTTGTACTGTGCAGACATTTAAGACGGTAGAGGCACGTTCAGTAAAGCTAAGAGCACTTGAAGTCAAGCAGCATAAAATAACCCAGGACACTGGATTAACTGCTGCAAGATTCTGTACAGGGAAATTATGTGCTTGCCTGCCGGGTGAACAGGAGAGGGGAAGATTGCTCAGGAAGCTAAGCCTTGCGTTCACAATAAACACACTTACAGCAAGATCACTTCTTATGCAGTGGCTGGATAGGGATTGCTGGAGGAAGACTTTTTATCTAGGAGGAGTTCCAGCTGTTTGCGGGGACTGCCGGTCTGAGCATCCCAAGTGCTAAGTGATAATGAGAGCAGATTCACTCCACAAAGTGCCTGCTACTTGTCGTGCCAGCGAGAGAGCCCTCCTTTCTGGCTGTGGTCTGCTGGCTGCTCGGCAGAGGAGCTGTCTCAGCTTCAGGCTGCCAGCTGGTAGGGAACTTCTGGATGATCCCCTGCTGTCAGCCATGGCCTGAACAGAAACCCCTACAGCTAGGTACTCATTTTGGGATCTTTCCCCCAGTCAGCAAGCCTGGAGCTATCAGTTTCTCCAGATCCCCAAACCAGATCTGGCTAGCAATAGAGCAGCTCATTTTCTTTTAGGTGAAGAGCGGCTATAAAACTTCAAGCCAAATCCCTCAATTACATTTCCAAAATTAGCTGGTTTGCAGCAATTAAAACTAATCCTATTTCTACTGTATTTCTGAGTCCTGCAAATGACTGGTTCATAAGCTGGGCACTGCAAAGCAGGCTCAGTTTTTGTTAAGGGTAGCTACGAACCTTTAGAGCAATCTGTATCCCAGGACTGCCTCACCCTGGCTGTTATACACCGCTGTGCCATCACTAGCTAACCCAGCACTTTAAAGCAGTATCATCACACCGGCAGTTTTTACCAGCATCCCGAATGTTTTGCTTGTTTTTACAGATACTTCTGACTCTCACTGTTCGAAGAATTCACTTTGTAAGCACTAAAGAATGGCTTCACCACAAATAGGGAGCCTGAATTTAGAGGACTACTGCTGTCACGCTTATTGCGAGACGAGTTTACGTATAAAAGAACATGTGCTCTGGTTTCAGACTCTTTATCTTCCGATTTCACTTTTATTTGATACTAATTTTGCAAGATGAGCCAATGTTAAAGTGTCCTTTACATTTTTTCCCCACCATCTACTACTCAATGGGTACAGCAACATCTGTAGGTACCAGCCCATCCCTTCTCACAGGTTCATTTTTGTGACCTGTGGTAATCGTTACAGACCATTTTCCAGGTGATCACAGAACAACTTGCATTTCTTCTCTGCTGATGTGCAGTATTTCCATTAGACTGAAAATACTAGAGAGGCCTGGAAACAGTTCAGTTTGCTTCTTTGGGTAGCACAGATCTTCGTTGTTTGGTGGTTCAGGCCCTGCCGTGCCTACTGTAGTACAGCTCAGTGCCTGTCGCCGTGGAGCTTCTGTTATTGCTGCTCATCTGAGACTAAAAAACACCCAGACTGCTTTAAGCCAGGGCAGCACAAACTAGTGGAAATGAGGAAGCCCAGGAGCCTCAAGGGCTTTGTTTAATACTTACTCACAAGAAGTAGATCGCTAGCTAGGAAGCCTTAGTAGTTTTGTGGTATTGGTACACAAATACATTTTTTTAAACAAATATTTCATCATCCATGACAAAGTAACCTAAGAATAGCACTAAGGAAAAAAAGGAAGTTGTTATATAAAATGAAAGGAAACTTCTGTGTTTACTACAAGTTTTCAACAAACTGCCTATGGAACATGCTGCAAGTTTGTATTTAAGGCAGTGTTAATTGCTTTAGGATTGTATCTTGTGCTATTTTTATGTCCCTAAAAGGCTAAAATGCCAGGGTTTCAGCAGCATATGAGGGCAAAGGAGGAAAAGCAAATGTGGATTTGGCAGTGTGATGAGCAGTTGACAACAAATTGAGCAATGTAAACCATTTTTTTATAACTTGGTTCTAAAAATGGAAAGCTCAGAATCATCATCTCACCAGGAACAAATCTGTTTTTCCCCAGCTCTAGGGAAAGTTTGTTTTCGTATACGACTCTAGAACAGCTGTGTACCACTGGGACAGGGAGATTCTGCGAACCTATAAAGATGATGCCCAGTGGCTAAGGCATAAAAAAGACATGATGCATACGAGGAAGAGAGCTTGAGCTCTGTTGGTGAACCTGGGAAATCAACATAGCGAGGCAGTGAGATGCTGTGTTGGTAGATAAACAGCTTTTTATACACAAGGCAGGAACTGATGGTCATGAATTCATGTATCAAAGCTCCACTTGTAATTTTTATTTTTACTCGCAAATTAAATTTTCATGCCATCTATAGCTATTTAGGTGCCAAAAGCACTGGCAGTGTAAATGATGAGAGAGAAGGCAGAGCAGTAACAGTAGTACTTTAAAACACTGGTTTGGTAAGACAGAGGAAAATCCCAGACGTAGGGGAAACCAGAGGTCACAGCAGAGGGAAATGAACACTTGATGTGATGATACAGTGCCCGCCTGTTCATACAATCCTAGAGTCATTAAGGTTGGAAAACAGCTCCAAAATCATCTGGCCCAACCACCCCCTACCACCAATGTCACCCACTAATCCGTGTCCCCAAGCGCCACGTCCAACCTTTCCTTAAACACCCCCAGGGAAGGTGACTCCACCACCTCCCTGGGCAACCCGTCCCAAAGTTTGACTGCTCTTTCTGAGCAGAAATTTCACTCTCTGTCCCATGTACAATGCTCCTAGGTGTCCTGCTTTGCTACAATTTCTGCTCATTTGGTAGACATCTTTTTGAATCAAATATCCACAAGGACTGCTCAATATTTCCTTCTTCTGAAGTCCATCAGCATACCACACGTAAAACGCTCAGATCATTTTTATCTGCATGTGGCACCCAACATGTAGCCAAATTAAATTTCATCTACTATCATAGTCATCATCCCCGTGATTTACTTATCTTTGCATGACATTACAAGCTCCATAGCTTTTATCCACAAATTTTGAAAGCTTATGGTCCATTTTTTCCAGGTCATTAATAAATTTAACATGTTAATCTCATCAGCAAATTCTAGAATACCCAGTTGTTATTTTTGTTTCACTGCAAGATGCAGTCATTCTCAACAACTATTTTCCTTAACACTGCATTTTGTGCAGAAATCACACATTTAACCTCCTTTTCCAGACACTATCATATAGGTGTTATCTTTGTGTCAAAACAGTGAAGATTCCAGACAAGGTGTAAATTCATATTATATAGTCCTCCTCAGTATCTGTTGAGATTCTGGCTCCAAGAGGCCATCCAAAAAAATGTGTTCACAAGAAAATACGGTTGGTCAAACTTGGAAACCATTCTAGAAAAAGAAAGCCTGGAAATATTTTTGTTTTATCTAACAAGGGAGGATTAGCAGGAAATTTTCCGTGGAAAATAATATATATGAGTGGTCTGCTGTAGCATTCTTACATCAGAGCATCTTCACTTGCTACGGTTAGAAATAAGGTGTTTGTAATTGCTTATGTGACGTTAAAACTCCCAGTGACTCTTGGTGGCTGCCTAGCTTTCCTCCAAAATTTGTCAGAGCCCTGCACTGAATGTCTGCTGTGAAGTCGGAAGAACAGACCCCGTCGGCGCTGAAAGACACAACATCCATATTGGCAGTCTCTCCTGGTTTTATGCCACTATGCAGCCAGTTGACAAAGTCATTTTATGGGGCCTTGGGCTTTAACTGGAAGCCTTTACTTTTGAGGTAACATAAAGGAAATCCTCCTGGTTTTTCCCGTTCCACTCCAAAAGGATTTTTAGGTCTTGCCTAGCATACACAAACATAAGATGATTGATGAGAATATTCATCCTCTGCTGCCTGTTTCATTTGCTAAGCACTTGGGAAGCAGAGAATAATGTAAACCAAAACTAATTCATAATTTTTCTTGTACAAGAGAGGAAAATTCTTCTGTAGAGTGCTCTAATAGACCTAACAAAAAAAAAAAAAAAAGCTATATCTGGAAAATAACAACAGCCCTTTGGGAAAGGGATTTGTTGTTAAGATGACTGACCTCCCAAATCCTTCTTCAGAGTTCATGATTCATTTCTGTGAGCCCTCAGCTGGAAACTGAAGACAATCAGACAAGTAGTTCAATTACTAGCACACCACTAGCAGGATATTACCAAGGTATTTCATGGAGTAAGCCTGGTCTGCTGATGGCAGCGGTTAGCCAAATAAGACATGCTGACAGACAACACTTCACTTCTCTTTCTTCACATCGCTGAGAAAGAGATTCCCACAAGGAAACTCTTGATACCTGATGCCATGAAGTCACAAGGAAACGGTCAATTTCTATAACCCAAAAATCAATTTGATTCTCTTACAGTCCATCATCCTAAGCTGCCAATGCTCTCCCGTGCACCAGTACATCCACTCACTCATACAAATCAGCATCTAAGGTACAGTTCTTGCTGATGTAGAATTAACTAATATTGTCCTCAACAAGAGGACAATATTAGAACTTACTCAAATACCATGCCACTTTGGAAGATGCATTCCTGTTGTTTGCTTTCACTGCACTGGCAGCTAACCTCCAGCTGCCCCAGATGGAGCAGATTAATTTTGATGCATTCCTTCTCTCTCAATGTCATTCCCTGACCATGGCTTTGCAGTCCAGAAGCTTCACTTGTAATTCTATCTTGTGTTAGAAATTACAGTATTTATTAAGTCTCATTCTACATTTAAAACTGGTGATGGTTTAAAGAGGAGGGTGATATCTGTTACAAGGTCAAAGAGTCATAAAAGAGCATATACAATAAACTTGGCTGTCTGTGCTCATCTTAAATCATGTGTCACCAGGGAAAAGCGTTCCCCAGAAGGGAAGGACAAACGAAGTGTACGGAAGGCAGAAAGTGGACGGACCATTGCAACACAAGCCTGTTCTATTTTCCCTTTAGAGGCCTCCCATCTGGAACGGTTCGGGGAAGAGGAACACTTCATATTGTTTGTGGCCCATTGCTAGCAGTAGTCTGCCATCTGCTGATCCACGCAGCTGTGTTTATAGCCTTCAAGGTAAAGCAGTCATCCATCTTTTCTCACAGTCTGCTCTTATTTCAGCGTATGCTGGTACATGAGGATATGAAATGCAGTGTCTGCTCATCTATGCTACAGGCAAGCAGAAGCCAAAGCCAAAACCACAGGATATCAAAGTGCAGCTGACCGTTACATTAAGATGCTTGGATCTCTGTCAAAAAGCCATTCCCCACGCTTCAAGCTTTGAACCATAACTTCAAAAAGAAGAGGAAAAAAGAGGGAAAAAGGGGGAGGAGAGGAGGGTGGAAAAAAAAAAAAAGACAGTTTACCTAAAGTACCTTCCTGCAACCAACAGAAAGCGGTTCTTAACACAGGCCAGCAAATTGCTGCCTTTCTGAGTAATGCTGGAGCTGCCAAGAAGCTCCATAGCCGAGCACGGTTAACCCCTTCCTCCTGTCCCTACCTCTGCAACATGCAGTTGTTTTACTTCCCCCTGCTCAAAGCCAGCATCCTTCCACCGATTTTTCCCATGCATGAGTACTGACAGAGCATGTGGTAACTCCATTCTCTGCATGTGGCCAGCTGTACTACTGCATTATGCAAATGACAATGCTGATAATTAAAAGTGTTCATCAAGTAACCGCAGAGGAACAGGAGTCTCCTTCATGACCAAGCCACACTCTTCATCATCGTGGGACTATATACAGTGCCTATCCGTCATCTTTGCTACGATTGTCTTAGTAGTTATCCAAGGCACTGACAAAATACCGTATTTTTCTAGGAGTTGACTGGCTTTCATAGGATGCTGACTGTATCATGGATCTGATAATTACAGATTTGGGTATTAACATCTGGAAATGAACTTTGAAAATACAGCCTGTTCTGCCCTCCTTTTCTAAAGGAATTCACTTTTGAAAGATGAGACGTTCAGCTAGAAAAATAGAAGTGCATGCCTGGTGCATATCCAGGTCATACGCAGAAAAGAAGTTTCAATGGGACCTATTGTAATGCTCATGTTTTCTCAGACCTCTTTAAAGAAAAAAGAAGAAACAACACAGAAAATCATAAATCACGATGGCTTTGAGCACCCACCAGCACCATGAAGTTTAAAAGGAAAGAAGAACAGAATGAAGTACTAAATGAATTCTGAGGCTCTTTGACTTTCACACAGGAATACAAAATCAAAGATTTTTCACTCTCAATGACTTTCCATGAATGCATTTCAAGGGCAAAATGTGTAATCCATCTGAAAGGATAAATCTGAGAGAAACCAAAAATGGGAATGGGTTCAGAAATCCTAGAGTAAAGAAACCAAAGCAGGGCAACAGGCAGAGAAGTCCTGAGAGGGAGGAACCAGCTGGGGAGTCTGGAAAACTCGTGTCCCGTTTGTCCATATCACTTATGCAGCCTGAGCAGTAACAGCATTCATTTCACCAAATAACCTTATCCCTGAGGAGCCAGCCACCTTTGGAAGGAGACATTTTATTTTGCGTATCTATGAAGAACTAATTCCCATTTCTTTAATTAGCCTGAAGGTTCCAGCTGGGATTTGACCAGCTGTATCCTGGAGGACAAAATTCTAACCCACCAAGTGACTATCAGGCACACCAAAAAGCCATCAGTGTAAAACTTATTATTTGTTACTTGGACTGCATTTAAGCTGACACCTCTGAAGTTCATCAAATTGATTTTCTCAGAAGTGTCACAATCCATTAACAATTTGCCAAAATCAAAACAAATTTAGCAATGCTTTTGATGTCCCTGATAAGACTTCTCAAAACAAAACAGAAAAAAAATGTTATGGTCAACATTTGCCAGTTGCTAGTACTTAGAAAATAACAAAGAAAGTTGTTTTGTTTTGCTTTTTACTGTAGTGATGTTCTTTTACTCCTTTCTTACTACAGATATGGTACGGTGTCTCCTATATTCACACCGGAATCTTTTAGGGGGTAAGATCAGTGACAATATCAGCATAACAACAAAGTGCTAACCAGTCAGAAACAGATTTAGAGTGGACATTAAAAAAAGGTTCCCTGACCATCAGACAGATGAGGTACTTTAACAGCTTTCCACTTCTGAAGTGATTACAAAAGAGCAAAACTATTTGTAAATGGAGGTTGGTAAGCACACAGAAAACACGTCGGGTGCCTGAACTTGATGATGTGGGTCCACAAGGCTGGAGCAAACAACTGATGATTCTCCCTCACAGCCCTGCCACGGGTCTGCTATCTGATCTGGAGCAACTCTCCTAACTTTTGTATGGTTCGTAGGGATCTTGGAGACTTTCACTGGATAATGCCATAAGGAGCCCAGGACTTGAGTATATACAAGTATATACCTTGAGTGTATACAAGGTAGGGAAAAAAATAAAAAAGATTTACTTACATCTACAAAGATCCTTGACCAGAGCTGACAGTTGTTAATTGTCACTCCTGTTATTTTTTCCCTCCCATTAGAAAACAGGGTTCTCTACAAGCAAAGTGCTCCAGTTATTGAACAGGGAGGGCAGGCAGTGGAGAATGTTGCAGCCACTTGCAACTGCTAAAATGTGTCTTGCTGGCAGCTTCATTTAGAGGAAAAATATAATCTCAAGTAAAAGTGATTTATCACAATGACACATCTCAACGCAAAGCTCAGCAAGAGCCACTTAATACACACACAGAAATGAGAATGAGAGGCAGACACAAGAGTAAAAAAACTGCTTTTCTGATACCTTCAGAAACAACAATCCTTCTCCTCCATTCCCCACAGAAAGGGCAGCTTTCTTACCAGGCCCCCAATCCAATCCTCTCTCAAGTGCATATTATCCATTTAACTGGAAATCCTTCATTGAAAATACTTTTTTTTTGTTTTGTTATCCATGGTAATTTAAAAAATTTTGTATCATGGAAAAAATTTAGGAAGAAAAAAACCTTCTAATGATTTAGTCTTCTAATCAAATCAAAATTGAAACATCTGGCTACCTTTTTTTTTTTCAGAAGCTAATATTCTTGAATCAAAACTGATTTTTTAATTTTTCTTAGCTTTTTAATTTCATCAAAAAGCAATTTTCTAGGGGAAAAAATGATAGAAAGGTGTTGATGAGACTTTTTATGTAAAACATTTAAATTAGTGAGTACTTATGAACTTCCTGGTTAACACTGTATTTGTCATGGTAGCAATAACAGAATTTTGGTATGCCTGCTCTAAAAACCCAAGCTTTGCTCTCCTGTGCAGCAGCCAATTTTCACGAGGTGTTGGCAGAGGAGCAGCAGATGCAGCTGAAGAGGTCTGACAGCATGCAGGAGGCTGAGGCACGCATACCCACAGCTCCGTGCGCTCCTTCACATCACATCTTCTGGTCACACTGTCCCAGCCTAAAGGCGGTGAGAGTAACAATATCCAAGAACTACTCCTTTTACCTCTTCTCAGAGCCTAACAGCTGCACGGGAAGCACAACTTTTCCTCAGGAGGTAGCCCAGGCTTGAGGAAGCTGCCATTCCTACTTCAGAGGGCAGCACAGTTCACACAGCTCCTGCCTCGTGGTGCCATGACCTGCACAGAGAGCACTGCCGGAGTGCTACAACAACCTGGAAGCGTGCGATGAAAACACACCCACGGCCCCTTTCCCCTCTGTAAAGAAGTTCATTACTGAAGCCATTAAAATAGCTTTCAATGCAAGATGAGAACTGGACAGATGACAAATAAGATTTAAGTCATCAGATATTGTCGAGGCTTTTTACGGGGAAAGAAACCACAACACACAGGTGTAGCGTTTATAAGCTCAGCATCTTGCCAGCAACAAGATCCACTTGTATCCAACCGTCTGCTACAGCACGGCTCGGTTCGCTCACCTGCAGCACAATGCTTACAACAAGGCCAGCCGTTCAGGCTGGTGCCCAAAGCAAAATCCTACAAAGGAAGACAGTTTTATTTGGCATCAGTTGCTATGGGTATCAGTGCATCTTGCTTTTAAATTAGCTCAGGTGTGCTTTAAACAGGAGAAATAAGGGATGCTGTAGAATTTTAGGAAGCCTGAGGACATTTCCCTTCAGAGATCAAATTTACCAGTGTCATATTCAACAGCTTCTCCTTAATAAAATAAAAATTCCTCAATAACCACAAATTGCTACTGGTTGTATTGGGATAACATTACAGTAATTTTACCACCTTAAAAGTTCTCAATTTAAATCACCAAGAAGAGGCAGAATTTATGAGGCTTGGCTCCAGATTTTCAATTCTGTCAAGAAAGCTGGGGAAAGAATAAAAATAGCAGCAAAGCTATGCAGTGAACACTGTCTTTGTCTACTGAATCATCAGAGTACCCTAGTACAAAACAACAGAACCAGCAATAAGCAATCACACAGCAGCAGTTTGTGGGAATTAACTAAAATAAAGCACATGTATTGAGCAAGGAGATCAGTGAAGTGTCAGAAAAAGCTGCTAATTTGAATACTGCATTTGTTTACATAGTAAGCACTTTTAATATAGTAATATACATTTATTCAAAGAAATCATAACTGACCACTAATAAAATGAATGTTGATAAAGACCTTAATGGTAAGCAACTGAAAATGACTGCAGTTGTATCTTTTGCTGCCTAGTATACAAAATACCAAAAAAAAAAATAAAATTGCCCAACAGATGCAAAACCAAACAAACAAATGATTAAACAGCTCCCCGGCTGGGCTTTGCCTGCCAAATCTCTGCCTGGAGAGGACTTTTATGTCCACGTAATAAACCCTCAAAATTATGGACTTACAAAGGAAACAGCTGCTTAACCATAATGGCAATTACTCTGGTCAGATTGCAGAGCACCCAACCTTGCGGCTGTGGCTCCGGGTGCCCATCTCGTGCACCGCAAGACAATGCAGAGATGGAACTGAGTTAGCGTCACCGCACAGAGCGTGCAGCTGACTCATCCGCACCGCCTGCCACGAGACAGGGTGAGGAGCACGACAAGGCAGTGCGGTCAGCTGGCTGCGGGGCAGGCCCTCCCAGGAAGGATTAAAGAGCGTGCCTCATACACACAGGCCAGGTGGTTTCATCCTAAGCTGTTCGGGGATATTTGGAAGTGCCCCATCATGGCACAGCCAAACCCAGCTCATACATCCTACCTCTTGGAGCAGCTTTTAACCTACGCTAGGTTAGTGGGGCCAAGCTCCTCTCCCACTCCAAGGCTCACCCAAAAGCCACACTGAGACACTGTCGTAGGCTCCAAAAGCAGAGAGCTACCCCCTAGTACCCGCAGTATTAAGGCTGAAACTCTCACACAGCACTGCTGTCATCCCACTGGCCCACAGACCGTAAAACAACTCCGGGTGCACGGCTGTTCATCTTATTGAACCTTGCAGAAGGTGGTGCAGGCCCACCTGCTTCAGCACAATCGGTTATTTCAGGAGAGAGCAGAACCTGTCCTGTCGTAAGACTGTTCTCTAGCAGACAACATCACAGCTGGGGCAAACCTGGATACAAACTAGTGAAGCATCTTTCTCATGGTCATTGGGTAGTTGGGAGTGTCCAAACCCAGAAAGCAGGACACCTGACTCGGTGTTATAGCCACCATAAAAACACTGCTTCCTACAAGTGCTGTTTTCCATTATTATCTTGATTTTCTACATAAATATGAAAAATTTCATATACAACACGCCCTAAACTCTCCTTCTGTTCATGTTATCCCGTAGATGGAGGCTGATTCTCCCATTACTACAGATCCCACACCAAGTGGGGACACCAAACTGAAATGGTGCTCTGCCTTGCACAGAAATGATCAGCATGAAACGTATGTACCTGTATCACCAACTATTTATTCGGCAGCTGACAAAGGATACCAGTACCTACCAATACCTGCCCTGTAATTTCATACTGGCATGAGCATTTTTGGCCCAGTGACCTGCAGCGGTAACTGCACAGCACGACCTATGAAGTGCATCCATGGTACTGGGAACTATTTATGTATAAACTGCTCATTCCAATTAAAACAGGACGTAGAAGTTACTTCAATACTTAAGTGCACAATAGGATGCTGCTGAATGTCTCATCTGCCAAATCCATTTTTGATGGAAAGTGATTGCTGATATTATACTAGATAATTTCTCTATGAATTAAGTTAAACGCGGCTTGTAAGAGACCTGGACAGCAGTATTTCAAGAAACAGCCTGCAGATTAGAGACAAGTGACAAGACTGATCTCTGAAGCTGCAATTAACTGTCTTCCCTTCGGTCTCTCCTGCACAGTTCTAAGAAGGGCTACGTTTTCCTCCTGCTGATGAAGGTTGATTAGCAGTCAGGTGGGGAGAGGCTCCTGGGATGGCATGACGCATTAATTAAATCACTTTTACCAGCTAAGTGATGACACTTTGATTTATAGCAGAGCTCATTCAACCAGACACTGGCATTTCCTGGGCACCGAGATGAGGAAAAGCCAAGCTGGGAAGCAGGTGGGAGAAGAGGGGGATGTGCACATAAAGGGAAAAAGAGCAAACTGAAGTGAATACCTGCAGCTGATAGACTATTTTCAAAACAGAGTGCTTGCTGGAGCAGTAGGAATGACCATGAAACGAGCTGAAAATGATTTAATCCACCTTTCTTACACAGAAGCTATTTCATTTTGTTTGTGTCTATACCAAAAGCTGGTTTAGAATAGGGTCTTTTAAAAATCTCTCCAATTAAACGTGACACAAATTATTTCATAAGGCACTTTTCAACCTGATATACTCCAAAATAGCTTGCGGCTGTTGTGCCTGGAGATAGCACTGACTCATGTCTACAGTTACAAGCTCAGAAAGAGAAGGTAGAAATCTCCAGAAGGCAGAACAGGACAGCAATCTAGGGGCCAGGTTTGGATGCTACGCTCAAACCTGCTCGTGCTCCATCGCCTGTCAAGAACGATGTCTCCTAAACACCGTGTTTCAATTTCTCCCTCTGCCAAAGGGCGATAATGTTATTTCACAACCTTTGTAAAGGGTTACCTTCATCCAACTTTATCTATTTTGTTTAGGATTTTGACATTTGAAAAGGCTAACTTAAACAACCTTCCTATTAGAAAGCTTCTCTTTTGGTGACAAGGCTACATACCCTGCCTTGTGAACTCTGGTAAAAATCACAAACCTGTACAAGAGAGAAAATACTTCTACACCCTGGAATCTGAAATAGGTCAAAACATGATTATCACTACAGTACTGTATTTCAGTCCCTCTTCTCAGTCACCAGGCTTTGGTGATTCTTGGATTATTTTTTCTTTGAAACCCTGAAGCAAGCATTTGAGAACATTTTGGGGTCTAAAATATGCTACTCACTGTACAGTCCTGGGGTATTTTTTTTAGCAAGACATATCTTCATGCTTTTGAAAACAAAAGAGGTTTGTCTGTTCACAACATTGTCTTGGGTGAACAACATGTTGACTTTTTGATAAGAGCTCTGTAATATACATGCAAATTTTCTGCAAGAACCACTTTGGACATCTTAAACTACACCAGGCTCACTTCAGTTTGATACATGAGGAGGGGATATTTAAGGAAAACATGAAACAACAAGGTTGATTCAGAGGATGTATTCCTTTTAGTCAATATCACCATCTTTCTCGTTAACCTCTGCTACTGCAGCAGACAGTGACCTCAGACAGGACTGGAACCATGTCATGGTAGCTGCTTGTACGAGGATCTAATGAAAAGAGAATTCTTGTTCTCTAACATTTCACAAAAACCAACCAAAACAAACAAAAAAGACCCACCTCTACTGATATGGCTCTCCTAGCAGCAAGCAGTAGTAAAATGACTGCTCTTGTAAATCTAAATTCTGATCAGAAAAAGATCTCGTGAGCCTCTTTGCTTAGCACATGCATCATGCACATTTGTCTCATCTCATTAACTTTTGCTTATCTAGATATATTTCTCCTTTTAGCTCAAAGCCTTGTTGTGTTTGTTGTAAACAATTTCCATCTCTCCCTCAATGCTACATCTCATTTATAGGTGCAATTACTGTTACACAAAATAATATCTTCAGCTTTCCTAGCATACCCTCTAGAATCTCCAAGTGCCTTATAGCTAATTTATTGTGGGAGGCAGATATGAGAAAGCCTTCACAGACACAGCAGCAACACGGAAATTTGGGTCATAAAAGAATTCTGCAGCATACCAGTACATAGACCGGTGCTTAACCAATATCATTTGTCACTAATCTTCTATAATGCATTTGGATTCTTTTGCATCATCTGCACTTAGTAACAAAATACTTTATTTAACACTGGACTTGGTAGGCAGCTAGACGGGGGTGGGGAAAAAAAGCCAGCTTGCTTTTAAACAGATCTACATGCATCTCCTTTTCATCATTAGAATAAATTTCCAGAGAGGTGAGCAAAGGTTTAGCTGCATGACTCTCATTAACGTTAACTTTATTTCAGTAATGAGGTGAAAGCACAATCACTGGAGCTAATATAATCACAGTGATGAGACACAAAGTATGCTGCAGTAAATACGGCTGAAGAAGATGACATTGACAGTCCTGATAGGTTGTATCGAGGATGGAAAAACAGGCGTCGGTAGCAAAATGATGCAGCGAGGGTAAAGACCTTGCCTTTGCATCTAGTAGTAAAAACTTGAAACTAACAGGAACGAGCCCACTGATGTGAATGAGAGGACTGACGCTGGTCAAAGGACTGTCCTTCGAGGTATTCACCACACCAATGCTCACTCAGCTTTACTAGTTCCTAGCAAGAACTGAGGAAGCAAGGGGCTAACAGTACTGTGCCCTTAAAAGTCATTTAGGAAAGATAAGGAACATTACTGTAGCAGCTAAAAAGAAACGCTGAGATAAAAAGAAAACAGCAGGTGTGGAAAATCAAAAGCTATTGGTGACAGCCCTAGAAGACAATCCCAGTAATATATTGCACCAGAAAAACCTCGTATAATGAAAAGCGTGAGAGTCATCATGCCATTGCACTCCATTACTTTAGCTAATGGAATGATCTGAACAGAACAAGGCTGGGAAGAATTTTATAGTAATTAGCAAACCTGTTTGTGTCCATTTTTCTTCTGTACAACATATGAACAAAAGAAAAGTACGTACAGCTATTAAGGGAAACAGGCAAGAAGAAAAAGCGGGAAGACGGACAGCGATTTAGGTACCTCTGCAGAAATAAAAACAGTAATTACAGTTTTTATTACAAAACCAGCATACAAGGATTTTTAGCTTTGCATTAAAAAATACACTGCAATATAAAAACTACTAAATATGTAGCACATAAACATCCACATCCAAGTACTACTAGCACAGAAGGAGCAGAGGAAACATAATGTATACATCCACCCCATATAATTCTTGCAACATTCAGTACCTCTGTACGCAGCTCAGTTAACTTCATCCAGATGTCATTAACTGTTGTTTTTTTGTTTTTTACAATCACATGGAACCGATCCACTGCAAGCTGTTTGTACAGAATCCACGAGAATAACCCTTTAGCTACAAATGAAGCGTACTTATAATGACATGTCAAACATGTGTCCTTTTCACTTGATTTTAGCATCTTACAGACCCTCTGAAGACTGGCACAGAACTGCCCAAGAGCTGCTGATGCTCAGCACTGAAGCGAGGTGGTAAGCCCTCTCACCTTCAGTATCAAGACAATGTATATTTGGTTTTGCCATCCCGGCTTGTTGCATTGTCCCAGCCATTGCTATTGCAGATATTCAACCACCGCAAGGAGAGCCCTGATCAATACATCTTTGTTGTGTCGACCGGAATTAACTACATCTCACTTTCCTTTGACAGCGACACAGATCACATGCAGCTGCTGCTTCCACTATGAGAAACACGAATTCTGGAAAGCATATTCATTATCTGGTTGTTAAAAGCAACGGAGCGTGCAAGCCTCACCCTGCCTGGGTTACCTGAAAAATCAAGATTTCTGTTTGATTAAGTGACTGCCAGCTAGTCACCTTCCCACTCTAACCTTGATGTGGCAGGACTGTGACAAGTGCATATAGTGTAACATCACAAAATGTTTCACTGATGCTCACAAATAGATAGCTTAATTTGTTTAAATAGCCTGGTTCCTTGCAGCATTTTCACTGGAAGCCCTGTTTTGAGGACAGAATATATCGTCTCTTCATACGGAACCTACCTGCAAGCCAGCTGGCAGGAAGTCAAGGAGAATCCTGATGAGGTCCAAAGCTCTCAGACTTTACCCAACTTACAGCAATTATTAAATTTCGAAGGAATTCCACCTGCCACCATCATTCTCTGAGTTGTAGGACTCAGGATCAGAAAATTTGACTTTATAAAAATTATAGCTCCTTAACAGATTTTCTGTAGCTGAGTATAACCTGTATACGACCAGAAAAACAAAGAAAGAAAACCACCACTAAAGGATTTTCCATTTGATGTACAGAAAAAAAAAAATAAGCCCTTATAGGTTTGATTTCTATTTCACAAAAAAAAAATACTAAAGGAATTTCCATTTGCTGTACAGAAAAAAGTCCGTATAGGTTTCATTTCTATTTCACTCATAATGCAGAAATAACAGGGCTGTCATTGGTGCTAACTCTCACATTTTTTTTTCATGGTTTTCATTTGTTGCTTCTTTTCCACTAGCAGCTGCTGAAGTGAGGTGGCCAGAGAAACCTAATTTTTTACACAAGAAGGGAAAATGAGACCTCTACAGTAGTAGAGAGGAACTTAAGAGCTCTGCAACTTCAGTACTCCATCTTCAGACAATAAAAAAAATACAATTTCTCCCTTATTTTTAAATTAATTATGGTGGGAGAAGCAGACCTCACTTGCAACTGCTGAACACTTGGGGTTAGAATTTGTAGCATTTAACACCGCTGTTTGTGATCACGTATCATCACTAAATCATCTCACTTCCAACTGCAAATCTTTCATCAGTAGGAATATGCATGATCCAGACAGAGCCCAGCTTCAATTTACAGACTAGCAAGACAGGAAAAAAAGCGTGTTGAGCACTGAGAATTAGTCTTCATAAGTGTCACTAAGCAAAGGAGATCACTGTTTATAAATTTTTGTGGAATTACGTTTCAGCACAGAGCTGGACTTTCATGCGGTGAGATGAAGGTCCATGAGTTCAATTCATCAGGGTTCATTTTGAGATAACGGAAAAAAATTAAGTAACTACTAAAACGAATGTATTACCAATGCTGGTGACATTTTGGCATTACAACAAATGCTAAATATAAGCCTTTCGTGATGAAAGATTGAGACCAGATAGTGTGTACACTTTCCTTTTTCATAAGCCATATTTATCCTGTAAACAAGCCTCACATGCTGTTGGCAGCAACCTAGGATATCATAATTAGGCCAAATGATTTCTTCAGTGAAGGTTTCTACCAGAATGCTTTCTACCAGTTTTCAGTAACTTTCAAACAGAGTGATTCTAAAAAAAGTAACCGTATGCTTACTAAAGCAAAACCCCATATATTAGAGATGCATTTGCCGAGTGGGAACCAGCTCCAAGACCTGAGCTCCTAGGGACAAACGCAGCAAAGTTCATGCTCTGCTTCCTAGACCAGCTGACAGCATGGGTGCCAGGGAGAGCACCAGTTTTATCGCCCAAAACTCTGGTTAGGTGGTGGTATGCTTTTTAACATGTATTGCAACTGTGATACTATGAGTTTTGCATAAATACTCAAAGCAAAGGTGGACCCAGAGTTGAAAGCTACAGCCAGCACCAGATTAAAGTGCGCTGAAGAGAAATTGAAAATGGAGCCTCCTCCATTAGAAGGATATCCTTTTGCCTCAAAAGCAAGAGGGAGTACTACAATACCTTTTCTTACTTAGAAAAGCAACATTTCCTCTAGGAGTGAGGATTTCTGCTATTCCATTGCAACCTTCAATAACTGCAGCTGAGACAGATCCAAGGCAACACAGGGAAAAGGAGAAAAGATACAAGGGCCTTGAGGGGAAAAAAAAATCGTGAGAAACTAGAGCAGCCAGCGAGCTGAGAGAAGAAAAATGAAAGCAGGTTTAGGGTGGTGGAAGGTTAAAAAGCAGAAACAGAGCTCTCTGTGGTGAGCGGCTGGGAAAAGGGAGGAGGAAAACAGAGCCGTGAGGGGCTGAGGCGCTCGGTTTCCTGCAGCGCCGAGCTGCCTGCCTCACACCCTGCAGCATGCGGCCTGCTCCTGGTGTACCAGAGATGCAGTGGGAGAGCAGGGAGGTCAACACTTAATTCCACTTCAAAATACGGGCTTACGGGCTCGTTTGAACCAAAATACCACAGCAGGCTGGTTCAGCTGTAGCCAGTCACTCTGGGGTTACTTCCAAGTGAGCGTAAACAAAAATACTTTTGAAATAAAGCAGCACCTCAGTGTTGACACAGGTTAGAGTGCTGCTGATGTGTGTCTCTGTGAGACCTCAAGCTGCCGAGACACCGCTGAAAGGGCACGCTGCCTTACCTGTTTTTTTTCCAGTCAGAGCTGCCATGGAGGAACCAGCAGGCCGCACTGTCGCGCAGAGGGGGAGAGGACGCTCGGTGGTCTGGAACCGGTCACAGAGCTCCATGAGCGGCAGAAAGCCGGTCGGAGGGTCCGGTCCTGCCTGACAGCCTCCATCCCGGGGCCCGGTTCGCCTCGTCCCGCCCGAGAGTGAGGGGAAAAAGGCGGGAAGCGGGGCGGGGCGGGGCAGGCCTGTGTGGTGCCTCCGTGACAGGGCCATGGCCCGGCGCCTGCCTCCAGCTGCCTCTGCTCTGACAGTCAGATGTTTTTTAATTATTATTTAGCACAGTGGGCATCACTCAGGTTGCCCCCATTACCATAGCTCTTTTCCTGCAAAGCACGCAGCAAAAACACGAGTGCCCAACAGGTCAAAAACCCAGGCAGCCCTCCCCATTGAGTCCATTTTCTGGGTTTGGCAGCCCACGGCCCGAGGTGCAGGAGTGATTCCAGACAGGTAACACCACGCGTTTTCCTGGAGCACTGTAGTGACTTTTGTTCTAGGCTTTCCTGCCTCACACTGAGTGAAATGCAGCTCTGAGGGCCATCTGCCAGCCTGACGCCAGCTTTTATCCAAATGCTGTGGTAACCTCTGCTGGCTGGTCCTCGCCGTTACACTGGTTGAGACGAGCGACCAAAAGCCAAGCTGGGAGGCTGACAGAAGCACTTAAGCATACAAACCAGAAATAAAGAAATGAAAAGAGGTGTGTTACCTTTGCTTACTCATAACTACCACAGAGAATTGCTTTTTTTTTTTTTTAAATTTAATGTGCCTCTTAAAGCATTAGGGATTTAGATAAATTAGGACCATGTATGAACACGTTTATTTCCTCAGCACAACTTTGAAAGTTATTACTGAGCAGCCCTATAACTGTAATTTGCAAATCATTTGCATTTTTCACTGTGAAGATGTGGATGCAGCATAACCAGTGTCACCTTATACAGCTAATGTATGCATTTTTATGCATATGACAGCATCAACAGCTTAGGATGCTACACGGGCTAGACACCTGGGACTTTTTCCCCACTGTAACCCACTTCTCCAAATGGTGATAATTCATACATATATGGAAGACAGTACTACTTGTTTCAATAGTTACGTTAAATGTTTCATGTGAAGCTGTGGCCAGAAGTAGTAGAATCTACAAGAGCCGTCTTCTTGCTCCAAGAAATTTAAAATCTGAACAGATCTTGTGTGGAACAGGAACAGAATGCATCCAGCTGGCACCTGATTTGCATTCACCTTGATTCCCACTAGTCTTACTCTGTAGGTGCATGCAGAAAGTCAGAAAACATACTGGATAAATTGGAGCTGGATTTTATTGGAGTATTAATTAAGCTGGCAAAAAAATCAGGTGCTAGTCCTAAATTCAACCACTACTAATAGAAACTGCTTAACTGTAATCTCACCCATGCAAAACCACAGGTGAACTAACACCTACCTCCAAACCCTTTTGCAACTGTAATTCGTAATTATTTTAACCAAAATACACGCTAGAAGAGTTTCTACAATACAACCTTTTCAGACAGAATTAATCTCATTATATCCTTTACTCTGCAACTTTGTGCTGTTTTACTGATGGTAAAACAGCAGATCACAGCGATAAATGTGCTTCAGTTTGAAGGCACCTTGAGAATTCTGAACTAAGATCTATATCTCTAAACTACTAAGGACAATGATTTCTAAGAAAACAGTCTATTGTCACCTGACTGCTTCAAAAATGTAAATCATCATGTAGACAACATGCATGTTGCTACAAGTCAGACTTCTTGAACTGAAAATATTAGATGGAACTGCCTTTTTAATCAGATGTGGATCAAAAATTAAGACCTAAGTACTTTCCCATTGCTCCCTGCAGGTTTTAAAGCTGGCACTTTTCCCCTCCTCTATGTGAAGTTGTTTGCCTCGGGTTGTAGAGAAATGCAGAGGACTCTTATTAAAGCACCAATAATTTGCTGAACTCCGTTTCTGTGGAACTTGCTGAGTTAGAGAATTCCTTTTCATCTCCTCCCCCACCTCTCCTTGACTAGAATAACTGAAGAACAAATATCACATTATGGTGCTAGGTTAAAGGAACTAGTGTGCTTGCAGTTTAAGTGACAAGCACAAGACAAAACAAATCCTAAAGCTCAAGCTTGTCCAGCTAAATGACAAGGGCAGTCAGAAAAACGTTTGCTTTTTGAAAGCGCATAAGAACTAAGACTCTTGTTCAGGATTTGCTGTGCTTAGTGCTTTATGTTTTGGAGACTGACAATTCATTAATCCTCACATAGTTTGTTAGAAACTCCTCCAAGTGATTAGAGCCTGAACACTTGCAGGAGATAAAGTGATGAATTGCAACTACAATGACTGAGATTGAGAATACAGAATCCATGATCACAATTCAACTGTTTGGCATTGGCCTCAAGCCAGAAGTTTTCTTTCACTTTTTCAAAACTGCAGTTCACCACAACAGGAATTTTTAATCCAGTTCTCCATATACCACCCTTGTGGAGCAGTACAGCAGGTTTTTTCAAGGCCAATGGCTCACATTCAAGTTTAGCTAAAACACCCAAAGCAGACACTGCTTTGCCCCTCTGCCACAGCTTACTGTTTCCAAATTGGTATAGCCAAATACTATACCAGCTCCTTATCAGATGTGAACTGCTACCATTTTTCACTAGCATTATTATTCTTGTAAACTACAGAAATGGAGTACACAACCCATTCGATTATCCCCAGCATTGACCCCAGCGCAGATAAGTAGAGCTAGTCACTCCATCAAGTGCTCTCATTAAATCTGCTGCCAAAGATAAGTCAACAACCTGGATCTCTTAGCTGACAAATAGAAAGGAGATGCCAGTCACTGACAACCACAGAATCACCAGGCTTTTTTTTGCAAGAGGGATGGACATCACTTAAAACCACAGAGAAGTATTACTAGGAAGTACAGATTTGACATTTTTCACCATATCTTCAAGGCAAGAAGCAATCCTTTGCATTCCATTCCCTGCTTGGTCCAGTTTTTGTAAAAGCCCAGGTTTTTTCTGTGCACCATGGAGAGAAGCATGCTCTTTTCTGAAATTGAAGTGAGAAGTTTCCCATTTGCCTCTACCTCCTTGCCTTTATTCCACTTATTCAAGTTCAGTGTCCCTCTCTACTCCACCGCATTCTTCAAGTCTCCATTTTACTACAGGTGCATTGTAGCTCGAGAAAAGACACGAGTACAGGCACTATTTTGGAACACATACATTTTTAATGATTTAACATATAGCATAGACAATTTGAACAGCTTGACAACCAGGGAGGGAAAATACAGTTTCTGTCCCAGTGAATGGACAATGGTCACAATGCATTTCTGATCACATCCTGTTTCTCTGAAAGAGAAAGGGGCCAGGAATGCCTACTAACATTCCCTGAATTAGGTTGGTTCTTATGATTTCTCACAATTACTGCTTCAAGCAGTGGTATCACCAGCTAAAGAATTAATAACAAGTTGGCTTCTTCTTTCATTCTTTTCCATCAGTATCTTGATCTTAGTGCAACAACATGAAGTGCTGGCGTACTTCTCAGTAGGAAAGATAGTACCAACCTGATGGTCTTTCCTGAGAAAGCCAGGTATAAAATGCTGGAACAGGGGCCAAGATTCTGTTTAACCCTGAAAAGAGAAGTGAGTAACCTCTGCTACCTTCTCAAGACAGTATTTCACACCATGCCTTCACACTGCACCATGTCTGCTGCAGCAAGTTGCCATAGGATGGCAGCAAAGGGGAGACAAATTTCCAGCTGGATAAACTGCTAACACTAAAGCTTTTGCAGAAACAGGATTTTCAAGAGAATCTGCTGATGGGAATCATTATCTCACTTGATGACTTTTGGGAAAGAACAATAAAAACAATGCAAGCGTATTTTATCAGATGGCTGATAACACTTGTTTATATCACATCTAATTTTAACTAGACGCACATGAGAATATCCTGCAATAGCATTGTACGGATATCTTTTGCCACTGTGCTTGTTTTCTCCTAATAAAGCCTCTGTAGATTGTTTTATTTCAGTCAGGGAACAGGAAGTATCAGTTTAAACAAGCATACATAAAGTCAAAATCAGAAGTGCCCTAGCTGGACGGAGATGGCTAGGGCAAAAACAAGGGAAATGAGGCTCTGCATAGAAAAGAACAGCCCAGTTTTGTCTAGCATTTGGGCTTCACATAGCAACATGTGGAGAGAGCACAAATTTAGTCAACATCTTACAGGTTTTCTACCTGTATTGAGCAGCCTTACTTAGGAGGGAAACAAACTGAGATTTTAGAGTTAAAGGAAACTGGAAGAACCAACCCTGCTCTACTGCCATTCTGATCAGGCTGAAATTTCAGAATAGCAAGCATGTCAAACAGCAAGTCAAAATACCCTGATGGTTTAACTGAACTCATGCAACACAGTTGTCCTCAGAGGGCTTGCGCCACGTTCTGACATTCTACCATAATTACTTTGTGTACAAGGACATCATTAAACTGGGATCCTAGACCAACTCCACCCTTTTGCCTCCTGCACAACCAGGAGCGAAGTATAATTGAATTACCAAGGCCTGAACAAGTTCAAGCAACTAAATTTTCAGTGCTTCCTGTGAAAAAGGGGACTAGCAGAGAGTTGTTTACAAGGCTAAGACTCCTCTTCGAGGAAACCTTTGCAGAGTACTAAGGAAAGCACTTACAGACAAACGTCCCATCCTGGGCAGATCCCTGCTCTTCTCTCATGCTATGGGACTTTGACAGAGTAACAACTCCATTGGAGTTCTGAATGCTTTAAATTCACTAAGAGGAACATAAGCTCTATAGCAATGAATCCCAATAAAAATCCTTTTGACTAAGGAGGAAAAACACCAACCCATTTTAGTCAGGATGTAAAATATCCTTTCTACCTGATAGAAAGAAACAAGGACTGAAAGGCATCAACAACTAGCTATGCAAAGCATCAATACTTTCAGCTAGTAATCCGTATAAATTGAATAAATAATTCATAATTACCTATGTAGCATACACCATGCATATCAGAAAAGTACTCCAGAAAAAGAAGCACAACAGGCATGCTTTACCCTCTAAAAGCAAGAATCCTCTCATTATTACTGTCATTCTGGAAAGTCTCTGGACTGCAGAGACAACTCAACCTACAGGTACAGCTGCGAAACTACATTAGATTTTTTTCTTATGATATTTCATAGATCCACTCCATGCATCCTAAAACACTAGCTGTTGTAAGAATTACTCAAAGAACGCCCTTCCAGTGCTCTAAAGCAGGTGCATAACATCAACTGAAAAAAGCAAGATTCAAGTCCACAGAACTTAAGTCCCTTGCTTACACTGTACACCTCCTGGGTTTGCCGCCAGAAACATCATAAACTATTTACACTGAGGCTCTTGTAAAGCAACAGCTGTTGTCTTGCTTTTGGATCCCAGTCTCCAGTTCCTTCCCCTTGTTGTTTAGATCACGCAGCTTTCAAACAGGCAGCAGCTCGGGGGGATATTCGCCATAGCAGTATTTTGCAATTGGATCTCTATAGGTGTTTTCATGCTGCACGCTCTGTTGGGAAGAGGAGGAGAATCCTTAACAATACACACGTATTGGAACAATACAACCCTTCGCTGAGGGTCAAAACCCAGAGTGTTTGTGTATGCAAAAGAGCTCCCAAACTCTTCTGGAGTCAAACAACACTGCAGTCCCAGCATACATGAACACAGCTGCTAAGTTATAGCAGTTTCATGTTGAACCATAACCAGAAATTCATTTTCTGAAGACTACCCAAGTTAAGTGAGATCATATTCAGCATACCAAAGAGTTACCTATGCTTAGGAAATTGAATAGGGCAGAGCTAGGTTCTTTTCAGTTGTGGCCAGTGGCAGGACAAGAGGCAATGGGTAGAAACTGAAACACAAGAGGTTCCCTCTGAACATCAGTAAACACTTTACTGTACAGATGACTGAGCAATGGAACAGGTTGCCCAGAGAGGCTACGGAGTCTGCCTCCTTGTAGATATTCAGAAGCCATCCAGTCATGGTCCTGGGTAACTGGCTGTAGGTGGCCCTGCTTGAGCAGGGTGTTGCACCAGATGACCTCCAGAAGGTCTCTTCCAGCCTCAGCCATTCTGTGATACCATAAAGTGTCCTAAGCAAGCAAGGCATGAAATTGCTCCTGAAAATTTGTGCTCGATCCTGAAAAAGTTTTTGATTTTGGTAGATAAAACTAGAGATCAGATACTGTGGGTAAAAATAGCTTTGGAGACATTTGGAACTACGGCCTTTATTTGCAACTCATCCCTTTAGATATATTAAGTAATCAAGCTGCGTGACATGTCCGTCTGCATTTTCTAAGAGGTCCAATGCTCACTTAGACCAAAACTTCTGATAAAAATCACTGCATCTGTGATGGGTAACAGAAGTTCACCTCTTCTTAAAAAGCAAAAAAATATTACAACACACCTTTTGTTTGAGTGGCTATGCAGATAGCTGCAGATGGTAAAGCTAGAAACAAAACAGCAGGTAAATAGCATCTCTGAAGCCACTAGAAACAAGTCACATTGGTCTCATCCTTATGAGATCTTCACCAGTCATTAAACTCAGCGGGTCTTCTCAGTTTAGCACCTCTTTTCTAAAGACACACTAACCGATCCATCCTGCTGTAAATGTATGCTCTGGTCTTCACTTACTGTTGTTACTATTTCACCTTACAAATCAGAAAATTGCCCTCAGATGAGCTCTCAGCTATAGCTTCAGAGTTTGAGGAAGTGCCAGTATGCACGCAAACAAGACAGACCAGCTATTCTTAGAACCAAGGGCACTTTTCCTTTTCTGAGCCCTGGACATGTACTAGTGGCTTACCTGTGATGAAGTCCTACATTTCGCCAGACACAACTCAAAACGATCTTCGACTGCCATGAAGAGGTTTTGGAAAGCAATAGCTGCCCGGTTCAAGAAACGCTCCAGAAGGTGTTGCTAAAATAGCAGAAGAACAACAAAATAAGACTTTAATTCAACAAAGAGTAATCAAAACCCACCTTAACCTACACAGCTCAAACTTCAGAGGAATAGCAAGTAACTCCCCTTGGATGTTTTAAGGAGCACTGAAAGGTCAACATCATGAAACTCCAGTAGTAAGAGAATCTAGAGGAGCCTTACACTGTGCTTGGCTAACTGAATACACAAAGTACTAACCACAGAACTGATACTGTCTGGAACAGCTTTTCTACAATCGCTTCCCTTCACCGATTGTAATTCCACTGAAGTTGAAATACTCTGCAGAGTTCCCAGTACTTCCTCCTTTCAAAAGTGGAGAAGGATGGATTTTTTTAAAAAAAGCTTTTATTTATAGCTTGCCACATATTCCTTGCAGGCTTTTCTCATCCTTCCAAGACAAGGAATTGTCTCCTCTAAGGAAAGAGCTCCTGACAAACAAGTGTTTTTAGCCACAAAGGAACCCGACCAACTGAGAACACCTGAAAAGCCAAAGAAAGTCTGTGCACCTTGCTGGGCTGCAGGCAACAGGAAACACAGTACTCATACACACTACAGCAGCCGTTGGGAAGGCAGCTGTCACAGCTGTACAGCTTTGTGCTGGGCACGTTGATGTTACAACAGCCATTGACCAGTAAGTCCTTCCTCTCACAGATGTAGCCTGAAAAACAAAAACAACAATAAGAACTGTGAAGACTTTATACATTTTTACATTCCTTTATGCATTATAGAAATGCTATAGGGAGAAACAGATTACTTGACAGTTTTATCGTTTAGTTTGTGATCGTCCTCAATTTGACTGAAGTCCTAAGTAGCAATTCTTCAACATGGCACGTGGACATAGAGCTGAGTTTTACAGCAGCCTGGTGTTATCTGCATAACTGTTATGCACCTACATTAGTATAGCATATATAGCATCATTCTTTAAATGCCTAATATTCTAGTTCTTATTTCTTTTTAGTATAGTTTATTGTTATGAGTGGAAGGGGAAAGGACAAGCGTGGTGATTGTACTGGAAAAAGACTTTGACATGTTCTTTTAACTAGCCTGTTATCTGGATAACTCTCTTTACAGTTCACTATGATGAAGAGACTAATTAATCCACACAGAGGAGCTGTAACACTCACTGTTTATAGGAACCCTTAATAGTGTATAACCAGAGTGTATTGCCTTATAGAAGTTGTACTACCACAGAGTTAGACTGTGGAAGATATCACTGATCTTAGAGACCTTGGTGAATCATCAGTGAGTGTTAACTCAGGCAGTGCTCAATTTTAATATTTACATAAGTCACAAAAGATGTGATGATTTTTCCTACAGCCTTTCATTCCTGGTTAAGAACAGCCCAGTGCTTGAGCAACAAGAAGCACTTGTCCACGGCAGGAAAGGTTCCACACGCTGAGAACACGTAGTTAACTTGAGAACCTGCAGCAGAGATATCCTTGGGTTTACAAGGGTCAGATGAGCTTGTTAGCTGTGACTGAGCACTAATTACACCAATCCTGACTTGCGTTCATGCAAGGCCAGTCAGGTCTCCCTAACACACCTGCCAGTAGGAACACACTGCAGGGAGATACAGACAGCTCTGCAAGCAACCACACTAAGTTCAGCAGGACCCAAGGTTTAGGTGCAGTGTAAAGGCAGCTGGGGTTTGCTGAATCTGAGGTTGTCCTGCGAACAGTACAGCCATGCTCGCAAGGTACTGTGCCTCAGCTGGACCCAAGCCTGCTGTGCACAAAATCAGATCAGCAGTGTCTGCAGCCGCAGCAAAACTAACACAGTCTGACCACAGCAATGCCAACAGCTGCGGTTCTACAGTAACAAAGCAGTAATAAGGAGCAGTTGTTGCTTGGAAGCCCCAGCAGCAGAGAGGCAAGAGCATTCAGCACCGCAATACGCAGAACCAGTTCTTGGTGTTAAGCGTACCCAGTTCATCTGTGATGAGGAGCTTCCCCTGAACAGAATTCCTGCACTGGTTGCTCAGATGGCTGCTGTTCCCTGAGCTGAACTGGTCCTTCCACAGGATCGGCTGCTCGTGCTCTTGCACTTGGAGGAGGTTGCGATCTCTCACCGTCCTTTCTTCCTGCAAGGAAAGGCAGCAATGCAACCAAACGCACGCGTTCCTTAAAAATACCCAGCAGTTTTAAATTCCACGGCGCAGGAAACTCAAACGTCAATGGAGCACGCAACATACTACTTGCTTTCTTTTGCTACACACAGCATAAGAACAACATAACCCAGTAAAATGAGGGGATGCAAGCTCACCACAGGCTCATCTTTCACAGCTGGGCTCAGTCACTGTAGCTACAGAAGGGGCACATAGTGTATTAAATAGTTGTAGATGCACACGTTTCTTTGCAGAGTGCTTTGCTAG